>NC_090933.1:498112383-498415414 GCF_040938575.1 Ambystoma mexicanum | reverse complement strand
GCCCCTGTTCCCTTCCCACTTTTACTCCACTTTCTCTGTCCTGAGAGGAATAGGGGTTTATATTTAAAACCAGAGACACTGCAAAGTGTTCCTGACAAGAATTAGGACTCGCTCTTCTCTCATTCAACTATCCCTATTTAAGATTTGGGCTTCGTTCTTTCCCCCAATCTAATATCCCAATATATCTCCCAATTTTCACACTAGCGCAGGCCCTAATCTCAATATTTTTCCAAATTAATCTCTGGTTAGAGAAAAGACAATCACCAAAAGAAAATCAAAAACAACCAACAATACTAAATATAATGCCCAGAATTTCAATCCCATTTCCGCATACCCCTCAAAAATGTCCCTTCTCACGGTGTCCATTTCCCGATCCCAATCGGAACCCCCTGTCCCCTATGCGGACCCGCGTGCACTCTCACCAGCCCTAATATCCTCCTCCAGAAACTCCCCATGGAGATTTGAAAGCAGGCCTCCTACCTTTATCGTGTTGAGCGCTAATGGGGGGGGGGGGGGGTACAGACAGAGGCCGTCGGGAGCCAGAGGTCTGTAGAGTAGCGCAACGCGATCCGTGTCGCAGTCACCATCTATCAACGGAAAATCAAATTAAGAGTCTCAGACGTCCAATGGAGAGTGGACAACCCAAGATGTTTATTTTAATTATTTTTTTATTTTAAATGTATTTGGTTCGTATCTTAAACCTTACATTTTTTATCACATAAAATTCTGCTGTGAAGAAAAAAAAAAGGAGAAAATATTTTTTTTCGTTTTAAACATCTGTTAGTGATTTTCTTCATGGTGTAGCAGCAAAGTTGTCGGTGGTAATCATTTCCAGAAATGCACAATAGTTCAACCATTTTTCTATTTCCCATAAGGATTTGACTCCAACGTTCTTTGGCTTCCAGTTCATGAGAGGCACTTGAGTATTTTCTACTAAATGTAAGGCGCTTCTGGTTGAGTGCTTCACATTCCATGACTACATGATAGATAGATTCTTTTTTTCCGGTGTTTTTACAAAATCTACAGTCTTGGCTGAAATCTTTGTTTTGGCTCCGTTTCCCTAAGATTTCTCGGGTGGGAAGGATATTCACCCTGAATCTTAGGAAAGTATCTCGAATTTGGCGATCCGGGAACAGATTCAGATAGTGTGGCAATTGGTTGAGAGCTCTTGATTCGTCATCACACTTTAGATTTCGTTTTAATTTAATTTTCTTGTCTTGGATGGCGATCCAATCGAGTCTCGCTAGTAGTTTTTTGGCTCTCTGAGGCCTGTCAGCATGTCCAGAGAGATGTCTTTTTCTGTACATATGATCTTGGCTGCTTCCATACATTTTGTCAGTGCAGTATCGTTGACCTTCAGATGTGAGGCTCTCGGAATGTCAAGTGCCGGTATGCTGTCTTCGCTGTTCAATTTCCAGAATAAGTCGAGGGTTTTCCATACTACTATTGAGTGGAGGGATTGTAAGGCTAACTCTTATCTTATTCGAGGCATAGGTGTTGATTGGGAAGGGCTAGGACTTTCCGCAAATAAATGGCCTCAAGTTGCATCCAAATTGACTGATCCATATTTATCATAGTTTCCCCTCTGTATGCAAGTATAGCAGTTACCTTTTGCTTATAGAAAGCTTTCGCAGGCTTGAGTGAGAATTTGCCAAATTTTCAGTGTATGATCAAGCCTGTCTCGCTAGTGCTTTGGCTTTGGATTTAAGATGAAGTAGCTAAGCAGATTCATTTGCAGATTGGTTAATCCAAATGCCCAAGTATTTATATGTTTGGACCTGCTCCAGTTTTTGTTTTTGTAGATAGAATGCATGGGGTTTCTGTTTTCTTTGGGCTTTCTGTGTTAGCATCATGATGTTTGTCTTTTTGATGTTTATTACCAGTTTGTTTCTGTCCATGTACTCTTGCATTCTGTTGAGTGCGATCTGTAGGCCCAGTGGTGTTTTCGTGAGTAGGATATCATCATCGGCATACATTAGACAAGGTGTGGCTTTAATACCTACAAGGTAGCATTAAGTCTAGGTGGATTTATACTAGGCGTATAGATGTTTGCCTCAAAATCAGATGTGAAAAGGTTGAAAAGAGCTGCAGCAAGGGGGCATCCCTGCTTTAATCTGTGCCATGTGTTGATGCAAATCACGTTTGCAAACCAAATAAACGGACAGCACCCAGTTAACCCGCCACCCAATCTAACCCAACCAGCCTCCAACTCCCCTTCCCCCTATGTCCCCTAATGGTCTGGCCCCCATTAATTTAGCATCATGTCTGGTTAAACTTTCCAACCCCTCCTGTCGTCACAATGATTCCAATTGTTCGTAGCAGTCCGTCTTCAGTGTTCATCGGGATCCTCCTTTCCATGTGATCATTCTCTTCTGGGCTAGTCGCTCTGCTCTGACGATATCCGGTATCCACCTCCTCAGGCGATGGGCCACCTCCCCCCTGCGTGTTTCTGGCCATGAATAGACTCCTATTGTTCTGTCCAATCAAAACTAGCTAGATCTGAAATGAAGGCTCAAGTGGCCTTCATGCAGTAACCCTGAAAGCTCCCAAACCCCTGTCTCAGCAGTTCTATGGCGCATGCTTAAGTCATGGAGCTCCATGGTCTGGGACAAGTATCACCAAAGCCAATGGGTAGGGTTTTCCCTAACCAATATCCACTGAAACCAGAAAGAAAAATAATAAACACTTGGGCTTAGTCATACACGAATGACATATTGGAGCTTATGTTATTCCCAGACCCTTTCCATTTCATAACATCACAAGTCATAACTCCCTCATATCTTACCCCTATGCCCTCGGGGGTCCGTAGCTGTTCACACTGAGTTTTTTCCTTGGCCAGAGGATCAATTTAATCTGCTGAACCCTGTGTGAACCCTCATCAACTGTTAGTCTATTGAGGGTTGTCTGAAAAGATGACTAGCTCTTTGTAGTTTACGATGGTGCTGGCAGGGCTGTGACTAAACAAACTCTGTCAAGTTGGACCATCCTCTGCATCTTGGAATGCTATGATCTGATTGCTGATATTCCTGAGGGTCTGATAAGTCATTCAGTGAGAGGCGTGGCTTCAACCCCGACCCTTCAAAGAGAGGTCCTTGTCTTGGACGTATGTTAAGCAACTTTGTGGGCTTTGCTGCACACAATTGCGCAAAATGAATGCCTAGATTCCCTGTGAGGGCCGGATGCTTGCTTTGGTCAACCAGTCTTTGAGTGTTCTTGTTTAGGTAGTGTCCTCATCTCTCTTCCCGGTTTACATACTGCTATGGGAGTCCATCATAGTTGAGGAATCTATGGAAGGAAAGAATCCATTAAAAGAACAAATGACTTACCCCTCGGTATTGTTCGTTCTTATATGTTTCTCCCACCAATTCCTTGTCTCGCTCCCAACTGGCCTCTCTTGGCGGATAGCGTGTACACCTAATCTGTTCTGATGTCATGGTGTGCGACAGCTCCATTTACTGGCCCAGGCGTCATGCCTGTCATGGAGCGCATAATGGCGCTGAGCAGAGCCGTGCTGCGACCCCTGGTGGTGGACACAATTCCAAAGTCAGCTGCAGAATAACATAGATGAGGAATCTGTTGGAGGAACATCCATCAGAAAGAACGTTACATAGAGTTAAGTAATTATTCTTCATAATGCAACAAGTCCTTCATGAACCTTTAGACTGATAGTGTCTTAACTGACTAATGGGGTGGCCCTGGTTAATGCGTCACCCCCAAAGTGTTCTTTGAGTATAACCTTAGACTAGTCGTTGTGAAACTGTGAGGGCTTCATGAAGAAGCGTAGGAGACGCAGCATTTGGTAGAGTCCGTCTGTATTTGGATCACCATAATAGTGTTCCGGTAGCAGCAAAGGGACATGCTGCATCTCTACTAGATTAAAATTGGTCACTGATGATGATGAGGAACTAGCATTATCCCCCCCATCCCCCTTTTTGTTTCCTGTCTAGATTTTCCTGATAGACCTTGACTGGTTCACACATGGCAGCGGTTTCTGAGGGACCGGCGGCAACCTCTCTCTGGACTTTGCCCATATGGGCCATTCATTGTTGGTGCGCACTGTGGGAATTTCCATCATTTCAGGTGCAGAAGAAGTTGGGCCTCACTGTCAGGCTTTAGTCTCTCCGATATCGCACAGGAACTGATAACAGCTGGCACAGACTCTCAACTCCCGAACACTCCTCCTGGAAATAACATGGTGTGTTGGGAAGGAAAGTGGGCTGGAATCAGGTGTCTTCCCTCAAGTTTGCAATGGTGAGCCGTTAAGGAATGGGATAGGTAGCTGCACAATGTAGCACCTGTGAGGGATGTTGGACTGTCCAACACGTTGCCATCACTGTCTGAAGAATTGTGGCTAGAAGTTGACTGGTCTTGAGGGACGACCCGAGAATGTATTCAGATATTTCGGTAGAGTGTTATTAAGATGAGCATGGGTGGATGAGGTCTTTCACTGGAATCACAACAGTTGACGAAACACCAATGAAGAATGAAATCCCTACATGAAGGGTATTGACACTGAGCCAGTTTGTGTAGACAACAGTGTGGGTGGGCTGTCTTTTCTGATGAGAGGCTGGGCATGTGTGGGGAATCTGCAGCCAAAGTACTCTTGTGATGCCTCTAATGAGCACCAATGCCTGTGGATTCAGTGAACGGAATGAAAACCTGAGCTGCTTCCTGACAACTGGGCTAAATCAATTAAGAAATCTGGAAAGCTAGGTTGGAGAAGCAACTTCAGAGTTCAGCTGAAACTTGCTCATTACCAACATGCCAGAGGGGGGAAGGCTTTCAGTGCTTTTAACACTGTTCTATTAGTTACTCATGGGGAGTAATGAGAAACTTTTCTAAAGATGATTTATTTTAGGGTTATTCCTTGTTGTATGATATTTTGCAGGGTTCCTTTTAACTATGCTGGTCAGTTTTACAAAACACAAAAGGGCTGTGTTCACTTTGTAAAAGAATTTAAACACGTGTTTTTTTTCAGCTGTGCTTGGGTAATTTGCTGTTTTGTTCATTTATATTTAAGTGCAATAAAGATAAGTTGTCTTATATGTTTTGATGGATTTGTTTATTCCTTGTAATAGGTAATTAGATGGGAACAAAACATGTGCTTTCTTAACTTGTGGAAATTCTGGATGAATACATCAGAACAATTATTACCAAAACAAAGGTTGATAGTTATGTGCATATTGCATAAGTCTTAAAATGCTGACATGTAAATGTAATGGCTTTCTAACCAAAATATTATTAATAAAGCAACTCTTGGTGCACTAAACCACTTCTTTCATGACACCTTCTATCTAGAGGCACTAAGAGGGTGATGGTCACATATTAACCTTGTGGCTGCAGTAAATCCCTCCCTGTGTCTGAAAGGTAGAATAGAACCCAATGTTTTTTAGATGTCAGGAGCTGCCTCCACACTCGTAAACTATCTTTTTCTGTTTTTCGATTACTAGTTGGTCTTGATCCGTAAACTCTTATTTTAACTAGAGTAATGGCTTTTAACAGGTTGCTCTGATTATGAATGTAATTTATCCTCTTTTTAATTGATTGGTTAGCATAAGCACATTTCTAGTTTATAATGTATTGTACATTTTCAATTTACAGATATTGAGTTCAACCACTCCATGTGCAGATTTCTTTTTCCGAAGCTTGTTATCATCTAAACTCAAAAAGAAACAGTCACAAGCAGATCATAATAGTTCTCAGGTTGCTGGGAAATCTTCATATGATGAGGCGATTAAAGTAATACAGAAGTGCACTGAACTGAATTTAAGTATTATTGTACTGTGGAAGGTATGTCTGAACTTGCTATTATTTAAAAGCAAATGTTAAAGGTAATTTTGGTAGATTCTTCATTACATGTATCAAGACATGCATTATAAGTTAAACAAGTTGCATAGCATTCTCCTCTGTTCTTATACATACAATGTTATAAGTACCAGCAGCAAAATAATAAACCCACATTTTCTTGTTGTCAGAAAATTGCTTTAAGTCTCCAGTTTTTCAAATAAGAGATACATATGTAAACCAAAGGTCCAGTCTATTTGTCACAATGCAGCTTCAGATTGACTGACGGGGACCAATAGTGCAGGCCTATACTGCTGTGTCTTAAACAACTGAATTGTTTGTTGGGGAAGTATAATCCTCTGAGTATTCAAAGAAGTAATCAGGAAGATTGTTCGGTAACTTAGGATTTTAAGGCGACTACTTGACTATTGTAAAAAATGATATTCAACAAGGTTCAGGCTTAAGGGGGTTTCCTGCACATCTAGTGACCCTTCGTCCCAGAGTCTCACTTAAGGTCTGAAATGGGGCTTACAGATTTTCTTCTCTATATGGTGTTCACTCATTTGTTTTCAGTCTTCAGCTTCAGCGTTTCCCACATCCTGTGATGATCCCTGTATCAAGGAGGTTCTTTCTTTAGTCTCTAAACCCTCCATCACATATACTTGTTCTTCTAGCACTTTCTGAATGAAACATTCTTTCTCCAGCATGGGGTCTGGCATGGATTCACATGCTCATGAATATTCCCAGTCGTCAGCCTGGGAATCCTCGATAAAAAAGAAAAGCAGTTTCGCTTTAGCCTGAAAACTGCATTTCTCCTCTAAACCAATCCCTGACCTTTGGGGTCATACTGCCCCCATCCAATGGCAGTCGTCTCCCTAAACTCCACCCCGGTGGCCATCTTCAGATTTTTACTGCACCTTTGTTTTGGGAGTCCTCTTCTCTTGTTTTGGAGTTTGACTATTTTGAGATTTTTTCAGATATATTTTATAATTGGTCTCATAAGTTGCATAACATTTATTCTGGCACATCACTTTCATTTGGCATTTCTTTTTTGCTGTTAGTATACAGACATTTCTTAATTGAGACTACTCTTGCTATATTCACTGTGGCACATAATGCCTAATATTTTTTGAGCCTGTTATATGTGAATAGGATCTGACAATCGGCAAGAGAGACAGTTGTAAGGAGCCAGGAATGAGACTCGGACACGAGATTCATGGTTCTTCTCAAAGACTACAAAAGGTGGTTGGTAAATGCCTCTGTCCCTGTTTTAAAAGGGGTTTCCCTACCTAAAACCAAAACTAAATGTCTGTCAATGTCAGAATGTCCAAAGCAAAATGGTCTTGTGTCCAAAGTGCTATTCTGGCCTTCACATTCTAAAAATCAACTCTAAGAACTTCAAGGTCAAACTGGAAAATGTCTTTGGCCTTTAGCAGTGTACAAATGTTCAAAAAGAAAATGCGTAACTCTAACACGAAAAGTTCCAGAAGGATAGAGTTCCTTGTTCCAGAGGGTAGTTCCCTTCACCTGAATTTCTCTTCACTCCGCTTTATTTTTAATAATATCAGTTCCTTAGGTTTCTCTTGGTGAACAACACAACTGGTATACAGAAACACCTCATCTCTGTATCTTGTTAGGATACCTGGTGTACTCTTCGGCCAAGTTTCCTTTCCTCTTTAATATGTTTCCACAACCATTTGCTAGTCCTGATGTATCCTTATCAGGTCTACCTTTGCTACTGTATAATACACACTCTTCAACTTGACAATGTCTGCTGTGCTTTCCTGCCAGGGCTTTCTCACATGAACACGCTTACAACTTGCATTTGCCTGGTATACTCTCCTACCAGGGCTTTTCTCGTGTGGGCTATGTGTACACTCACAAACTTGATAGTCTCTTATATTTGATCTGTCTTGTATTGAATCTGCCTGGTATATTATCGTGCCAGGACTTCTCTTATAGATGTAATGCATACACTCACAAATCTGTTCTGCCTCTTTAAGAAATGTTCACTTGTTTGTTCTCATAAATACTTCATTTACGTTGATTCGGTTTTAGCAGGGTTTCCAATATGCCCTGATGTCCTCTCTTCCCTTAGGTGAACGCGCCAGCTCTCGCTAGCATAGGTTGGTTCTCCTGCGGCAAGCCTGTCGAGGTCGTTCAGTGTTCCGCTCTTTTTCGCCTTCTCTGCCTCTTGTGGCTCTCACATATCTGTTACGCAGGGCTTTGGTGGCGTAGGAGTTGCCTTCCAGCACCTGTGAACACCCTGACACTTTTGTTTGCTTATTGTGTTCTCGCAGCATACGCTCGCTTACAGTCTGCTTCATTCTTGGCGAGCCATTTGGCCCGCTGACGTCAGAGTCCACTACACACTGAATAGCTGGCTTAGACCTAGAAATATCGTACAACTGTGTGCTCTCGGACCCGACTACATGAAGGACTGACAAGATCCCATCTTGCGGCCGCATCGCACCATCAGTCCTCTGACTTCAACACATCCTTCCAGAGCACAGGTGACACCAGAATTTCTCAGGTGTATGCCTCATTCCCTACGGGTGCATTCATGTCTCGCCTAGAAGACTTATGATGAAAATGGGGACCCCATTCCTTTTGAATTGGACCCCCTTCAACCATGTGAAGTGCAAGACTTTGCAGAGGAGTGTCTATGGTGAACAAAGGGACTTGATGGATCTTGCGGCCTACTTGCAGGAGGCTTGCCAGAACTAGACATGCTCCCTGCTCCCACCCCAATTAAACCATCCAGCAGCTTTTCAGTGTCTGATTGTCGTGGTCGTGGATACCTTACGGTTGTCAGCCCCTCCTGACCCAAAATACACTATGAGCCCCCAGATATTCTAGACGAAGGCCCACAGAAAGAGACCCTCCTCCTTTCATCTAAGCACTCGAGGCAGCAGTCCTTGAGCTGTGGTCCGAACCGGCCTCAATCCTCACTGTAGACTGGGATCTGGCCAAAAAACACGGGCCAGCACCCTCTGAACACTGTTCCTGTCTGCCCATGCATCACCAGAGGGTTTAGCTGTACAGGCTGCCACGGAAAATCTGTAAACTACATCTTTCCTTTTTGTCCTCGGTCAGGGAGAGCAAGAGATTGGATGCATGGGTTAGGAACGTTTTTGGCTCTGTGAGCCTGGGATGTGTAAACGCCTTCTGTGCCATAGCCACATTTTCTTTTGGTCTTTCGTCTTTCACTTTGGAGTCGGCAGAACATAGCACCAAGGGCAAAATGAGGGATGGTTTTGAGGGTCTGGTAAGGGAAGACAGAGATACTTTCTGCCAGATCCTTTAATCCTCGACACTGTGTATTGTGTGCAAAATGACGATCCCTAGCACAGTTCTGAGGAAATACTCTTGGCTGGGAACATCTGGTTCTGCCCCAGATATCCAGGAGAAACTTCTATACATGCCGTTTGACAGCAACAACCTGTTCGGTACGAAGGCCATCAAATCTCTGCAGAAATTCCAGTCTTTAAAGGCGACTACGAAGTCTCTAGGACTAGCAGTCCAGCAGCAGCAGCAACCTACAAGCCCCGCCTGCAGAGGTTTTCGCCCCTTCACCTCTTATGCCCATAGAGGAAGAGGTCAAGCTCCCTCGGTTCCGCTGTGCCCTCTGCTTCCCCTGGTGAGAAGCCTCTATGAATCAGACTATCCCAATTCAGCAAGGAATGGATGATTTATCACTTCCAGTGCCTGGGCCTTACATGTCATTCACCAGGAAATAGTCTCCCTTTTGCTCATCGTCCTCTGAACCATCCATCAGACAGCCAGTTCTTGCCTCCGGAACCTCTCCTGCTGAAAGAGATAAAGCCGCTTCTGGCAAAGGGGGCTTGGGGGGGGAATAGATCTGGTGCCCTGCTCGGAACGAGGCAAGGGCTGGTATTCTACCTATTTTATGGTGCTGAAGGAGGATGGGAATATTGCCCCATCTTGGATCTGAAGCTTTTGAACTTGTACTTGTACAAATACAAGTTGAAGATGGTTACCCTGGCAGAAACACTAAAGCAGCACTTGCCATGTTGCACACTACACTCACAAGCACAATTGACTGGGGCGACACGTTTATTCGCATACGTAACAGAGCTCATAGAAACACTCCTTAACTCCCTGTGGTCTACAAGAGATAGGAAGTAGGATAGCTACGCAATGTAGAGAGAATCTCAATCAAAGTAGATCAATCTAAACGGTTACCCGAATAAACAAGTGTCGGCAGAGGCGCAGGAAGGTATAGCACCCGCAACCCAATCCCGTTTCGAACACGCACTGCAAATGGGCTCTAGAACACACTAAATCTTGGGGATGGTTCAAGGGTTTTTGTTTGAGGAATATCAAGGGGAAATTCTCTCTCACTCACTCACTCACTCACTCTCTCACACAAACACACACACACACACACGCCCGCGCGCCACCGCCGCAAGTGCAGAAAAGTATTGCTGGAACTTTTGTCTGTTGCTGGAAAACTTGGACTTGGGAATCCTCGACCAAGGCGAGTGTCCAACACTGAACCGATAAATCGGAGGGACTTGGATGGCGAAGCCTGATACTTCTTGAAGTTTGAGAAGCCCAAGCTGTGCAATAGTCAGCACATCTGGTAAAGGTGTGCTGGTGCTTGGTCTAGTGAGCGAGCTCCGACGAGCCACTAATCCACATAGGGAGAGACATGAATGTCCTCCCTTCTGAAGTGAGTCGTCACTACTGCCAGCAGCTTGGTGAAAAGTCAGGGTGTTCAAAAAAGGCCTAATGGTAGGACATTGTACTGGTAGTGACAGTTCCCTACTTTGAATCTCAGGTACTTTCTGTGCTACTTGATGACAGCCACCTGGAAGCATCCTCGAGATCCAAGGAGATTAGTCGATCGTTCACATCCAGGGCCTGCGGGATCTGGGCTAGAGCGACCATCTTGAAGTAGGTTGAGTACCAACCCCTGCCACGCACTGAGCAGGGAACCAGTTGATAGAATTTCCTCTAGCAGAAGAGGTTCCGGGGCAAGGTTTGGTGGCATGGCAAAGGAGAAAAAGGAAGGCAGTATTCCTGGTGTAGCACCAGTAGGGCCCAGGAATCTGAGGTGGTAACTTTCCATTCTTTGCCGAACAGGCATACCCTGCCTCCCAGAGGGAAACTGGTGGAGGAAGTCCACTTCAGAGAGGCTTTGTGATGGGCATAGTGGAGGAGGAAGCTCCACCTCTGCATGCACCCCACCCCCTACCACTGTAGGCATGATGCTGTCCTTGCTTGCCCGATGATGCTTGACCTCTATTTCTTTGGGCATAAGTGGCAAAGGGACAAACACCCCTCCCTCTACTCTCAGGTCGCTGCTGCTGGTCTTCCAGCCCCATCGACTCTGCAGTGGGTCATCGGCCTTTATGCTGAATAAGTTTGTGCCATCAAAGGGCATATCCAGAAGTTTCTCTTGGACGCCAGTAGCAAATCCAGTCATTCTTTGCCAAGAAAATCTGTGCAAGATCGTGCTTGTGGACATCGTTCTTGCTATGCAGTCTGCAGTATCCAGAGCGGACTGCAGTATTTGACAGGAGGCTTTGCGATGAATCCTATGGGGTCCAAACTAATTCCTCAGTATAGACGACCTCCCATATGGCCAGGGGACAACCGCCACCTGATCCTGACCCTGGGGGTGGTAATGTGAGAGAGGATCATGTGGGAGGAGATGACTGCCGGGGGAAGGTGGTGACTCCACTGGAGGGGATGTAGTGTTACCCTCCTTTCCCCTGAAGAAAATCCTATGTCATCGTCATTCTGGTCAAAATCCCCTTCCTACCACCAACATACACCACATACGCATAACGTCTCCTGATTGTGGTGCTTTTATAAATACAATTTCTGAACAAAATTATTTTAGAAATCCCATAAACTCTAAGGACTTTGACTCCCAAAAAGCCTCACGTGCTAAGAGGAAGAAGGAGTTGATGCATATTGAAAGAAACCCAAAGTTGAATGTGCAGACTAGTTGTTTGATTAAATCACAAGTTGTGCAGGACATTTAAAAATGGCATCCACACTCCAAGAGAAAGCAGAAGGGGAGAGGGCCATGCCGAAGGAAGTCGAGGGAACAGGCACATCCATGTGGCAGCTCGCAAATGTGAGAATAACATACTAGCGTGGCAAGAAGGAGACACACAGTGGGCACCTTTGGAGGACCGTTGAGTGTGGGGGGCAGCAGAGGATCTCTTGCAGATACAGCTGTACCAAAAAGCAGCATGCTCCATTCCTGATCAAGGTGAGAAGCTGATCGGAGGGCGCAGAGCTGAAAAGAACGCTGGAGGAAGGTACACAGGAGGCCGTCCCAGAGACAAAGCTTCCTTGCAGAGGCACGTCACGGGTCGGAAATGCTGCAATGTACCATTGAGTCTGCTGAGAGGCATTGGGGACCCGGGGTGTACTGACAGGCATGTACACAAGTACTCTTACGTCTCGTCCCCTTTCCTCCATACTGCATGGGCGTCCCTCCTAGGGACAGGAGACGGAACCTTTTTCACCAGAAAAAATCTTCTTCCCCTTAAATTTAGAGGCGCCCCGGAGTGGGGCCCTGGGAGCATGCACTCCCCTGACTCCGCCCACTGGCACCACTCCACAGTCCTCTTTTCCACGTCAACGGGAACGGACCGCTTGCACCAGCACTCCTGGGTTTGCCTTTGGCCTTGTAATTCCACGCGCTCTTCCCCGGATACTGTCTTTGTCTTTTTCTTCTAATCTTTAAACAGGTACTCAGTCCTCTGGTGCCACGCTCCTCTCCGGTGCATATCAACGTCCTTGGGCTTCAGCAGGTATCCAGTCTGCAAGGGGCTTTTCCCCCACGTCCGACCCCCACGCCCTGTGCCTCACTGCCTTGGCCCCAACCACGGCTGGGAAGGCTGTACTGTGTGCAACGCGCTTACACTGCAAGCTCTGAAGATCAGGTTAGCAAGGTGGAGGGAGCTCTTCGAGAAGTCGCCTCCAGAGGACTTTGAGAACTAAGTCAAGGCCCAAGACAGGGCTGCTCTTTTCCATCATACCCCGCAAAGGCGACTCCTTCCCTAGGAAACGTCCAAGTGGGAGGGACCGAGGCTTATCCAGCTACCGGCCGCCAGGCCGAGGTTTTGCTAGATCCTTCGATAGACAGCGCTGAGCGACTGCTAGTTTCTTTTACTGGGTGTGCACCCGAGGGGCTATGCCCTACTACCGGACAAATGTTTGAGGGGGTGCCTCTACGCAGCACTACTGGCGATTCAGCCTGGAGCACTGTGTCTACCAGGTCTTGGCCGGAGGTGCAGGGTAGGCCTCCAGCTCCATGCCAAGAGTCCAGGAGGAGGCTGTCCCAGTGAGCCAGGCACCACGAGACAGGCACGTGGCATGCAGCTTGACAAGATGGCTGCCGCGCCAGACAAGATGGCCACTCGTCTGACACCGACCCTGTTTGGGGAGCAGGTAGGAGATAGTGTCCAGGTGGGACTGGTCTTCACCAGGTACATGGCCTACCGCTTATCCTTCTACGTCGCAGGGCAGATACCCCCTGCAACTAGCAAAGCAGAGTACCCAAAGGCCCCAGCAGCCGCTCGCTACTCTGTCAGTACCACCTGCCACCCCACCATCCTGTGAGGACAGTTTTTTTTTTTTTTTTTAGAAGTTCCTCATGCTGATCAGGTCCCCCGAGATGGGCTCCATCCTTCGGGATGTGATCAGGGGCATGCTGCCTCCATTCTCTCCGCCAGCACCCATAGTCATTCCTTCTATGGCTCTGGTGCTTAAGGCCCCTGTGCAGCCCCAGCTGCCTACGCTGGGTCTTTTGATTCCGGCTCCCCTGCCGCCTTGAGTTCAGGCGGTTCCACACCAGCCTCTGGTTCTGGTCCCCACACCGCAGCCTACAGCTCCCAGCACTCCTCCACCGGCGCCAGACCAATCGGACACCCCAGTGGACACTGATGAGGAGGAGGACCCTGACGCACCATTGTCAGCCAAGGCCTTTCATGATCGACTTGCAGGTTTGGCTGAATACTTGGGGCTTCCACAATCCGAGGTTGAATAAACTGAGGCGGGGGTCCTGGCCGAAGCCCTCAGTCTGCGCCCCGTGATTAGAACAGGGATTCCGATGCAGAAGGACGTTGTCGCCTTGGCCAAAAAGGATGGCTGAAACCCCATTCAGCGCAGCCCACCAACAGGCGCCTCAACGCCAAGTACAGGCAGTTCGAGGGGGATACACTGTTGGTGTCGGCACACCAATCTACCACACTCCTCGGTGATTGCCCGGACTTCCATATACTCGAAGCCTCAGTCTTCGTCAGCCACATCGGCTCTGCTAGGCAAGGAGAAGATCTTGGAGGCGTATGGAATTAAGGTCTATTCCAACGCCTCGCTGCACTTTCGTCAGTCTAATGCGGATGCCATGCTTGCAGCTGTTAACCAGAGGCTTTGAAGGGAAATAGCAGACTTCCTGCCAGAACTTCCGGTGCACAGTCAGGCATGCTTCAAAGCGGGGCTGGCAGAAGCAAAGATGGCTCAAGACATCATGGAGTCCCCAGTGGTGCATATTGACACCTCAGGCCTAGCCATCTGTATTGCCAAGGACATGAGAAGGACTGCTTGGCTACGGGCTACCAAGTTCAACCCGGACTACCAGGAACACATATTGGACCTTCCATTCGAGGGTAGCAACCGCTTTCATTCCACCACCGATGAGGAACTTGATAAGATGAACAGTTTCCAGACTGCAAAATCCTTATCCATCCTCACAAAGTCCATGCTCAAGACCTACGGTCAAATGCACCAGCTTTACAACAAGGGTCAGCCTTTGGCAGGTACCGAGGTTTCCAAGAACAACAGTCCAGGCACCCGGACTGCTCTCCGAGTCAACACCGCTGCAAACAGCACAAGGCAGGGAATAAGGGCTTTTTTCCGTCCCCCCTCCTCCTCCTCAGAGGGAAAAAAGGCATGACACTCCCATCCAGGACCACGTGTCTCAAGTGGGGGAAACGGGGGGCGGGATGGATATGAGGGGGGGGCTTGCCTTCCACTCACACAATTGGCGCGCAAATCCCTGGCTCCTATCAGTAGTGTCCACGGGTTACCGCATACCGGTGGTTCCTCCTCTCTCCTCTCCTCCACTGCCACAGATTGGGACAGCAACTCTGTTGGCGGACATTCGATCGCTCGTAGAGATCCAGGCAGTGGAAGAAGTCCCACCCTACCAGCGGGGTATGGGCTTCTACGTCAGGATTTTCACCATACACAAGAAGAACCAGGCTGGCCTGAAGGTTTTGTTGGACCTTTCCTCCACCCTGAACCTTTCCCTCCCGCTTCAAAAGTTCAAGATGGTTACCCCAGCGCTTATTGCAGAGACACTGTGCAAGGGAGACTGGTTGTGCTCCCTGGATCTGAATGACGCTTACCTGCACGTCCCGATTTGGCAGCCCCATTGATCCATCCTGTGGTTCAGGATCATGAACTTCAATTTCCAATACAATGTTCTACCCTTTGGCCTCAATTCAGCCCCAAGGGTCTTTACCAGGCGTATGAATGCAGTGGCAGCCCTTCTCAGGGCCCAAGGTCACCATGTCTATCCATACCTGGATGACAGGCTAGTCAGGGGGAGATCCCCGGAGGCGGTCCATCATACCTCCTCCACCCTCATGAACACGCTAGACAACTTAAATCTCAAGAAATCTCAGCTGGAACGGACGCAGAGTCTAATGTGAATGGGCCTCATCTGGGATACGAGATCCAGGAGAGGTTTTCCCTCGGAGGACAGGATCGCAGCCATCAAGAGGGCCACAAGTCATTTTCTCAGCAGAGAAGTGACCTCAGCATGGTGGTACCAGCACTTCTTGGTACCGGCACATCATGGGGGCAGGTCTACTGGCAGTGCCTTACACAAGACTAAAAATTAGGAGATTACAGCTGCACTTTGCAGCCCCGTGGAATCAGGAGCGGGGTTCACAGGCGGAACCCGTCAGCATTCCTCCCTTCCAGATCCCAGACTTAGTCTGGTGGAGCACAGACTGCAACCTGAGAATAGGCAGGCCCTTTTCGACAACCAGCACTGCAGGTTACCATCACCACCGATTCATACTACTACTACTACTACTACTACTACTACTACTACTACTACTACTACTACTACTACTCCTCCTCCTCCTCCTCCTCCTCCTCCTCCTCCTCCTCCTCCTCGACCGTTCTGCAGCCTTCGATTTGGTCAATCACCAAATCCTAAGCAAACACCTGAAATCTTCTGCTCACTTTTCGGAAAATGCCACTAACTGGATCATATCCTTCTTGGACAGGAGACACATGAGAGTATTCTCACCCACTGCTTCTGCTGACCCATCTCCGGTCCCCTGTGGAGTTCCTCAAGGATCGTGTGTATCCCCGATGCTCTACAATGTATTTACCAAACCATTGTTCGATGTGCTTGACTATCTGGGTGTCACCTACACCAATTATGCGGATGACACCAACTCATCCCCATCACGGGCGACTACATTACAGACGCCAAAGCTCTGAACAACGTATACCAAGTCGTCCAAGCATGGATGGCACATCACGAGCTCTGTCTTAATGATGACAAGACAGAGCTCCTCATCCTTGGCACCCAACAAAGACTCAGTAAGCTTGACCCACCTTCAGCACTTTCAACATTGATGGTAACCCCATCAAAGTGGCCAAAGAGACTAAAACTCTAGGTATCTACCTTGATTCCACACTGTCCTTAAATCGACAAACGAATGCAGTCGCCGCTGCCTCGGCCTACACATGTAAGCTGATTACAGCCTGACGCCCATTCCTCTCCATCCAGAACTGCATTACTCTCGCCAGGACGTTGGTTATGTCTAAACTTGATTACTGCAACGCACTTTATCAAGGCACTACCCAACGTAACCTTAACAAGATTTCCCAAAACAACGCTATCGGAGCAGCCCTCAATATTCCTAGATCGGCGCACATTACTGACACAAGGAAGAGCTTACACTGGCTCTCTGTTGCCCAAAGAATTTCACTCAAATCACTGATTCTCACTCATAAATGTGTCAATAACCAGGCCCCCATATACTTAACCTCTCACTTCTCTCAGTACATTCCCTCACAGACTTTAAGATCTGCCCAAGCCCACTCGCTTACAATTCCTAAATACAACCTACAGACTGCCGGAGGTGTCAGTTTGCCAGTCCTTGCATCCAAACTCTGGAACTCCGTACCATTGTCCATCAGAACCATCCCATCCGCTACGCTTTTCAAACATAAAGCTAAGCTCTGGCTATCTTACACCTCCCACCCACTACCAGCCTAAGCAACCTGCACTAGTACTCCCGCACTACGGGTACTTCTTCGCTTGAGAATGTAATATATTTTGCCTGTATCTGTACTATTGCCACTTTTGTACCTCTTGTGCCTTAAGATTTGCACCTGTGAACTTAATCTTTGCCTGTAACTGTATCATTGCCATTGTTGTACCCTGTGCCTAAAGACATGCGACTGGTTGTCCTTGGGCCTAGTGCGCTATACAAATAAATAAAATGCAAATACAAATCCTTGGAGGGCTGGGGAGCTACCCTGAACAACCACAACGTCCACAGAGTTTAGTCCCTTAATGAACAGGAGGCCCATATAAATTGTCTAGAGCTGAAGTCCATCAGGCTGGCTCTGAAGGCCTTCCTACCGTTCATCAGTGGCAAAATGATCCTCATTCAGATAGGCAACTCCTCCAGCATGTACTACCTCAAAAAGCAGGTTGGCACCAGGTCCCCTCCTCTGTGCACCCTGGTGGTCAACATCTGGTAATGGGCTCTGGCGAACGACATTCACCTGACACCGATATACCTCCCGGGGGAGTCGAACCTGGAAGTGGACAGGCTCAGCAGGCTGGGGGTGGACAATTACTAATGGCAATTGAACCATTGGGTCCTTCAGGAGAACTTCAACAGGAAGGGGTCATCCTCAGGTGGCCCTCTTTGCCACCTGGTTTAACGGGAAGTGCCCCTAGTTGGCCTCCTGGAAGGGTCAGGGTCTAGTCTCTATGGGCGATGCACTACAGAATCAGTGGAACGGTATTAACGCCTATGCCTTCCCTCCCACCCCACTGGTACACAGGGTGATCTGCAAGATAAGAGTCCCGGCACCTCAGCATCATTCTGATAGTTCTGTGGTGGCCGGCGAGGCCATTGTTCTCAGAGCTACTGAGCCTGTCGGACTAGCCTCCGATGCACCTTCACAGGGCCCAGCTCATCTCCTGCCGCAGCCGGGGGGGCACACTGGTCCACCCCACCCCTTAGAAATAAGCCCTTGCAGCGTGGTTCCTGAACAGGTCACACTGAAGCATCTGCGCCTCTCGCAAGCTAACCTCAACATCTTTCAGGCTGCTAGGAGCGATGCTACTAGAAGCAAGTACAAAAGCAAGTGGGCTAGATTTTGCCACTGGTCTGAATCTAAGGAGGTCAACCCTCTCACTTACGCACTGGTTGATGTACTATCCTTCTCAGCACAGCTCGCACACTCTGGAGTGCAGATAGACACATGCCGCACCTATTTGGCCGCCATCAGAGCCTAACGAAACTTGGAAGAGGACGTTTTCTCGTACGCCAATCCGGTGGTTAAAAGACATCTGACGGGCATCACTAGGCTCTATCAGCCCATCTAGAAACCACATAAACCATTGGCGTCCGCAGACATCAGGCTAGTCACCATGAAGACAGCACTTTTGGTGGGTCTTATGTATGCACGTCGTGTCAGCGAGATACAAGCTCTGGTGGCTTCTGAGCCATACACTACCTTTCATAGGGACAAAGTGGACCTCGGAACGCATCCCGCATTCTTACCTAAAGTAGTCTCAGCATTCAACGTAAATGAGGAGATAGTACTCCTTACTTTCTTTGCAGACCTCAAGGACGAGGCTCAGAGGATCCTGCACTATTTAGATGTTAGGCGAGTGCTAAAGTTCGATCTGTACAGAACCAAGAGCTTTAGCAAATCTGAGGCTCTACTTCTCACCTTCGCCAGGATATCGGGCTTCCAAGGCCTCCATAGCAAGTTGGATGGTTGCAGCCATTAAAGAGGCCTATGAGGGACAGCACAAGCCACTTCTGGCAAACATCCATGCCATGCTATCAGGGCCAAGGCCACGGCGGTCGCATTCCAGAGACCCGTCCCGTGGCAGGTCATCAGCAGGGTGGCCATGTGGGCCACTCCCTCTGCCTTTTGCAAGCACTACTGTTTGGATGCCGGCTCCAGGTGGACGTGGCATTTGGGCAGGAATTATTAAGGAACTTGTTTTCTTCAGGAGGGCACCTCTCCACCCTGGGGCTACATTCAGTTGTACTCGCCCATGCAATATGGAGGAAAGGGGACGGGACGTAAGAGCAATTAGAAGTTACTCACCGTAGTGACTAACATACTCTCTAGTGCATAGTTCCCTTTCCTCCATACATCCCACCATGTTCCCCCCCTAATAAAACTGGTGTCATTAGGCAATGGCAATATTGTCAACGCGTCTATGGGGATTGAGGAGTGGCGCCGGTGGACGGAGTCAGGGGAGCGCATGCTCCCATGGCCACACCCCCACATGCCTCTAAATTTAAAGGGGAAGAAGTTTTTTCTGGTGAAAAAGGTTCCATCTCCCTTCCCTGGGAGGAACGCCCTTGCAGTATGGAGGAAAGGGGACTATGGACTAAGAGTATGTTAGTCACTGCAGTGAGTACCTTATAATTAAATGAACAACTTTTGACTATCGACCAGATAAAGTGCAACAACAACATTTTTTTTTTTTTTATTGGTTTATTACAAACCTTTAAAAAGAGTGTTTTTTACGCTCTGTTTAAAAACTGATTACAATTTCACATTTGTTCATATCAGTCCTTTTGCTCATTTGCTTTCACGAGGTTCTGTTTCAGCTTTTCCAAAAAGGATGATTGTGCAAATGTTATTTTATTGTTAGTGTCCTCGTGTAGAATCTGCCACCAGTCCTCTGTGCATCGAGCAGGATATTTACCCAGTTCAGAACCTATATGCTGTTTTCTTTCTTCTCTCATCATGGGGCAGAATAGGACTAGACGTTTCAGGGATTCTTCCTGGGAGTCCCAGAGCCTGCACATAGGGTTGGGTTTTATTTCTGAATCCTTCATGCAGTATCCAACATCACGTGTGTCAAGGTGACTCAATCTAAACTTCAAGAATGTTTATCTTGTGTTCTTGCAAGGGAACCTAACCATATATTCTGGTATCACGTGCAGTTTTTTGGCTTCTACCGGAGCATTTCTCATTCTTGCGTGTTGGATTCTTTTTTCGTTGGTTTCGATCCAGTCTTTCTCATATAGATTTTTTTACTGTATTTTGTTACATATTAGCCATTTCATATCAGTATCCAACTGCTCCAGAATGTTCTCACAAGCAGTTTTCCATTGATTTAAAAGGTTATCCACCTCGGTAGCTGTGTCATCATTTAATATTTTAAATTGAGGGATGTTATCTCCTCCAATCGCCTTTTGGTATAGCACCAGAGCGTTCCACATCACTACTGCTGCCATAGACGATTGGCTAACCTCATTCCTTATGCATGCTGTTGGAAAGCCTTTTGGTAGATTTAGGATCCTTCTCCAAATAACATGTTCGCACCTTGTCCAGATTTCATAGTGGCAACCAAACGGCATCTCAGCACCATAGGTCAGGACTGGAATTATTTTGTTCCTGTAAAAGCGGATGATAGGCAGCAACGAGAACTTGTGCAACCAACTGGTTGCATTTAGATGCAATTTTCTTCCCCATTGGCTCATTGTTGATATTTGAGTTTGTGATTCCCAGGTATTTTGCTTCCTTGACCACGTTTAGGGTCTCTTTTCAAAGCATCCAAGTAAACATTTTTATTCTGGTGTTCTTTTTCGTCCCTTGAATGTTTTTGAGCACCAATATCTCTGATTTCTTTACGTTTATCTCAAGACTATTTTTGTCGATGTATTTTCTTAAGGCATCAATTTTCCTTTGGAGCCCAATTGGTGGTGTATCGAGGAGCACAATATCATCACTGTATATCAGTGTGCTAATGTGGTTGCCGTTGATTTATGGTGGAAAGGAGTGGGCTGCTTCTACATTTATTTTTACATCGGAGATGAAGAAATTGAAGAGGGTCGCTCCCAGTGGGCACCCTTGCTTCACTCCTCGTGATGTTCTTATGGGTGTAGTTAGATTTCCTGTTGTGTCAAGCCGATTTTTGTACTGATGTCTCAGAATAGAGCGCTTTTATGGCAGCAGTTAAGCACGGAGGACAGCCTTCATTGGACATTTTGGCCCATAGAAGCTTGCGGTCTACACCATTATAGACGTGGGCCAAGTCGATGAAGGCGACAGAATAAACATGTCAAGACACCGAACCCGGCCACGTGAAAAGCACTCGCCAACCGCTTTAGAGAGAACGTATTATGCAAGGGGGTAGAAGGACCTTTAGGCTACTTTGAGATGGGCTCCGTGCTCGTCAAGATGACCACCCCCATGTACCTCAGATTCACACAACTGAGTGTGCCGAACTGGTGCGGGTTATGAAGCAGTAGGCGTCAGTAGTCTGTTTTTTGTCTCTACTGTTTGGATTCTGCCTCCCACCTCCCGCACACAGCATTTAATCACTGGTACCAGCGCACCCGCGCGCGCACCCGGAAGTGGCACGCAAGTGGGCCGTTGGGCTGGGAGACTCTGTTGCTACTTTGCCCTTCACATGGATTTTTCTCAATCAAAGTCCGTTTTTTGTCTCTACTGTTTGGATCCCGCCTCCCGCACATAGCATTTAATCACTGGTACTAGCGCACCCACGCGCACACCCGGAAGTAGCACGCAAGTGGGCTGTTGGGCTGGGAGACTCTGTTGCTACGTTGCCCTTCACACGGATTTTTCTCAATCAAAGTCCGTTTTTTGCCTCTACTGTTTGGATCCCGCCTCCCACACACAGCATTTAATCACTGGTACTAGCATACCCGGAAGTGGCACGCAAGTGGGCTGTTGGGCTGGGAGACTCTGTTGCTACGTTGCCCTTCACACAGATCTTTCTCAATCAAGTGAGTGTGTCGGCAAGAGGAAGCACAAGTGGACTTTGGCTGCGTAACACGCGGCCTCTTGGTGGAACATTGCAGCCCAGGGCTTGGGGTCTTGTTCTGGGACTTGTTTGGGGCTGGGACTAGGATAAGGGCACTAGGGGAATTGATTCCAATACTGACCTCCTCTTTCTCTCTCTATTGCCATGTAGAGTCTGTTTTTTGTCTCTACTGTTTGGATCCCGCCTCCCGCACACAGCATTTAATCACTGGTACTAGCGCACCCGGAAGTGGCACACAAGTGGGCTGTTTGGCTGTGTGGAGGAGCGGAGGCGGAGAGAGACGGCTTTACTATTTTGTTTTTGGGGTAAGAAGTGTACATAAAAAGGAAAAAAAAATATACCCCCTATAGAACATTATGGCAACTGTGTTGCGCAACGGGAAAGTATGCGCTATAAAGACCCCCGGGCCTATATTGTCTGTTGAAAATATCCAGGCCTCTCAGAGTGTCGGTACAGAGATAAAATCTAGTATGGATGTGCAAGTACCATACGAAACCACTCCAATGCGAGATGGATACAAAGATCAGAAATCTGTGATCCCCCCTGGGTTACTACTACTCAAGAGGAGAACCTAGAGGGGGGAAAAGTGGAGGAGGATGAAAGGGCAAAAATGGACGTCATTAAACAGGAAGTGGAATTTTCCTACATGCACTCGCAAATACAAACAAAAATGGGAGCTCAATCTTTGGGGGAGGAGGATATTTCCTTTGTGCCTGCGGGCCTGTCATTTGATATCCAAATTCCAATTCAATCAAGTTTTCTGAGTATAAGAGATCCACTCAGTCAAAAGCTGGCTGAGTGGATCGAGTAGGAGCAGGAGTAGGAGCAGTCCTGCAGTCCACCCTGAGCTACTGGAGTAGTGTGTCTACAGTGTCTATTGCTTTCATTGTGGGCGGAGCAAATAGTCAAAAACTCCGTTCTGAAGCGGAGCGGAGTAGGAGTCGAGTAGGAGCAGTCCTGCAGTCATGCGTGTCAGGCATGAAGGAATGGGCTCCATAACTTCGGCGGAAGACGAGGAAGACACAAGAAAATTGCGCAGCTTCCGCCCGCATGTGGGTTCAGAGACCTTGACTGTTAAAACAGTAACCGGCATCGTTAAAAAAGGTGAGCGATCACAACACTTGCATAAATCTGTCCACATGCAACCCAATGAGGATCAACACCAACTTGCATCACTGCAGCCCCAAATTCCCTCAGAACTCTTACCTCTGCCGGTCCCTTGTGGCCCCGCTCCTCCCCTCCCAGGTCTGGCTGTTGTTCCCGGGCTGCCTGCCTTGAGACTGGCGCGGGTGGGTGAACGGGAAGGAGAGGGACTGAGTGGTGCTGACCGGGACGTTGTTGAGAGGGAGGGGCGGGATGGTGTGGCGCGGCCCCCCCTCGGTCCCGATCTGTATGGAGAGCGTGGCCCGGACGCCGTGCGGGGCATGGGGAGAGCAGGCGTCTATTGCCATAAGGAGGGGGATGCCGCTGACCGAGGTGGTGACGGACCAGGAAGTCGGAGGCTCGCCAGCTTCGGAGGCACCGCCCCCCCCACATTAACCAGCAATGTGCTGGTCAAACAGTCTCGGTTCAAGCTATGGTTCACCTTCCATATGGTTCCCGCGAACCAACATCTCGCCTGAGTGGTTTGCTAGATCAGGAGCCGGAGACAGGCTCCCAGGACGTTCAAAGCCCGGTTATAAACAAAGGCTTAAAAAGAAAAGAGAAGTAACACCAACACAGAAGCTATGGGGAAGGTGCGGAGAAAGCGAGACACCAGCAACACTCGGGCGAAGCCTAAAACAACGCTGAAGGCTGTCACAAAAAAAGCCTTGAAATTAGTGAAAATCAGAGGAGAGTGCCAAAGTGACAACTTACTCAAGGCCCAAAATGCAAGCTTGAAAGAAGGGAATAACCTAAAAAAGTATTTCCAGAAAAAACCTCAGACCGCAATCAGATGAACTCTCGGACGCTGAAATTTTGCAGGCAGTCAAGGACTTTTGGCCGCTAGCCAAACAGCGAAGACTGGCTGAGCCGGCATACCAGTCTGACCGTTCTTTCCCGGAAGAGTCCTTAGAGGTAATAGAAGAAGGGGAAAATGAGGGCCTCATAGGTTCAAAGGACACAAACTTGCCATTAAGAGAAATCCAAAGCCCCACACCAAGCACTCCCCTATGCATATCCATCGAAGATCAAACTTCTGCAAAAAAGGTTGCCCCTGACCAAACCGAGACAGAGTCAGTAGTTTTGGGGAAAATATCCAACGAGCCTGAGGTATCTCGGGAAAAACCCTCTCCAGCTGCCCTCACTAAGGATCGAACTGGGGAGGAAAATGGAACAAGTGGCCCACGCCTTTACCTTTGACAGAGCCAGCATTTTTGGGGAAGGTTTCTAATGAGCCTAGAGCCGCAGCAGATAAACCCTCATTAGTGGGCCACATTGAAGACCGACTTGGCAAGAAAAATGGATCTATTGGCCTAACTATTCCGCCTTTGACAAGGCTAGAATTAGATAAGGAGCTGTTAATTTTAGAGAGACAAAGTGGTCTTCTAACCACAGTAACTCCTTCAGCAGCGCAGTTGGATACTTCGATTGACAAGGAAAACGGATCGATGGGAAGATCCACTTCCCTTTTGACAAGGCCCGAGTCTGATAAAGTACCTTCAACCCCAGGGAGATCAAGAGAGCCCTCACCTTTAGAAATTTTTCAGCAAAAACTTCAAAAGCATGGCACAGAGTCCATAAACTTACCATTGATTGGATTACCAAACATCAACGAAAATCCATGCTTGCAAGAATCCCGCAGACATTCGATAGGGTCTGTGGGGTGCACGATGAACAATCAACCTATGAGAAAGTCTATGATTCAAGACTTACAAGACAAAGCAAGACCCATCAACTCATCAAATCTTTCACCCTTAGAAACACCAACGAAGAAAGGGGACATGTTCTCTACAATGTCGGCGATGATAATAGCTTTAAATCCATTCATGAAGCTATACGAAAAACAATAAGCGAAAACTTGAAAGATCACACAAATATTCAAGCAACAATGATTAATAAATTGACATACCTGGAAACTCACATCATGGCCCGAGAGAAACTAGAGGCCGAAGTGCTTCTGGGAAAGGTAATTATAAACTCCTCTTTGGTTTCTGTTCCACCTACTTGCTTGAACACGGAAATGAAAAAATCGACCAGCACGCAAACTGAACTAAGAATTGACCTGACAGAAGAAAACTACAACGTTGGGCCAAAAAGTTCTACTAACCATGGGCCGTGTATTAGCAATGTAATAGATCACATCACACTGGAGCCAGCAACCACTAAAACAGGCGACATCATATTGGAAAGAGGAGCTTCTGGAAAAGGTGATCAAAACACTACAGAAAAACAAACAGCAACAAAGAAAAACAACATAAGCACCTCTCAACCGACAAACAAAGAAACTTTACTGGCTCCAGTGTTTAAAAAAAGAAGGTCGTCGTGCCCAGTTCCAACACAAAAGACCTCGTACTGGTCCTGGCTGAGAAGGAAGAGATTGTACCCCCTATTGCAAGTACTGGGGTCACTCACAGAGCAGTGGGCTCCCCAAAGTCGATAGTAGACTTTCTGGCTGATAAAGAAATGATGAATTTAAGCCAGCACATGATAGATGAAAAAAGAGAAGAGAATTCTCCTTCATCCACTGGAAAACACTCACATAAGACAAAAGATCTAGTAAAAAAGGTAAAAATGGGTAATCCCTTAACCTTGGAGGAGCAACGTAAGTCGAAGTCCAAACCGACAGGATGGACTCATGAGCCTACAATAAATTCAACTGGTACTCAAGAAAAGAGTAAAAAAAAAACACACATTTGAGTGAAACTAAGAGGAAGTCCGGGGAGACTTACCATAAGGAACATACACCGAAAAGGCAAAAAATTAGCTCATCTAATAATGACATGTCATTGTACAAAACAATACCTGGAAAAAAGAGCTATAAGAAGTACTTGAGCAGCGCTTCTACATCAATAAAAAATGACTACCATCATAATAAGGAGACGGACCCTGCAAAGAAGAGATGGGTGCTCAAACTAGAACAAATTCCAGGAAATGAAGACGACGTGACATTGAATCGAGGCTCTGTATTAAGACTATTTTCCTTCATTCCAAAGCTTGGAGGCATCAAATCGGAGGAGCTGCTGATTGTTGATCCAAGTCAGATCCACCGAAAAGCCATTTCTCATCTATACCTATCCTCTAAAAATGTACACAACCTTCTAATAGAAGAGACCAAGTCCCTATTACGAATGGGCTACGACATCACTGAATCGTCAAGATCGATAGCCCCGAGGTCAAAGACCAGGTGTGACAAGGCATTCAAACCTGAAGAAAGGGAGTTTAACATGGGGCACCGTTCAAGCCGATCTGAAAGAAAGCCATCTCTAGAAGGAGATGAACAAGAAGAAGAGAAACAGTACGAAAAAGATAGAAAAAAAGCCACATACCGGGGGAAGGCCACGGATCATTACTTGGCTCAACCTAAAGAAGAGAAAGGAAAAACTCTGACGGCAAACAACCAAGAGATTGATGATTACAAAAGTGCTAGAAGCACGAGTGATAAAAAAAACGGCCATCATGATAACAAGAACCATAGAGAAACCAGCAGCAAAGGTAAACCACGGATCAGTTTCAGAGACGAAAACATCTCATAGCATATGGGCATGGCTACCAAAAGCCCTCCAGAGGGAGGCTAAGAGATAGCAATGCAATGCTAAAAACGATGCGAGCGACAACTACAGTGAAGAGGCGAAACATCGACCACTCTTTCGAATAGGCTCATGGAACACCACTCCCACCTGACTGCACAGGGAGCCATACAACTGGCTGACTATGACATATTATGTCTCCAAGAAACATGGCTCACACAAGTACCAACATTAGATGGCTATGCAATAGCTTTTTCTCCGGCCAAGAAAGGACCGATGGGTCGACCATCTTCTGGTCTCCTAATAGCCTGCAGGCAGGGCTGCGGATGCGCCTTGGAAGAAATCCTGGTTTGCAACACTTCTTTATTACTGGTTAAGGCTACATGGTCAGATGGCATCTCGAACAAAAACAAGGGAAAGGCACCAGTCATCATTATAGCAAATACCTACTGGAATCCAGCATCATTGACTGACTCGGTCTATTTGGAAATGGTGGAAAGTGCAATTGATGAAGCAACAGGAGACCATCTGGCACCCTACTTTTTGATCTGTGGGGATCTAAATGCCACCTGTACGCAGGCCTTTAATCCATCAATTTCCCATGAGTCGGAAAGGTCTAGACGAGGATTGGCTTGGCTCAAACTGATGAAGTCAAGAGAGATGTACAACTTAGCGTGTTTCCTGACCCTCTTCGGCCTCCGACCTGGAAACGTGATGCTCAGATGGTCACCATAGACCACATATTCGCATTGGCTTCCCTATTATCGGTCTTGACGACATTTGAAGTGATTGAAACACCAGCTAGTGATCACAACCTTCTTTGTGCTACCTAGCCCAGGAAAAGGGCTGAAGCAAAAATGGAACAGCTTTCGCTAGGAGTTAACACGCAGCGTACAAGACTGAAATTATCGGCAGCAGCGATCTGTGACCTTAAGTCAAAATGCCATCTGCAGTCACATGGGACACCTGAAAAACAGATTGACTACCTCCCTTTGTTAACTACTTACAGCCACCAAATGGGAAAAGGCGTCCCTAAAAAAGCGCATATCCACAGATACGATCCAAAACTGGTGGGAAAAAAAAGGAAATGCAAAGATTAAAATGGCAAGCAATCAAAATAGGAACCCCAGTGGCACTAAAAGTAGCGAAAGAGAGCCAACGCCAATACAAAACTTGGGTCCATCATCACAGAGCAAATCTGTATCAACAAGACGCTGAAAACATCATAAAAGCAATAACATCGAACAGCCGAGAGTTTTGGTCTCTCTTAAACTCGGCCTCCTCTCAATCTGAACCAGCATTTATCTCTAACATCGGAGAAAGTACTTGGGTGAATTTTTTCCTGAACTTATTTGAGAAGACACAAACTACGTTAAGGCCATCGAACTAAGTGGATACAACGGATTGGACCTGCTTAGACGATGAAAAAGAAATAACAAGAATGATAATGAAATTGAAAAACTCGAGAGCTCCTGGCCCAGACGGCATAACAAATATAGACCTTAAGGCTTTTCCATCAGAATGGGCCAGACTCTTGAGTGAAATTTTCAGAAGATGCGCAAAATTAAAATCGATCCCGCCATCTTGGAAATCTTCTAATGTAGTACCAGTCTATAAGAAGGGGGATAAAGCAGACCCGAGAAGTTACAGGCCAAAAGCCCTATTGGATTGTATAGGGAAGGTCTTTGGCTCGTTGCTACTGGAGGAATTTAACTTATGGGCAAAAACTGCGCCATGCAGAGACCACCTCCAAACAGGATTTAAAAAAACTTAGGCACCACGGCCAACATTCTGCTACTAAGTGCTCTAAAGAGCAGAGTACTTGACGGAGTCCCACGCATTTTTGTAATCTTCATTGATCTTACTCAGGCCTTTGACCGCGTAGATCGAGCTCTTTTGTGGGCTAAACTTGAAGACTGGGCCTGTCCACAAGCGATTTTGGATCCTATAAAGGCCCTGTACACTGATACCAGCATGAAAGTGAAGTTAGACCAGCAAGGGCTATTCTCCAAATCCATTTCAACAGCCAGAGGAGTTAAACAAGGGTGCCCTCTGGCCCCTGTGCTGTTTTTGGCTTTTTTGGGCGATTTACAGGCAGTAAATTCAGCAGTTCGATGTTTTCCCCCCAAATTGGGGAGTGACCAGATACATAGATTGTTATATGCTGATGATCTAATATTAATGGATCATACACCTATTGGGCTGCAACGTCCGCTAAGCGGCCTTGAGGAGTACAGGAGGATAAATAATCTGGACATAAACGAAAAAAAGACCAAATTTATGATTTTATTCGGCCAAAACCAGAAGATCTGAAAAGGTTACACTCCACCTAGCAAAATAACCAATTGAAAAGGTGACTGAATTCAGATATCTAGGAGTAATCCTGGACAGTTCGAGTTCTGAAAAAGCGATGCAGACTCATTTACAATTGAAAACAAAAAAACGGATTGCTCAAGGGAAGGCCATTAATAGGAAATTTGGCACATTTTCGTTGTTACCAGTCCTTGAGTTTTACAAGAAAAAGGTCGTCCCATCTTTGACATATGGCGCTGACGCAATGCCAACTCTACCAGCCGCCCTGTGGCCAAAAATAGAAGCTTTATTCTGGAGATCAATATTAGGACTTCCAAACTCTACATCGATGGCAGTGATTAGACAAGAACTATCCCTGCTGTCTTTGGGAGGCATAGTAAAAATAAATTCTCTGATGCTATTCAGGAAATGCAAAATGTCAGAAGATCACTCAATATACAACCTGATATTGAAAGAAGCAGAGAAAGGCACCAACAAAACATTAACTGCCTGGTTCTCTTCGAATCAAGATACTTTAGCATCAGTTGAAAGTGATGAGGAAACCTTGTTCGCAAATCCAACTAAAAACCAGAAAAAATTGAAAGAACTAGACTGGATCAGAAGAAGAGAAATAGCATCAAATAACAAATTGACTCAACACTTGCCTCCCAACACAAGGAGATTCAATGAAGTACAACCTTATATTAAAAAGTTTCCGTCAAGACGGGCTCGTGATTTGCTCATGAGAGCAAGACTGAACCTCTTATTAACTAACGAAATCCTGGCTATTAGAGGTAATTCACCAACAAAAAAATGCCGTTTCTGTACTGACCAAGCTGCAATAGAGACAATTCGGCATTTGATCCTGGAATGCTCGGGCACTCAAGGCCTAAGAGCGCAGTACTTACCAGATATTATGAGTGACTTTGTATTAAGTGACCAAGAAAACTGTTGGGCTAAACTAATAGGCGGGGACAGAACAAGCTGGCAATTGGCAACTTCTAACATCTTGAATTATATAAATACGGCTCTACTTTCACAGGACCCGCCTAGTTAGTTAGCACGCTAGCAAAACTGTCTACAGACGTTGAACTTCTTGACATGATTAGCATTTCTTTTTCTTTTTTCGAGAATTTGCTTTCATGTGATTCTTTTTGTAAAAAATCTTTTTTGATTAAACACAAATAAAAAATTAAAAAAAAAGCTGACTGAGGGGACAGAAAATAGGTCAGAAGAGATAAATATTGATGTATCCATGATGGGACAGGCAGTAAGAACGGAATTGGAGAAGCGAGCTAGGCTCTCAAGGGGTCCTTCTATGCCTGTAAATGCGTCTAGAAATGGGATTGATCAAGTGCACCTATTTAATACACTCCCTCAATTGAGTTCTACTATACCATACAGAGTATTCTCATCAAATGCTAAATTTCCGTTACCATCTGCCTCAATATTTACAAACATACAAGAGGGCTGGGGAGTGGAAGACAAAACTGTTAGAGGCGCAGGTGGGCCACATAACAAAGGGGAATCTGCCGATCCCCGCTCTGCCAACTCGCATTGATACTTCCCCAATTTTAGGAGCTTCCCTCACAAGTTCCCCCATTAATGGTAGTAATGCCAAATTTGAGGAATCACTGCCAGTAATATCTAGAATATTAAACCTTCTAGATAAAGGCCATGAGCTTACCCATTGGGAGATGAGAGACGTGAAAACGGTTGCTCTGGATATACAATTAAAACTAACCAGAGTGGAAGGTTTTCTCATGGGCAAAGATGATAGGATGGAATGCTCAAAAGAGACAGATATCACACAAATTCCTAAAATAACTAACTCCCAAGGATCTCAAACCTTGGATGGCGGAAAGGAAGCTCTGAGCTATGCCACTGTGATACCTGTGGGGATTGCAATGAACCTATCAAAGGAAAAAAAAATGATGCGAAAAATGAACAGAAATCTGACTCAGAGGGAGGGAAAAAGGATCATGAAGGTCCTGAGAGAGCCATCAGTGAAAATGTTATCTCTAGAAAATGGCATGTTAGAGCTACCAGGCAAACTTGCATTTATAATGCCTTTTAGACCGGCAAGGTCTGTCCAGGGTGAGGACCCTAATTTCACGGTTACCCCTGACAGCCCATCATTTCTGATCAAACTGATGGATTCTGCTGATGGTGTAGGAGTCAGAGATGATGATACAAAAAACCAAAAGGAGGAGGGGAGCCCGATGGGAAACGGCTTCTTCCTGTCAAGGAAACAGAAACGATTGGCTCTAAAGGCAAAAAAAGGCTGACGAAAAGGGGACTGACCTCCTCTAAGCCAGAAACCTTTAAGAAAGAACCCAAGGTACCCTCGAATGAAGTTGCACTATCCGATTTAAGACCACTTAACGAGGAAAGTAGGATGGCCTTGCAACTAAATGTTGCTGATACCTCGCAATCCATTAAGGAAAAAAAAAATTCAAGGAAACAATGTAAATGGGAAAAACTTGAAAAAAATGGGGAAAATAAACATGATTCAGAGGGACGATATTAGACCAAAGGCAAATGATAAGACAGAAGGAACCGAGAATGAGAAAGTACACCCTCCACAAATGGATGGGGAAAACAAAGAGATAAAACAGTCACAACTGTCTAATTTTTACAAGGTTCTGGAGAAGTCGACATACCGACAGGTATTACCACAAGATATCTCCAACGTTTTGGTCGAACATCCTACGACCTCAGCAGAATCTAACAGATTAGGTTTTTCCTCCCTACCCCCCAGCTCCATCCTTTGCACCCACAGCAATGTAGACTGTAAAGACCCTTGGGGTGGATGCAATTGAGGCGAAAATGAACTCTAATCCCGGGATCTCCCTACTGGATGGAACTCTGAATGAGTGCCCAAAACTATCCCTGAAGGAAGTCCAACAACCCCGGCCTGGGGTTGAAGGGGTAATTGCGAATCTCCCCGACACTATAAAAAAGATCATGATGGACCTCCGTCCTGACCTGTCAAGGTTGGGTAATAAGGACTTGGGGGTGGGGGGGGGGCATGGTCCATGAGATAAAGGAAAGTCGACCTCAGGTTATTAATGAGATACCTACCTCTTCCTCATTCAGGGGAGGGAGGGGGGCACAGTGCGAGCAACCTGAAAGAGACCCTTACAATTGCCTGTGGGACATGGGGATTCTTACCCCAATGGTCCTCTGGATATGAGGAATCCTACACAATATGAACCGGCAAGACCCTCACATGTGAAGGATAGCGATTTAAGGAATATAATGTGGCGAAACATCTCATTTCTGGGAATACCCAAGTATCCTTCATAATTTGTGTGACATTGGAGGCCCATCCTCGCTGAATAGACCACGCATTTTGTGTCATTATTTAATGAGGTCCCCCGACTTAGGATGATTGGTTCAGCGGATATTAATCTGGTGGATTTTATCCATCCCTCTCGCTATGACCATGTCCGTATTGTTCCCAACTCCCAAAAGATCTTTGAAATGATTATTCAGGAGACGGAACAATTCAATAGAATGGGTTACGATATCCTGATCTTCAGTAATGGTTGGGAGAAAGGAAATGTTCAGGAAATGGAAAAAGTAAGTACTAATATATGTATGGATGAGGCAGCTACACGAAAAGAAAAAACACTCTGCCTCTCAAAGGAGGGGATGGGCAAGACTTGGTCTGGCTAGCTCAAACACTTAGAGAATCAATATCTGAAATGCAAATAATGAAACAAAAGCTTTAATGTTACTAAAGTAGTGGACCACTGGAAATTTCTTTCATGGAACTCCAGGGGCCACTCGAATTTGATGAATTCTGGGATCTTATGTGCAAAACTTAAATCTTTTGATCTTTTCTGTATGCAGGAAATGTGGTTGACTGCACCGATACAACTTGATGGTTTCATATGTATACATCTTTTAGCTAAAGTGGGATTACGTAGCAGCCCCACTGGAGGTTTGCTCGTTGCAGTCAAACTTGAGCTAGGTACACCTATTCTAGAATCAACTGAACTAATGAATTTTGCACTTGCAGTTGTAGTGGAATATGGAAGTGATTCTCACTTTGAATTGTTGTTAATTCTAAACATTTATTGGAACTCACAAGTACCACTGGGCAATGCTGTCTCGCATTTGAACAATTGTTTATCCGCCATGTTACTTAAATACAGAGGAATCGACATCATAATCTTGGGTGATTTTAATTCTGAAATCAAATATGGTCTAGGGATTGGGAAAAAGATGGGCCTATCAGCATTAAGGTCTACGCTGAACGCGGATAAGGGGGTGGTAGCCGCTTGTGCCATTAAGCAAAAATCCATTAACGGTGAAATTTGGAGGAACTTGTTTGACTACTGGGGTTTGGACCATGTTAATGGCCTTTTCAATTCCTCTGTGTATGAGCACACATGGTCGAATGGCCTTTATAAATCACATATTGACCATATTTTCATGTCAAAATCTCTTTCAGTAATATGTTCAGAATTCCATATAACTGTAACGCTCACCTGATTCCCGTAGAGGCGCCGGTCTTGACTGGGCGTATACCGTATCTTCAAAGGTGATGTGTAACACACGGCTGGCTCTTTGGGCTGGACCTCTGTGCACTGTATGTCTGACTCGAAGGGTAAGATGTCTGCAGATAGAAAATATGGGATTAAGGAACTGGGTTATTGAATGTCTCTCTCTTCTTCCCTTTCTCTTCTCCTGTAGAACCCCAAAGGTTAACGCTCTCACCTTAGGTAAGTGAACGCCGTGCTCTCCATCTGCCTCGGGGCAGGGTGCTGTAACCAGTTTCTTCACTGGATAAGGGGAGCAGGCCTCTTGACTTCAGAGGACTGCTGTCCGTCGTTTACTGCACGAACGGTAAGTTTCGAGTAATTGTAATGTCTTTAAAGTCTTTAGTAATGATGTCTCTTGTTTTGCAGGGTTCCGGCGATGGCGGATGACGGGCTGAAGTGAGTTGAAGATGGAGCCCGTGTGATGAATAGAAGCGCCTGGAAGCACGTAAGTAAGCGCTTGTTGCCTGCTTCACGATGCGCTCTAACTGTCTTTTTATTTTGCAGGTACAAGTTCGGAGCGGCTGCATGGTGCCGGAATACCCACTGGGTTAGATGTGGAAAGGAGTAATGGCACGTGAGTATTAAAGTTCCCCAATGTCTTTAAACGCACCTTGTTTTGTCTTTCAGATGCGGGATGCAGCGCCGAAGGCCTCCGGAGCGTGCGAAGAGTTGGTAAGCCTTTGTCTTTCAGATGCCGGAATGCAGCGCGAGGCGTTGGTGACAGCCGATGGACCAGGTAAGTGAAGAGCTGTCACTGAAGACCGTAATGCTAACCTGTTCTTTCTTGTCTTTATAGGTGTTGCTGAAGACTGGATTCAGGATGGTAAGCCTTTTTCCTTAGGCCCAGGATCAGATGCAGAAGACACGATGAGCGTTCTGCTGCAGAGGATGCAGAATAACGCAAAGCAAGATTCATCCATCGGGTGTGGTTTAAATAGCCTCCTGTAGTGCTTAGGTGTCTCCTTCCACAGCCACGCCTAGGTAAGAAAAGAGTTCCTGCTTTCCAGAAGAGTTCCAGTTTTCTGAATCTAGGGAGTGGTTCCTGCCCCACCCAACAGGAAAAGTAGTTCCAAACAGAAGAGGATCAGAGGCTCAACTGGCAGGCAAGTAAGCAGCATGGTCTGCTGCAGGTAAGTCCACCCAAGCATTATGAGCCCGGCGCTTCCAGCGCTGGGACTGGGCATATTTATGAGCCTGGTGCCACTGGCGCCAGGACTGGGTCCAAAAGGTCCCAATTGGGACTGGTTGGCACTCGGAACCTGGGTTATGGATCTGCTTCCAAGGGAGTTGGGAAAACCCTGACCTTTTGGAAGCAGAGATCATGACAATAACTGACACAAATATGAGCGACCACAGGTTTTTGGAAATCAAAATGGTACTAAATAACAGACTCCCTAAACAAAATATAAAGCAGACACTCGATAGTGTCATGCGGTGGAAATCGCATAATTTGGCACAAAGGAAATGTTGATAAACTCAACACAGTCTTCGTCCAAGACTATGACAGAATGTCTCTGTCAATTAAAACCAAGTGCTATTCGGTCATGAATTATACTGAGCATATTAAAAACTTGATAGGGAGATCAGTTAAACCAAGTAAATATGGCACTCTGAAACCTATTCACATACATACGTAGGACCCTTTGGTAAGGCAAACAAAAAATCTTGCAAATCTTCAAATTAGATCTATTTTGAAAACCAATTTGACTGAGACGGAAAAAAAGAAATTCTACAAATTAAACAAACCAAAAAAAACTGTGTCCTGCAAAATAATGATAATATCGATATGCTTGCAGCTCTAAAGGGGACTTCGGGCCGTGAATTTTGGGGGCTAATAAACGCACTTGAAAAAAGACAGGTTATACTTCAATCGGCTAATGTACAGGGGGATACCTGGGGAAAACACTTTGCAATTCTCTACAAGGGCAAAACGGCTATGACGCATGAACTTTTGCTCATAAAAAAGGGGTCTTGTGGCTTCGACTTTACGATTGAGAATATTGAATCCCAGATCAAGAGGGCAAATAATTCAAGAGCGGCCGGCCCTAATGGGCTAACAAATAATACCCTGAAGAAAACTCTGGAATATTGGGCGAAATCGCTATTTATCCTCTTTAACTCTATTATACAGTCCAAGACAATTCCTCAGTCCTGGAGGATATCCTATGTCGTGCCCATATATAAAAATGGGGATAGAACTTGCCCGACAAATTACCGTCCGATCTCAATTATGGACGCGGATTCCAAGATCTTTGCAGGGTTAGTACTAGAGAGAATAGAGGAATGGGCGGAATACAATCACATCCTACCCCCCTAGCAGTTCGGTTTTCGCAAAGGGATAGGAACTGAAATAGAAGGACTGATTATTTGTTTGCTCTTAGAAAAGGCATGTAAAAAAACTGCATCCCCTATATATACTTGGCATCAGTAGATCTGTCGCTTGCCTTTAATAAGGTGGACAGGGTGAGATTTTGGACAAAACTAGCCCAAATGGGGCTGCCGTCTCATCTACTGACAGTCCTTATCAATCTCCATGAAGATTCGGCAATTCAGGTGAGACTAAACATGCCTGGTGATCTTTCAAAAATAATCCAAACTAATAATGGTCTCAGACAAGGGTGTTTATTTGCCCCTACTCTCTTTATACTACTGATGTGAATATCGCCCTTACGACCTTTTCTTTGGTTTCTCCAAAGATTGAGGGAACTAAAATATGTTCTTTTGGTCGATAATACCCCAGTGGGTTTACAGCGAAAACTTACGGCACTAACAATATATGCGCAAGAAAATGCATTGGTGATAAATGAAAAGAAGTCTGTCGTTATATCCTTTACCTCCAGGACGAGAATTCCAAAATACAAATGGCAAATAAATGCATGTCTTCTAGTAAAAGTAAGATCATTGTGCTACTTCGGATTCCCTATATTTGGTACTATATCGATACTCTTACTGGAACTTTTATTTGGAGAAAACAGATAAGCTCATTCTCCAAATGAGGAAGATCTAGGGCAAATATTGCAAATTCTCTATCATTCCCCTCATTAGGTCCTATAACCTGAAAGTTGTACCAAAACTGACATACGGCATGGAAATTTTACCATTTGAAACATCTCGTCTGGTACAAAAAATTGAATTTAAGATCTGGTGGAAAATTATTTTTTACCTGCCCCAGAGTGTTCCTATATCTGCAATTCGCTATGAATTGGGCCTTATCTCACTAAATATGAGAGTGAAATGGAAAAAAATGGCACTATATCGGAATCTAATGGTATCTAAAAACAACTCCCTTTATACACTACTGGGAGATAGACTGAGAAGGGGAATCAGTGAATCAGTATGGATGCTGAGACTACAGAAAGATTGTGTAGATCTTCTTAATACCACCGATGTCTCACATGAAATGCTATTTGTTAATCCAATGGGCGTGAAAAAAATGGTTGCAATGGTCAGACTGGGTCACCACCACGGAAAAGGTGGCTGCCTCTAAGATCTATAAACAAACGGTCGCAGAGGGGAAAAAGCTAGGTACGTTGGAGTCCTTTCTAGTCAAATTTCCAGATCCTATAAGGAGAGCAATCCACTTACGTTTCCATTTGTGTCCTCCCTACTGGGGAAATTTCTCGAGATTAGATCGGCTACGGGCCCAAAAATTTCCTGTCGCTTTTGTCACTCCGCTTAAACGACCGAATCACTTGAACATCTTCTTTTACACTGCGCAACAATAGTCAAACAGAGAATAAATGTGTTTGGAAAATGTGTTCATGACCCCTCTAGGGTCCATACTGAATTACTATGGTGGTACATGCTACATGGAAAGTCAAACTCACTAAAGCTAGCAGTGGTCACCTTTTTAGTTGAAGTGTGCGGTCTGGCAACCTTAGAAAGAACAAACTAGTACTGTAAAGAACCTATGTTAAGAGTCCTAATTATCTACTGAAGACACGTATGGGCCTTTCTCTCTCTCACGCTCTAACAATATGTATAAGTCTTGAAATATGGAAAACACTGTAGAGGGATTCTAAAAAGAAAGGATATCTGTAATGCAATATGGACTGTACTTTATATTGTGTACTGTGTCTGATGAATATTATAATTGGAATAATGTTGTAATTGTTCGTTTTTAATACTGTGAAAATTTTACTTTAAATTTTGTAAAGGTTTAATTTGTATAAACCAGATACAAATAAAAAAATAAATAAATAAACATGTTTAAACTGCAGTCCACGCCTTTTACAAATCCAGTTTGTCTCATATCGGCAACATCGGCTTGCTTGATCCATGTTGTTAATTGGCCTAATAGCTGGCTAGCAAAGACTTTCCCCACTACATCGAGTAACGCTATTAGCCTGTAGTTCTTTGGTTCAAGCCTTGAGTCTTTTTTAAAGATAGTGACAATTATGGCGCGCTTCCATGTATTGGGAACTTTCCTGTTGTTTCATCTTAAAAAGTTGATGGCAAAAGTCTGCCCATTCTTCTGGATTTTTTTCAAGAATGGCATTTGTCAGACTGCCTGGTCCAGGGGCTCGAGATGAGCTGAGCTTCTTGATGTTGTCATATATTTCTTCTCTGGTGATGACGATGTTCCATGCTTCTCATTTTAGCTCCTTTGGTTGTCACTGGGATGTTGTTTTTGGAAAAGCTCGCTGTAATGTCTAATCCATTTTTCTTCAATCACCACGTTGCAGTTAGTAGAGTTCTGGGGGCATTCTATTTAATTTATTGTTGCCCAGAAATCTCTAGAAGACCGCTCCGCATTTGTTCCGCATCATTTTGTTCCATGGTCATTCTGTGCCATTTAAGCCAGTTTTTGAATTTCATGTTCGCCTTCTTTTTTCCAACAGTTTTTTTTTTATCTCTACGCAGGTGAGATTGCTCTATTTCCCGCAAATTCCTTCGCAGTTCTCTTTTCTTTTGTACTACGTTTGGATCATGCACATGTTTCTTCACTGCTGCTGTTTGGTTTCCTGAGTCTTGTAGATTTCTTGTAAAACATTGTATTCTAGACCGCTCTTTCCATCTTTCATGTGTTGGTCTACCAAAGCTTCAGTCAAATTACTGATTTTCTGGCTATTTAGTCTTGTCGATTTCTCCTTAGTACAACTTCTATTTTCTGCTGCCACTGTGCTCTTGTTTTCGATGTTTTATTTTTAAACAAGGTAATCAGCAGATTATGGTCACTTGGTGGTGTTTTATTGACTTTCAGTTTGCAGATCTTAATTGTCATATTTTTCGAGGTGATCATATAGTCAAGAGTGGAACTTTGCCCTTCACGTTCCTATATTGCTTCCGGGGAAATGTCACCCATCACACTTCCATTGAGTATGTCCATGCGTCTAGCATCAGCTCTTCAAGAACCAATGTTCGTAGCTTCTTGTTAGATGACTTTCCTTTTTGTCTCTTTCATTCAGATAAAAGATCTAAGTTAAGATCCCCACACAGGATAATACGAGCATTCACTTCTCCAGTTGTTATATTATCAAGCAGTACACACATCAGTTTGACGAATTACATCTTGCCTGCTGCTTTATGCTGCCAGTAGACATTCATCATGTTAATTGTTGTGTCCTTTTCGTCATGATATCTCAGCCTGATCCTAGTCACTTGAAAGTATGTGAAGGGTTGCTTGACTCCAAAAATTCGAATCCACTTTGCCGTTTCATCAATATGATCAATCCAGCCATGGGGCATCCTTTCTTTTGGATTATCGCTGGATTGAACGCTACTTCAAACCCCTCAACAATTGGTGGATACTTCATCCAAGTCTCCTGTAGACATATAATATCAAGCTGTAATAAGAGGCTTTGTGATTTCGATAGTAAATGCCCAAAGGCTCGGGTGTTCCAGCAGCCAAATAATTTAGTCTCATCATTTTTTGGGTCCGGAAGTTAGCTCTCGTTCTTTCTATTAAGTGAGCCAGCAATCCAGTTCCAATTTTCCTCTACCATGTTGTTTGTTATTGCATTTTTGCTGCTCGTAGCCGAGTCTTTCTCTTGAGGCTAAGATGCAATTATGATTTTGAATGGTTTTTTCAATGTATTGAATTCCAGGAATTCTTTGTGTGCCGCCTCTTGTTCGTCAATTTCTTGATGGTTACTTTCCATCACCATTTTATGCTCTTCTGGCGATGATGGATAAACCGTTGGTGTAAAGGAAACAGAACCTTTTTTGACAGCCAGCACACCTCAAACTCTTTCTTCTACTTTCTTTATTGCAATCTCAGCCACATTGAATCCCAGGTCCCATAGGTCCTGGGCATTGTCCATTATGAGGTCTCCTAAAATGTTTGACTGGATGTGGAGCACTACTCTATCCAGCGAGGAGGCTTCAATAAATTCTACAGATTTTAGGTCAGCAGTGGAGATTCTTCTCAGCGCAGGCACAACAACAACAACATTTGAACACGTCCCCATGTCTGAGATGTCAATGTGGGGAAAATAGGAACAAGTATTACCGTTAGCAAGCAAATAGAATCGCAGCAAACTGATACAACTGTGGCATACTTAAAGGACAGTGAAATGTAGAAGCCGCCCTGGTGAAAGAAGTACACCAGGCAATTGACATTTGGAGGGGTTGCGGTGGATACCTGGCCGAGAAGTATACCAAGGGATCTGCAGGACCCCAGAGAAGGATACCTGACAGGGGAGTAAACCAGGCAATCCATTAACAGCATAGAATATAGACATTTGTAAGACATTGTGACAAGATACCTGGCAGGGGAGGATACCAGGGGATCTAAGAAGGCCATATAGAAAGTCCTGGCAACCAAATATACCAGGCACTTTTGAATTGAATACAATCTTTAAAACTGTGAGAAGATACCTTGCAGTAGAATACACCAGGGGATCCGAAGAGCCCAACAAAGGTTTCTTGTCAGGGGAGCATACCAAGAGGTCCACTCAAGTTGTAAAAAGGAAATGTACCCATCTTGCAAAATACCTGGCAGAGAAGTAAACCAGGGAATCTATAAAGCACATGAAGGTGGTCTTGCTGAGTAGAGGCGCAGAGCGTTTGAAGTTGTGAAGTTGAATAATGACTTTTTGGACACGATACCTGGCAGGGGAGTACACCAGGAAATGTAAAGAGCTCACAAGAGGATTCCTAATGAAGAAGTATAGTAACTTGCCAATATACAGAAGAAGTTAAACCATTGGGTGAAATCCCTCATCTGAATATGAACTCTTGTGACTCATGTATGAAGAAACCAAGGAAGAGTTGAATATTATAAAATGTATCTTTTGCACAAGAGCTTTCTGAACCTAATTTAAAGAGCCAAAGAAACTGTTGTTTGAAGGAGACCCTTTTTCCATTCTGCCAAAAATCCAGGGGAAGGGAATCCCCCTCTGGATCCAAGGGCTTCTCCTTGGAAAATGCTTCTCTGTTGGATATACTCATTTACTTTTGATTATGAGCACTTTTTGCCAACTCGAAGTTAGAGATATTTACTTACACCCTTAGTTGTTCATTTCTAGTTTGAGGGCCAGATTAGAATATTTTGGTTTAAATTTCCTAGGGAGGGAAACTGTCCTTAGGATGGGGATTAAGAGTCATTCATCCAACCCATTTTGATTTAATAAACCTGTTTGAAACTGAAAAAACTATACATTTGTGTCTGCCTCTCATTTCTGACCCCTCACAGTTTCCTTGCCATATTTGATAAGGGCTTCAAAACCTTCCTGCATCTCCCCTTCAGGGATGTGCTCTGATGCCAAGACCAAAGGACGACCTGCCCAGAGCAACAGGCCAAAGGAGAACTTGCCCCAGAGCACAACAAAAGTGTTGACACCCCGGAGAGACTGACTCAGAGACGAAAATGTTCCTTACCAAAGTGTATAGCCTTTTGCTCTCCCTATGGGGGGCAAAGATGGGAAGAATACATTAATTACCCCATGTAATGTTCTTTCAACTTGATGTTCTTCCCATGTATTCATCATCTTGGATATATTCCTAAGTCTACTTGCATCTTGGGAAACATTTTTCAATAGTATCAGACACTGTGCATCCTTGAGTCGTGCCCTCGACGGCCTCCGTCCTGTCATTGGCCGTGACGTTGACTCTGGTATGAGTAGCTTGCGTGGCGCCCATTGCCTCAGTTAGAGTCCCCCCGTTCCCCCCCAATGCTCTGCCGTGTTTCGGGTATAACCCAGGCATTGAAAGGAAGGAAGGTGTAAAAATATGGAAATTCTCGCCCCAATGGAGGAGTAGTATGAGAGGGTGATGAGGAATACGTGGGAGGAACATCCAGTCGAAAGAACATTACCAAGGGTAAGTAATTTGTTCTTCGAATGGATTGTGTCCTCCCACGTATTCCTCATCTATGATAGTCTGCCAAAGTAGATTGTTGAAGGAGGTGGGCGAGAGAATGTATTGCTGACTAGCTGGGGCATCCGGCATTGTCCGTGTCCTGATAGTGGGTCTCATGTGCCCTGGAGGATGTTACTCATGTCCTCATGAGTAACATCATGAGTGGGGTCATCTTCGACTCCACACTCTCCTTCTCTCCTCATATTTCTGACGTCGCTAAGAAGTCACACTACCAGCTGCACCTCCTCAGAGGTATTCTTCCCTTCCTCTCCTTCCCCCAGAAGCTCACTGTCTCCCGAGCCCTGGTTCTCTCGAAGCTGGATTACTGTAACAGCCCCTATCTTAATCTGCCTGCCTCCACTCTCCGCCCTCTGCAACTCATCCAGAACAGAACTGCGAGACTTGTCCTTGGCCTCAAGCCCAGGGACCGTATCTCTCCAGGACTGAAATCTCTACACTGGCTCCCAGTGGCTGCGAGGATAAAGTTCAAAACCCTCTGCATTGTCCACAAGGCCTTCTGGGGCCTGGGTCCTAAATACCTTCAACTCTCTCTCCCCAAATATCTTCCTTCCCGAGCCCTTCGCTCATCCGCCTCCAACTCCCTCAGGGTCAGCCGCTTCTCGAAGCAATGAGCTGGGGGTAGATCTCTCTCCGCGGCAGGGGCCTCCCTCTGGAACAGCCTTCCTGCCTCCCTGAAACTTGAGGAGAACCATCTCCGGTTCCGGAAACACCTCAAAACCTTCCTCTTTGCTTCCGCTTTCTCTCTCCCTCTCCCCTACTGAACAGCAAATATTCTTCACTGAAACTGCACTGATTCTGCAACTGGACCACTCTTAACAGCCTCGGTCCTGGGCCCAGTCACTCTCCACTTGCACTGATGCCCTGGAACCCCTCTGCACTGCGGGACTGTCTCTGTATCCCTACAGCCCCCCCCCCCCCCCTTTTCCAGCACTTGTTCTGCACTTACCTTCCACTTGCCACCAGCTGGCCCTATTTATTTATTACTTTACGCCACCTACCTTGTACTGCACTTCCCCCCTCCCCTTCCCCCTGCACTTTTCCCCCTCCCCCACCCCTGCACTTGCGCGATCTGAATGACACCTGGCCTAGTAGGATCGTTGTCTGTCTCCCCTTGTTCCTCCCCTCCCTGCCTCGTCGCGCCTTGAAACACCTGTGTATAGGCGCGTTACAAATGCCATATCATATCATATCATATCATATCTCATGTCACCAAGTTTTGTTTCAGTTTGCTCTGGCATCTCATTTGCCCTGGAGATAGTTGCTATTGTCCTCTGGCCCGCAAAGTCGTGCTGTTGTTTGTTGCTGTGTGTTCAGAAGCTCTTGATATTGATTTTCGCTTTGCATCAGATGGAGCTTCTCCAAGTGATGTTCGTTTTTTGTGCGGCATGTTTCAGTCACTTAATGGCTTCAGCACATTTAAGAAAATGTCCAAGAAAGATTGATTGATTGTGCTCTCTTCTCGTGAATTAACTTAAGTAAACTGTAACCTTGTAATTTCCCATATTTGGAGTGACGTGATTAAAAACAAATGTTATTTTTTATTCCCTTTAAAAACGCTTTAATAAACACTTTCGAACTGCATACACTAGTAATAAATTGCAAAGGAATGACCAACACATTGAACATTTAGCTTCAGACACCTTTCCAAGTTTTGCCTCCTTCTAGTACTTACTTGAGTGAATCGGGGAAGCATCAGTAAATGGGATGTCTACGGAGTGAATTTTTTGCATCCAAACATAGACTACAATCTTGCCTCAGACAAAAGAGGAATGCATGCAAAATTTGGTAGACGTGGGTTCAACTGTGTGGATTTGGATAGCCGGACAAACATAAACATATTCAGCTTTATATATAAAGATTAATTCTGTGAAGTACAACCTTGCCAAATCTTACCTCCTGACCTGACATTAAATCTAAGCAATAGTACTTGATGAAAGTTTGCAAAGACGACCACGTTGCTGCACTGCTAATTTCCTCCATTGGCACCACTCTCTGAAGAGCCGAAGAAATGGCCACTCCTCGGGTAGAATGCGCTCCTAAGCCTTCGGGCAGATTTTTGCCAGCTAAGGAATATCATTCAGAAATGCATAAAATGATCCAGTGAGAGATGGCTTGCTTGGTGGCTGCTTGTCCCAATTTGTGACCTGAATAGCCCACGAAGAGTTGGTCATCTTTCCTGATTTGTACATTCAGGTAATATAGAAGCTTAAGGCCCCTTTGGGTCTAAGCGATATAGCCTCTGCTCCTCCCTAGAGGGATGAGGTGGCAGGTAACACAATCTTCTCAGCCAAATAGAACCCCGATACTACTTTCGGTGAGAAAGAAGGACGCACCATCAAAACTACCTTATCCTTAAAGGTTGTAAAGGTTGGTTTAGAATAAAGAGCCTGAAGCTCACTGACTATGCAGGCTGATTTAATCGCTGTTAGAAATGTAATCTTAAGGGTTAACATGCTAAGTGGACAAGAATGCAAGAGTTCAAAAGATACTCCAATTAGAAACCACACCAGATTTAAGTTCCAAACTGGTACAATAAAAGGAATTGGGGGGGAAAGATCTTCGTTAATCCGTTTAGGAATTGAACTACTATAGGGACTTTGAAATAGGAACCCTGATCAGGCGTACGCTTAAAAATAGAAAGCACCGCTAGATATACCTTTGCCGTCGAAACCAAAAGCCCCTGATGGGCCACATGTAGTGAAAATGATAGTACCGAAGGAGTTTTGCATGTAAAAGGATTAATACTCGTATCCTTGCACCAGCTGCAGAATGTATTCCAATGGTAGCGGTACAGAGATTTAGTTGCTGGTCTCCTGGCTGAAAGCAATACCTCCATTGCAACTTCCGGAAGATAAGTCTTTGTTTCTTATCCTTCAGAAACCAGACGTCAAGGTTCAGAGTCCTGATCTCTGGATGAAGAAGAGCAAATCCTCTCTTTGGAGGGCAGATGACCATCTCTAGAAGTTCTGGGTACCACGTTGTCCTGGCCCAATCCAGAGCAATCTGGATTATAGATTTCCCAAGCTTTCACAACCTCTTGATGACCTATGGAATGATGGGGACTGGTGGACACGCGTATAGAAGTGGAAATTCCCAGTCCACTATGAAAACATCCCCTAAAGCTACAACAAAAGAGGTTGCACTTCCTGTTGACATTGGATACAAACGGATCCTGGGGGGTTCTCCAAAGAGCAAAGATCTCTAAAAGGATTTCCTGAGCTAACTCCCACTCGTGGGGGGAGAGTGCTCTGCCTGCTCAGTGCGTCTGCCACTGTTTTCCTCTCCAGCTAGGTGTACTGCTAGTAGAGAGATTCCTTTTCTTAGTTCCCAGAACTAGAGCTGCATTGCCTCTCTGCAGAGTCGCAGTGACCTTACTCCCCCTCTTTTGTTGAGGTAATACATGGCCACTGTGTTGTCTGTCATTATCAGGAAAGTCTTCCCCCGTACAGAAGGCAGAAAAGCCATCAGCACTAGTCTTATTGCTCCGAGCAAATCATAAAAGGTTTATGTGAAGTCTGGACTCCAACAGGGACCAAAAACAGCTGATGGACAGGTCGTTCATGTCGGCTCCCCACCCTGTGAAGGAAGCATCTGTCACAAGTGTTATCTCTGGCCATTGTTGCCAAAAATGTTCCCCTTTCATCAGGTTCTCCAGACAGGCCTACCACAGGAGATCCTGTGCAACCTTGTTCGGGGCCTGAAAGTCTGTCATTCTGCTGGAGAACTGCGACCACTGGGATCTGAGGGCCCATTGAAGGGACCTCATTCTCAAACTGGCTTCTGGCACCAGAAAAGTGCAGGACGCCATGAGGCCAAGCAACCTCAGAAAATTGAAGGCAGGAAGACATTGGGCATTCTGAAACATTTGGACCATCTGCGAAAGGTGTTGAGACCTCCACTCAGGGAGCAAGGCTTTCCCTGAGGACGAATTCAGGATTGCTCCAATAAATTGTAGCTTCTGAGATGGTGCCAAGTGGTACTTCTTTCACAGGCTGGGCTTCTCCCTCAATTTCAAGAAGTGGCAAGTCTGACTAAGATGATCCTGCGCTTGTTTGGGAGAACACACTCTGATCAGCCAATTGTCTAGGTAGGGGTAGATGTGAATCCCCTCCCCCCTTCTACCACCACAGCCATTAGCTTGGTGAAAACCCTCAGGCCGAAGTGAGCCTGAATGGCAGAACCTGAAACTGATGGTGGTACTTTCTGTGCTAGGGATGAATTGACACATGAAAGTAAGCATCCTGATGGTCTAATGACACCAACCAATCCTGGAGCATAAGGGCCTGAAGAATCTGTGAAAGAGTAAACATCTTGAACTTGTCCTTCCTGCAGACTTGTTCAAACATCTCAAGTCCAAGATAGGTCGCAGTCCTCCGTCCTTCTTGGGGATTAGGAAATAATCTGACTACCATTGTTGATTCCTCTCTTCCACAGATACTGACTCTATTTTACCTTTCTCCAACAGGGTAAGAATCTCCTGTAATTGATATTGATATTTTAATTCTATCGCGCTTGTACACAAGTGTTTCGGAGTGCGACAAGACAAGGGAGGGGCACAGGGGAGAACAAAACAGCGATCTTTCTAGGCCCAGTGACATTGAGAACGCGTAAGTGCATGGAAGAGGGGGAGGGGAAAAGTGCATTGAAGGGGGGAGAAGTGGAAAGTGCGAAGCAGAGGAGAAACAGATAAATAACAATAAATAATAAAGGCAACAGCATTTTTTAGTGCAGCCAGCAATTTGCAAGTGCTTGGTTTAAGGCAGCAGACAGGGTAGGTCTGATAAGTGCAGGAAGAAAAAGGGGGGGCTGTATGGGTACAGATACAGACCCCAGTGCAAGGGGTGGCCCGTAGGCAGTACGGGAGGGTGGCAGGGTGAGCAGGTACCTGGGCCCGGAGGACAGAGGGTGGCCAGGTGCATGGTGCCAAGAGAGAACAGATCAGCAGGGAAGAAGGGGGAGCGAAGGCAGAAGAAAAGAGGAAGGTCTTGAGGTGCTTCCGGAACCGGAGATGGTTATCCTCAAGTTTTAGAGTGGCAGGGAGGCTGTTCCAGAGGGAGGCCCCGCCCGAAGACAGAGATCTACCCCCAGCTCGTTTCTTTGTAAAACGACTGACCCTGAGGGAGTTGGAGGTAGAGGAGCGAAGAGCTCAAGAGGGGAGGTATTTGCAGAGGGATAGCTGAAGGTATTTTGGACCCAGGCCCCAGAAAGCCTTGTGGACAATGCAGAAGGTTTTCAATTTAATCCTTGCATCCACTGGGAGCCAATGTAGAGATTTCAGAACTGGAGAGATAGGATCCCAGGGCTTGAGGCCAAGGACAAGCCTTGCAGTCCTGTTCTGGATTAGTTGCAGAGGGCGGAGAGTAGAGGCAGTTAGATATAGAAAAAGGCTGTTAGAATAGTCCAAGCTAGAGAGAACCAGAGCTTGGGATACCATGAGCTTCTGGGGGAAGGAGAGGAAAGGCAGCGTACTTCTGAGGAGGTGCAGTCGGAAATGTGACTTTTTAGAGACCTCAGAGATGTGGACGGAGAAGGAAAGGGTGGAGTCAAAGATGACTCTGAGGTTCTTAGCCTCGCATGTGGGGGTAGGTGGAGGGCCAAGGGAGGCCGGCCAGAGAGTGAGGGGAAAGGATGGTGAAGGTGTGCCGATGAGGAGGATCTCCGTCTTTCTGGCATTCAGACAAAGATCATTGGCGGCACACCAATCTTAAATGGCAGTTAGGCAATCAGAGATGAGAGAGGGAGCGGAGGTGGCAGAGGGCAGCCTGAAAAGGAGTTGTGTCGTCAGCATAGCACTGGAAACTTGAGCAGAAAGTGGCAATGCAGTGGGCGAGAGTTGCCAGGTATTGGTTGAAAAGCCAGGGCGAGAGGTTAGGCCCCTGGGGAACACCACAGCAAGAGAGCATGTAAGAGGAGCGGATCTGGATTCTTCAAGGCTTGGCCTCTTGGAGGACAATCCGGGGGTCTTTTTAGGAAAGGGAGGCAGTAGCCGTGAGCCACTGTTAGTTTCCAAGCACCGGAGGTTCGCCAACTGTCTTAATGCTGAGTCAGCCTGCCCCCAGCACAGTCCTCTCAGCCATCGACTCAAAGGGTTTTTGTGGTTGTTGCTGAAGCCGAGGGCAAAGAAGCAAAGGCTGAGGGAGTTTTCTCTCCTCATCCTCGTGAGCCAGGGGGAGCTCTTCTTTGGCCCCTCTGTGCAAACTGGCCCCTCTGTGCAAACTGGCCTCTTCCTCAAGCAATTGAGGAGTAGAAACTAAAAGGCACAAATCACATGAATGGCCTTTAGGGCCAGGCTGCATGCAGAAAACGCTTTCTTCCCTAAGGCGTCAAACCTTTTATCATCTCTATACAGGGATAGTAGGATAGGCTTCATCCTTATAAGTTGATGTAGCTGCCTGGACCATCAAGCTTTTGGGAGTGTGGTGTTTTGATAGGAAAATTGGATCTACTGTTGCAGCCTATATTTCTTGGCCAGATCATTGTTAACCGCCGGTGTCTTATCCGGTTTTAACTAGTTTTCTAACACTCTGGTTCTCAATGCAGTGTGGAAGGGTAACACAGGCTCCCTTTGGGGCCCCCTATCCAGGATGTCTGTAAGCTCATCCTTTTCCAGGATTGCCACAGGTTTTGCCTATTCTGCATATTCCGTGACCTTACCCGTCACTGATCTATATGAGGGATCTGCATGACTTGGAGTCAGGAGTGCCTTAGATGAGGTGTCTAAGCCACAAGCATCCTTAAGTGTCCACAAGATTTTGCAACATGGACTGTTAACTCATCAGGTACATTGAGAGTGCCATACGGTACCTCCTCTACTTCCTCCTCAAAAATCGACCCCATGGTCTTAAAGAAGTCAGCCTTCGGTAAAGACTTATAAGACTTCAACAAATTGATAGAAGGCTTTAAAGTCTTAAAGGACGTTGATTGCGTCGACAGCTTTAACGGCTTCGACGGCAACAGAGGCTTTGATGGGCCAGCTACCTGCTCCTTTACAGGAGTTGAGGATGAAGACTTAGGCATCAATTTGTGGAGAGATGAAGACACCTTCAATGGATGTCCAGGAGACTTAATCCTCAGGTTCTTCGGCACACGAGTAGTACTGCACCTCGAAACACTTGTGTATAGGTGCATTACAAATGAACAATAAAATAAATAAGTAGTGATCTCAGAGGACACCCGGTTGGTTTTACCAGAAGTTGTGGGGTCTGAAGCTTTCTTGGGTTTTTTCGAAGGGGCCATTAGAGCTGCCTTTTGAAAAACATCCAGCATTTGGAGACATTTCTCCCAGTCAGCAGAAGATGCCAACTTGCTTGGAAAGTTTACCCGCCTGTCAGGAGAGGAGTCTGATGAAGACAGGAAACCATGGCGTTGTTTCCTCATTTTGTGTGTCGAGGACGAATGACAAGATCTGGATCTCGAGCTCTTCGAATATTTGGAGTACTTTTTTACAGGGGAAAGCTCCCTGGGCTTGTCCAATTCTCTTTTTGGAAGGGGTAGTAGAAGGGGATTTAGAAAGGGGCCTACCTGCCGTGAGATTCCCCTTCCTTTCTCTCAAGGCCTTCACTGTCATTGTCGACTCTGTGGTCCACACCCAGACACCAAAGGCAGATCCAATGTGGGTCCTTAATGGGCATTTTAGCTTCACAATCGTAAACCGGTCTTTGCTGCAGACATTTTCAACAAACTTTGAAAAAACACAATGAGAAATCGCTGAGGCGATGAACCATCCGAAGCGTGCTGAGAATGCGGAAAAATTGAACTGATGCAACGGGTGCAGTGCAAGCTTCATATACCAGCGTCGGCGTCCCCGGCAAGGATGGAGGCCGCTGCGGGCAATGACGCACAGCGGCTGATACTATGGGAAAACGTTTCCCAAGCTGCAAGCAGACTTACTAATATATCAAAGAAGAGGAACACATGGGCGGGAAATCTATTTGAAAGAGGTGGCCTTATGGTTCGCCATACCGGCCTGGACCACCAATCTCTCCTGGGAAGCATGGGCACAAAGGAACATGGAGTCTGAAGGTGCCAGTCTGTGCTTCTTTGAGAGGTTGCAATCCACCATGAGAACTGAAGCGATTAGGCCCACTGTCCCATCTCTGACCTCTCTATTGACTGATTGAAAGTCAACAGCGTCTCCTTTTATGGACCTAAAGTCAGTCAAGCCATATTGTACCTTTGGATGTGAAGGGGCCAACAATCCTAAGGTGTCAACCACCTACGCCAAATAGCGGCAAATGACTTTACTCCTGCAAGTCTGATGCCAGGTACACCAAGTCCCCTTGTCTGTAACTTCCCAAGGATGGAGGGGCTCCAGTTTGAAAGCGACAGGATCCTCTTCCTGTTCATAAATGCCCACCAAATGGGATATGTTTGTTCTCCAGGGGAATGGAAAAAATTCTGGTATCGCTTGTGCCAACAGCTCAGCGAAAGAGGGACCCGTCTCAGGTGACAGACGATTCTGGATATGAAATGATGTGCCCCTTAGACATGTTCTTGTTGCGTCTGCTTGTGTAGTCCTTGCCGGCTCGTCTAAACCTGGTGGGATCCATTGGCTTGGCCAAAGCAGTCAGTGCCGTGGCAGTTGGTGCTAATGCCAGGTCTGCTTGCGTCAGGGCTTGAGCCGCCAGGGCCTAGGCAAAGATGTCTATCATCCTCAGTCTGAACGCCTCTCATTCCTTTGTGGTAGAGGGCTTGTGGGAGAAGGTACCTGCCGTGCCTCTTCCTCGGGCATGTTTGGAGTGGTGGCTCCTCTTCTTTGACGAACAATGATGTTGTGAACAACTGCCAGTGGATCTTGGCCTCTTGCAGTGTTTTTTCTTCTTTTTGCTTTGACTGGGGACCGTTAAACGGTGCTGCGGTTCGCACCCTTGAACAGGCTCTGCTGATCACCTTTCTCCTTGTGGAGGAAGGAAAAATGTTGCTTAACGTTCTCGAAGCGCCTTTGGGTGCATCGATTGCCATGACGCACAGTCCTGCATCAGGGGCCTTCACCAAGGCACTATAGGCAAATACGGTGTGGGCCCAAAAGGGACATTTGATGCCTGCAGTCCATGCTTGTTTTGAACCCCGAAGAACTAGTCGTATTCGGACAATGGAGTCCGGGAGCGAGTCTAACCTATGTGAACGAGGGATCGGAGAGCAGATGAACCTCCAGTAACAAGGGAGGTGAACACCACAAGAGCAGACGAACCTCTGTAACGAGGAAAGTGAACACTACAACGGATACAGAGGGGGTTACGGTGAACAAAGAGCCCCTGAAACGCAAGGAGACCTTTGGTCCAAACAACCGACCTGGAGCCAAACGGGGTCGGCAAGCGCTGAAGCAAGGAAAGGTTAAACCAGCACAGCGAGCGCCGAATGAACTATGAGCAGCAGGAACACAGTATGTCTATAATACAAAGGACATCAGCTTGCGGGAGAGATACATTGTAAGCATGGATTGCAGCACGCTCCAGACACAATTAATGCTGCCTGCCACTTGAGGCCTCACTAGTGAACCGGAGGTACGTTGTTGCGGGCGAGCTAGGTGCATCCACTGGAGATACGGAACTAGACAGACTGGTGCAGGTACAATCTGACCAGAGGCAGAGTACTCTAAAACGGCTGTGTGATGCTACAATGCCCAGAATGGGTGCATTAACACAGCAGAGCGCTGCCCAGTGTGATGACGGGCGACCTTAAGGGCCTGGTGAGATATCTGCACATTACCTAAGTACAATACGGGATGAGCCGCTCTGGACAGAAAACACATAGCCCAGACATCACCATACGTGCAGGTGTACAACAAAGAAGGGGCGAAAGAGTCCACCTGATAGCGCACGGTTAAAGAAGGATGCCCACAACCGCGACAAGGTTGCGTGAGGAGCAACGAAGGCAGTAGTGAGACGGAGAGAGACGCGGCTGATTTTCCAACGTACGGTAGGAGGCAAGAATCCAGTCTATACTTTGGAGGGTGTGACAAAGCCGATGATGATACCTCCTTCCCCCCTAACCCACCCTTGCGGGGCACCTGAACTTGAACTGCCAGCAGTGAGCCGCAAGAACCGACCAAAGTAGCCACACTAACGCGAGGCAGACTTGGAGGTCGGCACATTCATAACGAAGCTGGGGGAAGGGGGGAAGCTGGGATAAGGTGCGCATACTGTTGCATTTTTCGTGGCGCTGTGTGAGAAACTGTGCAACTTCGATCCAGACAAGCACGGCTTAGTGATAGGACTCTGAAACATTGCATAGACACCACCGCAGAGTGGGCAACCCTGCCATGTATACCAACTAGAGGCTGACAGAAGGAGCAGGAACATTATATGAAGCATGAATCAACAGATGAGCAGAAAAGGTCAGCCATAAAACAAAAGATAGGTCCTGCGGCCACGATAGGCTTGGTGAGGTGCTGTGCTCGGAGTTCCACGCAGGAATATACACCCAAGGGATCGGTCGCAGCAATCTGAGGACAAAACAGTAGTGCATGTTGCCTCAAGCAGCGACAAAATAAGGGACGTGCAAAGGGTTCACTCGCCCTTAACCAGTGCATGAAATCCTCAAATTAGAGTTCAGAAACCACAGGGGTGCAGGCGAACATACTGTCAACCGCCAGCCCGTGCAGGACATACATACTAGATACAAGAAGTTCTCAGACAAGCCAAAGACAGGAGCTTGAGAATCATTGGGTACCACAGCACTGTGAAGGCTATCGAAACGACGAGAGAGATGGCGTCCAAAACTAACAATGTTAGGGGAAAGCAACCTACGATGGACATTTTCACCAAACCACCACAATCACCGGATGGGTCCTTACAGACAAAAGGAGATACACGAGGGACAACCGCCCCGCTGCGTGATGATCATCAGATATTGGAAGCCATAGCTGAACTGAAAGCTTCATGGGGGAGTAAGATTGACGCAGCCATGGCGCAACTAAAAACCGCACTGGAATTCAAAATAGACGCAGTCAGTGTAGACGTTAACCTCTTAAGGCAGGATGTAAGAACGCTAGCTGAGTGCACAAGTGGCCTGGAGAGCAAGGTGAAAACCAACGCAGACGTTAGCACAGCCAGTGCCAAAGAGGTTCATATATCACAGCAACAGGTGCACAATCTGGAAAGCCGAGCAGAAGAGGTGCCGAGGCGAGCAAGACGCAACAACATACGGGTGGTGGGACTACCGGAAGGAGAAGGCGGCACAGACCCGACAAATTATGTGGAGAACATGCTAATACAAGTGATAGGAGCAGGTGTGCTCATTAGGGGTTCCCAGTCAAAAGGGCGCACAGGGCCCTGCTCAGAAAGCCCAAACCGGGAGCCCCGCCTCGCGCAATCGTAGCTAAGATACTGAATTACAAAGACAGAGAAAAGATCCTAGAACATTTCCGCAAGGGTGGAACGATAAGCAGAGCGTCCGCGACTGTCACAGTGTACCCGAACTACACCATGCTGGTACAGAGACAACAACTTCACTATATAGCTGTCAAAAACGGCTGAGGGAATCCGGCTTTAAATGCATGCTTTTATACCGAGCGAAACTGAAAGTCATAGACGGGAGCAAGGCTTTTTTTCCCCGAGGAGGCTGTGAGCTGGCTGGACACACAAGGTTGCCCAGGCGGTTAGCCTGGATATATAAGAGGAAGACACCCAGGCAAACAATTGGAGCAGTACGGGAAATGAATGGACAAATACTGGATACCAAAGAAGGGGTTAACAGATACTTTTTAGAGTTTTACCAGCAACTATATAGGGATGTTGAAGAGGGTGAACGGGAGGATGTGATGGAAACATTGGCGGATATTGGCCTTCCCAAATTGGATACTGCAGAGAGAGAGAGACCCTAGAGGTTCCAATTACGGTGGAGGAACTAGAAGCAGTGATCACGCTTTTACCTACTAGTAAGGCTCCAGGGGCGGATGGACTCCCTAGCAAGTTCTACAAAACATACAAGGCGGAGTTGCTCCCCCCGCTATTAGCAATGCTAAATGAAGCGTTAGATAGGGAGATGCTGCCGGAGTCCCTGAGGGAGGCGATTATTATCCCACTTCATAAGCCTAACAAACCATGCATGGACTGCGGGTCATATCGACCGCTATCCATGCTTATTCAAGATAGCAAGATACTCACGGCAGTGTTGGCAAATAGGCTGAGACCAGTTATCAACAAACGCATACATTCCGATCAGACCTGGTATGTTCCGCGCAGAAGCATATCTGATAATCTTAGAAGGCTACATCACGTCATAGAACAATCAGAAGAGTACCCACAGGAGGTTGCATGATCTCATTAGATGTGGTGAAGGCTTTTGACTCTGTCAAATGGCCTTGGGTGATGGCGGCCCTGAAGGAATATGGGTTTGGGCCCACGTACTTGATGTGGGCACAACTGCTGTACAGTATACCACTGGCCCGAGTTAGGGAGCGACCGTCTCAGATCGATGGCAACTCAGTAGGGGTACTAGACAGGGATGCCTGTGGTCCCTGAGCTGTTTATTTTAGCACTGGAACCCCTAGCAATATACTTGACGCAGCAATATGGAGAGGTGGGGATCAGCACGAAAGGAGGGCAACACCAGATATCAATGTATGCTGATAATATGTTGCTGTATCTGAGATATCCTGAGTAGAACCTACAGTATATTTTGGAAGTAATGGGGAGATATGCGGTGCTGTCTGGCATAACAGTAAATCCCAAGAAATCATGTATATTCCCTCTAGGTAGATATAAAGGGATACCACGAGGGGAACTACTGGTATTACAAATACAGTGGGAGACCAGGACCTTTAGATACCTGGGGATTGAGGTATACCATACGGTCGAGACCGAATACAAACATAACACAGAGAAGGCAGTGGCTAATATTGAAAACAGTATGAGGTTCTGGGCCAAGCTCTCTTTGACCATGATGGGGAGAGTGGCATTACTGGTGCTGCCTAGGTTGTTGCATTTCTTTGTGAATATACCATACATGATACCGAAGCGATTCTTTGTCAAGCTTGAAAGTATATGTAAAGGGTTCGTATGGCACAATACTAGAAACAGAATAGCATTATGGAAACTGCAAAACACATATGACCAAGGGGGCATTAAATTGCACAACTTCAAGATTTACTATCTGGCCAGCCAACTACAGTATGTAGCAAGGTGGTTATCGGAATACTCAACATCAGAGTCCAGATTGTTGAGGGCTGAATGTGTCCCGTTTTTCTTAAGAGTGGATATGGATGCCGAAACCACAGCAAGATGGGAGGACAAGAATGTTAGACTTAGGATGGAAGATTTGACAAAGGGCTTGTCGGGTCATGGGGAACCCGATCTTGTGTTTCCCGTGGCATTGAAAGGAGTAGATGAGCAATTGAGGAAGATAATCCGGAAGCCTTGGAAACCGATTGGTATAGCAACGCTAGGGGATATATGGCAAGAGGGGAAGGCAGTGGATTAACATACTGGTGGAAGACACCGGTGTACACCGGGGATAATATATCACTTACACTAGGCTGGAGCGGAAGATAAAAGATATGTGGTCAGAAATAGTGCTGGAGGGTCCGCTCGACACGACCCTAGAAACATTTTGTGATATATCAGACGGTAGCCATGAAGTTTCCTGGATTTATGAACTTTTGATGTCAAAGGTGGGGAAGGAGGTGCTCCCATTGAGACGCACTGGGAAGAAGAAGCCGGGGAGTCTGATTGACGGGTTGTGGGTGAGGGTTCAGAGATAGCATAAAAAAATGTCTAGAAATGCAAGGTTGCAGCAAATCCAGTTCTATATTACCCACAGGGCGTATATGACCTCTCAGAGGATTGCAAAATTCAAGAAGCGGGAATACAAACATGTCCTAAATGTGGGGAGGTGGACGCAGGAATGATACATATGTTCTGGGCGTGCCCGGAAATAAGAACATTCTGGGGGGAGGTGGCCCATCTTTTGACCGAGAAAGCGATTAAACTGGAGGTAGAATCTTTGTGGGCATGCATGGTGGGGGGGATTTCTAGGCCGCGTAAATTGGCACATGTAAGTAAACTCAAAGACTTGGCCTATATACTGGCCAAGTGCAGAATTTCCATCGGCTGGAAAGCAAGTAATAGACCAAGGGTAGAAGTTTGGTGGCACGACCTTCAGAAATGGGTGGAGGCGGAAACGGTGGTGTGGAGTGAAGCAGTCAACAGAGGGGGAGATGAAGAAGCAGAGACACTGAGGGCCTGGAGGCACTTAGTAGCTACTTAGTCTGAGTCTGCCCTGACCAGCCTAGAAGACAATGATTCTTCGAAGGGTGAGGGGGAGGAAGATACCCCAGGATAGGGCGGTGGAAGGTGGTGAAGGGGAGTAAGCTCGAGATGAGGGGAGGGTAACGAGACAGCGGTGGACATAACATGATGCTGTATATAACACTTGAAAGCTATGATTGATGTTCACTGTCTGGTTTCTTTTGGTTGTTTTGTTTATTAACATCAATTAAACATTAAAAACTAGTCCTATTCGGCATTGCGATGAATTTCAAGAACATAGGACAAACATTTGACAAAACCAGGATGTTTTTTGAGCAGAGTTACTAAAGCGAGTAGAGTGCGCAGAAAAAAGAACTCGAGATCACAGAGCATGGTGCCTCTATATATACTAGCCCCATTGTCATCCAGAGCAGACGCCTAGCCGTGCTGCTCCTTCTGACAGTAGAAACGTTCCCGAACAGCAGCTGCACTGGGAGATGGATATCAAAGATGAGGAATCAGTGGGAGGAAAGAGTCCCTTAGAAAGTACATTACCATAATCCATATGGAAAAGGACTCTGTATTATAGTATCCGCATAGAGGGAATTAAAGGCTTAATACGTCTGAGTAATGTAATTTAAGTTAGGAGCTTTTGATTTCATCATAATGTCTTCTTTCATGGTAAACCGGTCCTCTATATAGAAGCCAAGGGATTTTATTAAGTGAGCATGTTTAAATTAACTGTTAAAAGAAGATAAGCACCGTTGGATAGAAGGAAGGCTTATTGGGACTGGCAGAGGATAAACTCACTTTTAGAAGCACTCATATTTTAAATTGTCAAGAGACATCCAGTCCTCAGTGTCCTTTGAGCACTGTTTAAGGATAAAAATGTCAGACAAAGCTGGGTATTGTCAACATACTGGTGGATGTTCTGTATTTGTGAACTGTATCACCTAAGGGTCAATATAAAGGTTACAAAGAATAGGAGAGATGATTGACCCCTGTGGAATCCCATTAGTACCAAGACGGGGTGGAGCAAATGGGACCAGAGAAAAGTGCTTGCTAATGAGATAAAAAATAGGAAGCAAACCAGTCTACTACCATACCTCCAAAACCCATGAACTCATGTAAGATCTTTATCAGGAATTGGTGTGATACTGTATCAAATGCAGCAGATAAATCCAGTAAAACTAATAAACAGTCTTTATTAGAAATGTAGAATGTGTTGAATATCATCCAGGACAAGCAGAGTCACTGATTCAGTGCTGTGGTGCTGAAGGAAACTGGATTGATAACTGTGCAGCAAATTGTGTTTCGTAATATGATCAGACACCTGCTGAGCCACAACCTCTCCAAGAATTTTTCTGATGAAGGGTTGGTTAGTAATAGGTCGATAGTTGCTGTGATATCAGGGTCCAGATTAGGTTTCTTTAGCATAGAATTTGTAAGGCAAATAGTTAAAGAAGCATTAACAACTGAACAAAGAGATTGAAGTGAGGAAGCAGGTAGATTCCAAACTTTATTCGGATTAAGATCTGCATAAAAAGTATTTTTCAACACAGTCAAAAGTGAGGCTAAGCATTCATTAGAAAGAGCATTAAAAGTGGTATAGGGCAAGATGTCACTAAGGAGTACATAGAGGGAAGGAAATAGGATCTTTAAAAGATTCAAGTGAAAAAGGTTTTCACTTAAGACAAGTATTTAGGCTTTGCTTGACAATACTAAAAAGACGTATGAGTTTATTTATAGCAGCCATAATTCATCTACCTTTCACTCTGCCAATCACCCTTCTCAATTACCGCAGTCACACACTCCTACTCTCACCCCTAATCTCTCTCCTTCACCTTACACACACTCACACCGAAGTACCTATTTCTATTAGCAACTAAGGCCTCACCTTTGACACGCTCTCGCCAATTCTCCACACACGGCTACACTGTCCGCTCTGATCTATTGGTCCTCCTGCTCATTTCTTGCTCAGTCAAACTACTTGCACTGATCCATCTGAACTGCTCCCTTTTATCCTCCCACTGTCCCTGCCAATGCCTTCGCCGGGAAAACCGCTGGCTTACTTTCCTCAGGGGGTGGATCACAGCTGGTAGAATACAAATAATGGGTTTCAACCGCCGCCCTGTTTTCGTATGCAGGTCCACCAGTGCTTGGTAATGGTATCCGGCTCGTACAACAATCGGTTTCAAAGATGTAGGTCTACCTGTGGCAGACAGTGGTGGCTCACTAAAGGTACCGTCAACTACAACACTTGCATACGGAGCATCTGTTTTGACACAGTCTCGCGGTCAGGGTGAATGTACACTTAGTTGCACTTTTCATTTTCATTTTATTTAAACTCTTGGAGCACGGGATTGATGCACAGATCTCTCTGCGGCTGGTAGTTTCTCACAAGTTCAGCCCTCGTTGTGTTGCTAGTTCTCTCCTCTGGATCTTTCCCACCTGGGAGATATAGCCTTGTTTGTCAAGAAAAAAAAGACACTGACCAGCATTGCTCCTAATACATATAGGGCAAGAAATGGTGTTACTGAGCTTATTCAATAGGGTACAGGTTGAAGGGACAGAGACCGGGTGTAACGCTCACCTGATTCCCGCAGAGGCGCCGGTCTTGACTGGGTGAATGCCGTATCTTCAAAGGTGATGTGTACCACACGGTTGGCTCTTTGGGCTGGACCTCTGTGCACTGTATGTCTGACTCGAAGAGTAAGATGTCTGCAGATAGAAAATATGGGATTAATGAACTGGGGTTATTGGGTGCCTCTCTCCTCCTCCCTGTCTCTTCTCCTGTAGAACCCCAAAGGTTAACACCCTCACCTTAGGTAAGTGAACGCCGAGCTCTCCATCTGCCTCGGGGCAGGGTGCCGTAACCAGTTTCTTCACTGGATAAGGGTGCAGGCCTCTTGACCTCGGAGGACTGCTGTCCGTCGTTAACTGCACGAACGGTAAGTTCTGGGCACTTCAAATGTCTTAAAAGTCTTTTGTAATGATATCTCTTGTTTTGCAGGGTTCCGGCGATGGCGGATGGCGGGCTGATGAGAGTTGAGGATCGAACCCGCGTGAGGAATAGAAGCGCCTGGAAGCACGTAAGTAAGCGCTTGTAGCCTGCTTCACGATGCGCACTAACTGTCCCTTTTATCTTGCAGGTACAAGTTCGGAGCTTTAGAGAAGCTGAATGGTGCTGGAATACCCACTGGATTCGGCGTGGGAAGGAGTAATGGCACGTGAGTAATAAAGTTGCCCAATGTCTTTAAACGCACCTTCTTTTGTCTTTCAGATGCGGGATGCAGCGCCGAAGGCCTCCGGAGCATGCGAAGAGTAGGTAAGCCTTTGTCTTTCAGATGCCGGAATGCAGCGCGAGGCGTTGGTGACAGCCGATGGACCAGGTAAGAAATGCGCTGCCACTGAAGACCGTAGTGCTAACCTGTTCTTTCTTTGTCTTTACAGGTGCTGCTGAAGACTGGATTCCAGGATGGTAAGCCTTTGTTCCCTTAGGCCCAGGATCAGAAGCAGAAGACACGATGAGCGTTCTGCTGCAGAGAATGCAGATTAACGCAAAGCAAGATTCATCCATCGGGTGTGGTTTAAATAGCCTCCTGTAGTGCTTAGGTGTCTCCTTCCACAGCCACGCCTAGGTAAGAAAAGAGTTCCTGCTTTCCAGAAGAGTTCCAGTGTTCTGAACCTAGGGAGTGGCTCCTGCCCCACCCAACAGGAAAAGTAGTCGCAAACAGAAGAGGATCAGGGGTTCAACTGGCAGGTAAGTAAGCAGCATGGTCTGCTGCAGGTAAGTCCACCCAAGCATTATGAGCCCGGCGCTTCCAGCGCTGGGACTGGGCATCTTTATGAGCCTGGTGCCACTGGCGCCAGGACAGGGTCCAAAAGGTCCCAATTGGGACTGGCTGGCACTCGGAACCGGGGTTATGGGTCTGCTTCCAAGGGAGTCGGGCAAGTCCTGATCTTTTGGAAGCAGAGATCATGACACCGGGGCCCTCCACATTCCCCTCTTGACAGGATCAGGTATCTGACCCTGGCACAAGGAACAACCAATTAACTCTTACAGCCCAGACAGGGCTTATTTGATGCACCCTTGCAAAACCCTGCATTAGAATACTTAATGTACAGATCTTGTACCCGAGGTGACGTGGACAGTTGCTATCAGGTTATGCAGTTTTTTCATCTCATGTAGTAGAAAGTGGTAGGTTACCTAATGTTTCCTCAGCAGAAGTTGCAGAGTTAGTAGCACTGACACATGATTGCAAGCTCACAGAACAGCAATTAGTAGACGACATTGACACAGACTCAGATATGCATTTGCTTCTAGAGCTGTCCGAAGTCATGTGCAATTACGAAGAGGCTTCCTAAGGTGCTCAGGGTCCCCCACTAGAAAACATAATTATGTAGCTGCCCTATTAGATGCCCTCATGCTGCCCCGCCTACTAGCCATCATGAAGTGTTGTGCACCAGCCTCTTAGTGACGAGATCTCCCATGGGAACATGTTAGCCGATGATGCTGCTAAAAAGGCAACAGTTTACGACTCGGGCTGAATATATTTTAAGAATAAAATCTGTGACACAAACCCTTCTGCTCAATACGTTAGAGAAACTAGCATACATACAGGATGTTGTTCCAGCATCATAAAGAGAAACCACGGTCAAGGAAAGGATGTAGTCTACACTCCAATGCTCTTTGGCGAGATGAACATGGTCAGCTTTTCGAACCAAAAGTACTTTTACCGCACTGGGCTCTCATCATAGATCCACATGAACGGAAAGTGGGGTATGATTGCCGCATAGAGACATAACTGCTACACTGGCCACAGATATTCCCTTTACAGTACAAGCTTACTGCAGACAGTGCAAGCAAAATACTGTTGGAAAGACTGTAAAGGCGAACCCATGCCTTAGGGAGTCTTTGTAAACTAGCATAGCTATATTATTCAGCTCCAGAAATGCAGTAATTACCAGTATATTCTTGTCGTCATAGATGGTTTCTCAGGTTGGACTGAGGCCTAATCATGTCAGAGAACCAACACTATCACAGTGGCATATTTTCTTATAAGCATAAAAAGTGACCAGGGCACCCACTTTGCCGGCCAAGTAGTAAAGCAACTGTATACAGCAATACAGAGACAACAAACTACATTGCCCCCAACATCCTCAATGTTTCGGGACAGTCGAAAGACAGAATGGTGTGATCAAGAACAGGTTGGCTAAATTGTATGCAGAAACCGGCCTCAAGTGGCCATAGGCTGTCCCAGTGGTACTGTGTGTCAAATGTAGCACAGCCAGCAGAACATCAGGTTTTAGGCCCCGAGAGATACTATTTGGCAGAAAGTTATGCCTCCCTCCTCATCACCACCTGTGAAGCATACGCCTAACAGGCAATGTTCCATTGGCATATTGCAAGAAGCTTATAGCTAATGTTAAGTCTCAAATTTCACAGATCCAGGAAGAGTTAACTAAGGAGCCTGAAGAACCAGGTCCCTCCATTCAGCCCGGTCAGTATGTGATAATGAATGAGCATTAAAAGAAAACCACTCTAGCACCCAAGTGGAGGGGAGCCTATCAAGTCCTCTTGACTCCGGACACCGCAATTATGGTAAGAGAGATTGCTAACTGGAGCCACGTCACCCGTTGCAAAAGGAGATTGACACCAGGAAATGGAGAGCAAGGTGCTAGCATTGTCCTGTTGAAAGGACCTGGATTTATGGCCGTTTCCCCAAAGAAATCCAGTTTTGAAGTCATTAAAAGGGACAAGAAAGTTCAGTCAGGCGCTGGAGTAAAGCTAACTGGAGTACTGTGGGGACTATTTCTGATATCTAGGCAGAGCCCTGGTATCACTGGAGGTCAGGTGATACTTAATGGTGTGTCAAGAGGGTACGTGGGACCTTTGAATGCAAAGTGGACATGCTTTTGGATTCACACTTCCCTTGGTAAATGTAAAGAACAACAGGTTGTTTCTCCAGCATGGGGTCTGGCATGGATTCACATGCTCATGAATATTCCCCGTCGTCAGGCTGGGAATCCTCGGTAAAGAAAAAACCAGTATCAGTTTCATTTCTGATCTGTCTTTCGTAGTAATAACCAATCACTGGTCTCTGCGTCATACTGACCACAGCCAATGACTGCCCTCTACCTAAGCACCGCCTCTGGCAGCCATCTTCAGATTTTTACCGCACGTTCATGTGTTGGGATCCTCGTGCTATTGCTCTCGAGCGTTAGTGCTATTTTTTCGCGCTTTTTACAAAAAACTTCGATTCTTTCGGTCAAAAGAGCCTCAAGCTCCACCGATTCTACATCCGATCAACGGGGACCCGTGTCGGATTCATCTGTGCCCCTCAAGGGTGAAGATTTCGTCGAGCTACACTTCGGAGGACTCCAGAAGCTTCTCAGGCCCGGTCTCGGAGATGGCCCAGGAGAAGGGAAGCTCGACGCCCGGAAAGCTGTTCAGGGTCTGCCCTGGATGCCAGCTGCAGAACGTCTTCAAGGAGGACGAACACTCTTTCTGCCTTTACTGCCTTCATGAGGACAAGACGCACGTGGAGAAGGACTGTGCGTTTTGCGGCAACATGTCGGAACGGACCATGAAGGACCGCCATCAACGTCTCGCCAACTGGCTGGAGGGTAAGAGCCCGTCTGGCGAGAAGAAGAAGAAATCCGAGCGGTCTTCTAAGACCTTTGAGGGCGCCCCGGCGACGGGGGCCCAACATAAGGCCAAGCACCGCGAGTCCGCTGGCACCGGGAGCGCCGAACGGTCGGGCTCTACGGGCGCCAGGCAGGGCGCACCCTCCCCGGCACCATCAACCACGAGCCAACGCTCTGGGTCGGGTAAGAGGAAGGCCGAGCACCCGGCGAAGCTCCTGGAGAGGCCCCGGTCGAGCTCTAAGGCAGAGGAGGAGCGTGGCAGTGCCCCCTCCCTCAAGGATAAGGCGGTGAGCGCACCTAAGGTGGTGAAGGCCTTGATCCATCCGACCAAGCCCTCTATCGAAACGGTCGCGGCGGCCCTGGCTCAGCCTGTGGTGGCTGCACCAGTGGTGGCGACCTCAGGGCCCAGAATCTCCCTGCCTCCTCGGAGGGAGTCTTCCTTTGTGCCCATCGATAGGACCCCCGTGAAACCCCCCGTGGGGAAGAAGAAGGGGGGGCAGGGCGTCGTCGTAGAGTCGGCCTCAACCTCAGAAGAGGAGCTGATCGAGGTCTTAAGCCACGGCCTAGGCGTGGAAGAAGGCCAGCCCGTCGGAATGGACCCCGACGCAGGTGACGACGACGACATCGTCGAGGATACCGACGGGGCCCCTGCTCGCCCGTCGGATTCCCCTCTGCCAGCGCCGCAAGACAACTCGGCGGCCATTTTGTTGGCCATACAGTCCTTATGCTCCGAGATAAGGACGAGGCTACCGTTACCGACGGAGGAACCTCTCCCGTCGGGGGATCCAGAACCGGGACCTTCTGGTGTTCCCCCTACCAAGAAAAGAAGGATCCATCCACCACCTCCTTTTCAACCGTCGCGCCCCTTCCAGCCCTCCTCCCCGTCCACCCGAGGGGATGATACGGGGACTGACACGGCAGCGACGGGTACGGACGACGAGGCATACGACGAGGATTTTCCGTCGTCGCCTCCCACCAGGGCCTCTCCGCCCGACGAGATCGGATCTTTCCACTCCATGATCTCCAGGGCTTCCGAGCTTTTCCAACTCTGCCCTGAGGAGAAGAAAAAGGAAGGCTTCCTTTATCAGCGGCGCGAGGCCAAGAGGAAGACGGTCCTCGCAGTGCCTCTGTTGGACGACATTTGGGATGAGGGCCTTTCCCTCCTCAAGAACCCTTCCATGACGCCAGCTAGAAGAGACCGGTACGAGAAAAAGTACCGGGTCCCGGACACGGCCCCCCTATGCCTCCGGGCGCAGCCTACCCCGGACTCCGTCGTCTCCGCGGCAGCCAGGAAGAAAGCGGGGGGGGGTGCGGCCTCCACATCGACTTCCCCGCCGGACGGCGAGGGAAAGAAATTGGATACTATGGGGCGTAGAGTCATCTCGTCGGCAGCGACGACGATTAAAGCGGCCAACGCCTTGGCTATCGTGGCCCGCTACGACAGGGAGCTCTGGTACAAGATGGCTCCCCTGCTGGATTTTCTGCCGGACGACAAGAGGGCGGAGGCCCTTGAGATCCTGCAGGAAGGTGAGGTGGCCTCGGACCACGCCATCACCGTGGCGACGGACATCGCCGACACTGGGTTCCGCCAGCTGGGCAACGGCGTTTGCCTTCGACGTCGTGGATGGCTCAAAGCTACGGACTTCTGGCAGGACGTCCAGACCAGAGTCCTGGACATGCCCTTCGACGGGAACAACCTGTTTGGGAAGACGGTGGACGATTCCCTTCAGGCCATCAAGGCGGATACGGAGACGGCCCGGGCCCTTGGAGTCCTGCAACGACGGACGCCCTTTCGGAGCGGCGGAGGCAAGGGCGCCTCCAAAGGTTCCGGCGGCGGTTTCGCTTCCTACCGTCAAGCGGCCCGCTCGTCGTCGCAAGAGGCCTACAGAGGACGAGGCAAGTCTAGCGGACCCCGCCGTCGTCGCCAAGGAGGTCAAGGCGGCAAGGCCGCGTCCAAGCAGGATTGAACCGGCCGTGGGGTCGGGCCCCCACCGAAGCACCCCGGTGGGAGGCCGGCTGGCGGGCTTCGTCAGCGTGTGGGAGTCCATCTCCACCGACCGTTGGGTGCTGGACGCCCTGGCCCGGGGCCACGCGCTCGAGTTTCAAAGAAGGTGCCCGCGCGTCCCCCCGTGGCCAGGAAAGAACTTCACGTCCCTCAACTTCTCCTGGAGGTAAAGGCGATGCTCAGAAAGGGCGCCATCGAACTCGTCCCAAAGAGGCTTCGGGGCTCCGGAGTCTACTCGAGATACTTCCTCGTGAAGAAGAAGACGGGAGGATGGCGCCCCATCCTAGACCTGCGACGTCTGAACAAGTTCATCAAGGCGCAGAAGTTCCGGATGGTCACCCTCCAGCACGTCCTGGGTCAGCTGGAGGAAGGAGACTTCCTATCGTCGTTGGATTTGGAGGATGCCTACTTCCACATTCCCATCCTAAAGGGGCACCGCAAATTCCTCAGATTCGTGGTCCAAGGGCGTCATTACCAGTTCAAAGCCCTTCCCTTCGGACTATGGTCGGCACCCAGGGTATTCACCAAGTGCCTTGCACCGGTGGCGGCGCAGCTGCGCCGCGAGGGGATTCACGTCTACCCCTACCTGGACGACTGGCTCATCCGCGCCAAGACGAGGGAGCTCGCCGTGGTCCACACGGCAAGGACCGTCCAACTCCTCACGGACCTGGGATTCTCCGTGAACTACGCCAAATCCCACCTGGTGCCCGCGCAAGTCGCACTGTTTCTGGGAGCGAGGCTCGACACAGTGTCCCTTCTGGCCTCCCCGTCGGAGGAGAGGACCAGGACCATCTTGGGCAAGGTGCAACGGATGTTGGTGGCCGACGCGGCCAAAGTGAGGTCCATCAAGTCCCTCCTCGGGATGATGTCTTCCTGCATCTACCTCATTCCCATGTGCAGGCTCCGGATGCGCCCGTTGCAAGAATTCCTGGATGCGCGCTGGATCCAGACGACGGGCAGCTTCGAGGAAAGGATCAAGCTCGACGAGAGTTTCCGACGAGCGATACGGTGGTGGGGCACCCGCGCGCATCTGACGGCGGGCATGGACTTCCAGACCCCAGCCCACCAGGAGACTGTGACCACGGATGCCTCCCTGGAAGGGTGGGGAGCGCACACCGAAAATCTGCACGCAAGGGGACTCTGGCTCCCGACGGAGAAGTCCCTACATATCAACGTCCTGGAGCTCCGTGCAGTGTTTTGGGCCCTCAGGTCCTTCCTTCCGTCCCTCAAGGGCAAGGTGGTGAGGATCTTCACCGACAACACCACCACCATGTTTTACATCAGGAAACAGGGCTGAACCAGGTCCCCAGCGCTGTCCAAGGAGGCGCAGGACCTGTGGCATTGGGCCGTCGCCCAACGGATTTTTCTGGTGCCGTTTCATCTGGCAGGGATAAAAAACACCATCGCCGACTCACTCAGCAGGGAGCTGCGCTCGTGCCACGAGTGGGAGCTACGGCAGGATCTGGTGGATCGCCTCTTCCGACGGTGGGGCACACCCCAGATCGACCTGTTCGCGACGGCGACGAACACCAAGTGCCGGAGGTTCGCCAGCAGGTTTCCCCAGACGAGGAGCATGGGCGATGCTTTCTCGTTCCCCTGGGAGGGCCTGTTCCTCTACGCGTTCCCTCCCTTGCCTCTGCTAATCCGGCTCATCAACCAGCTCAAGAGGTCACGGTGCAGGATGATCCTCGTCGCACCTGCGTGGCCGAGGCAGATATGGTTCCCGGACCTTCTGGACTTGTCAGCGTCCCCGCCGATCAAGCTGCCGGCGGACGCGGATCTACTCTCCAGGGAAGGAGGCGCCATCCTCCACCACGACCCGAAGTCGCTGAACTTGCAGGCCTGGCTCCTGCAGCGCTAGAGTTTGGAGGATACGACATACCGGCCGATTGCAGAGAGGTTCTTGCAAAGGCCAGGGCGTCCTCGACTCTTAAATGCTACGGACACAAATGGAAGAGGTTCTCTGTCTGGTGCCACGCACAGAAGATTAACCCTCTACGGATTACGGCTCCCCAAGTACTGCCGTACCTGCTGACGCTGGCCAAAGCTGGTCTGGCACACGCGTCCATCAAGATTCATCTTGCTGCGATCTCCCGATACACCAGAACCACGGGCCGGACGTCCTTGTGGTCTCATCGTCTGGTGAAAGAGTTCATGAAGGGACTGTTCAGATCGTTCCCGCCGGTGAAGGCTCCGGCCCCGGCGTGGGAGCTCAACGTGGTGCTGACCAAGCTCATGGGACCTCCGTTCGAGCCTCTGCACTCGGCCCCGTTGAAGTTTCTATCGTGGAAAACAGCTTTTCTTGTGGCCATCACCTCCGCACGACGAGTGGGAGAGATCCAGGCCCTTTCCTGCAAGGCCCCGTACTTGACTTTCCACGACACGAGGGTAGTGCTCAGGACGCACCCCTCCTTCATGCCCAAGGTACCGTCGGACTTCCATCTCAACGAACCCTTGGTGTTACCTGTGTTTTTCCCGTCGCCTTCGTCGCCGGCTGAGAGGACTTTGCACTCGCTGGATGTAGCTAGAACGCTGAAGTTCTACGTGGACCGCACGAAGGGTTTTCGGAAGACGTCACAACTCTTTGTGAACTTTGGACCTGTCAATCAGGGGAAGGCTCTCTCGAAGGCTTCCATCTCCAGATGGCTCTCCGGCTGTATCATGTGCTGTCACCGGTTGGCAAACCGACCGCTGCCTGGCCGTCCGAGAGCCCATTCCACCAGAGCGATCGCAGCTACCACGGCGTTCCTATCTGGTGTGCCCCTGCTGGACATATGCAGGGCTGCTACGTGGAGGTCGACGCACACCTTCACGAAATTCTACTGCGTCGACCGGGATTCCAGGGAGGAGTCCAGGGTCGGCCAAGCAGTGCTGCGCAACCTGTTCGCCTGAGGTGAGCCTGGTGAGGAGGTAAGATGCTTAATGTTGAGTTTTTGTGATGCTTAATGTTGAGCCTTTGCCACCTCCCGTGGTTGTGCATGTGTGTACTGCTATGTATTCTTTATTCATGAGCATGTGAATCCATGCCAGACCCCATGCTGGAGAAGGAACAAGTTACTTACCTGTAACTGTTGTTCTCCAGCATGGGTCTGGCATGGATTCACATGCGAACCCTCCCGCCTACCCCTCTGCGGCTCTTCACTTGGTCATACTGCCACTTCACGTGCTTCCAAATCTGAAGATGGCTGCCAGAGGCGGTGCTTAGGTAGAGGGCAGTCATTGGCTGTGGTCAGTATGACGCAGAGACCAGTGATTGGTTATTACTACGAAAGACAGATCAGAAACGAAACTGATACTGGTTTTTTCTTTACCGAGGATTCCCAGCCTGACGACGGGGAATATTCATGAGCATGTGAATCCATGCCAGACCCATGCTGGAGAACAACAGTTACAGGTAAGTAACTTGTTCCTTACCCTTGCCACGCCCTCCTGAAGTGAGTATCAGATGAGAAATATGCCAAAGTGTTGGCTGCAAATAAATCTGAACTAACAGCAGCTCCAATTAATTATTCTTCTGCATGTGTTGTCACAACCAGTGAACTAGATACAGATAATGGTCTGAGAAATAACATCTTGCGTGGTCCATCCATCTGAACCCACTGCAGTGTAAACCTGTCTGAGGCAGTGGACATGGTGGCCTACAAAGCTGATAATTATAATGGCCCCTTTTGCTATCTGGTAAACCATCTGACTAGCAAGAATGATTCTCTGACGGAGAGGATGTGTACTTATAGACGGCGGCTGTGGTGCCATGATGTATATAATTCAAACGGGTTTTCCTGCTCTATGTTCCAGGCCTCTGCTTCACGTCATGAACGGAGAAGAATTCCGAAATTTTACAATTGTCACTGATCAGTGTGATGCTGCAAATGCCTTCTGGAGAAACAGGGCCTCCTGTCCTTGCCTTACCACTTCTTTGTGTGTGCTTTCACTATGTGTTCTGCCACTGAGGTCCAGCCTGGACCTCTGGCGGAGCAGCACTTCATTTTATCTTTTGGTTTACAAAACCCATGGGGATACCCTTATGGCACCCATGGGTGAGGGTACACCTTTGTACCCCTTATTTGTGTTTTTGTGCACCTGTGTTTTGCCTACAGAGAGGGATATGGGCTGGTGGCAGCTACATGCTTGCTTGGCAGTGCCTCAGAGTATCCTCTGTTTTGGGATACCCAGGCACTGCCATAGGAATCAATGGATTCCTACACAAAGGCAAGATGGCCTCTGTGGCTGTCACGGTCCATTGTCCCACACATCAGGTTCAGACCCACCTGCCCAGGACTTCGACTTCCATGCGGGCCTTTAAGGCCCCAAAGACTCTCTCAGGGGCCTCCTGGACTTGGTCCCAGCGCCGTTGGCGCCAGGCTCATGCTGCTGTTACCAACATGGCAAGTTTCAAACAAGGTAAAGCACGTGTGGGCCAATCTGAGGCAGGCTGAAGGGACTACTTGCCTAGGGAACTATTTACTTGGGTGTGGTTGCTGGAACTACTTTATCTGGGGACTACTTTTCTGAAGCTATATAAACCACGCCTTTAGTACAGAACACGCTTCGCGTTATTCTGCACTCCTGCAGCGTAACGCTCACTGTGTCTGTTACCTTCAGGCCAGTCAGCTACAACGCCAGTCCAGTTCCTTCTCGAGCAACCTGCAAAGGAATAAAAGGCATCAGGTTAGCCGCGCTGACCAAGGATTCACATCCCTACCCAGCGCTTCGTTCGTACCTACCTGAGAGCTGCTCTTCCCGGCAAACCAACGAACCTCCATCCCGCGACCGCTCATCGTTCGCCCACCACGCCTGAGTCTCCCCACCTGTCGGATGAAAAGAAGAAACATCAGGTTAGCGCAAATTGGGGAAAAACACCATTCGAAACAGTTAACTCAGCGACATACTCACCTGAAGGCCGCTCCTACTAGCGATCTGCTGATCTTTGTCACGCCGTCCTACAGCACCTATAAAATAAGAGAGCAGCAGGTCGGTCGCACAGAAGAGTCATAGCGCATAGACAGACTTATCACAGAACGCTGGTACGAACTTACCTTTTCTGGGAAAAACAACTCTGCGTTCTACGAACTTTCGCATCAGTAAGAAACCTACAAAGGAAAGACAACATAGGAAAAACCTGAACAATTTGAACTCTTTGGCTAACCGTTTAATGGTAAAGACTTACTCATTGAGTCAACGTTGTCTGAAACTCGACAGGATCAGTGAAGTAACTGGATCCTAGAACTCTACGCGCCCCTGCATACAGCTGCAGGACGGAGAGCCTGCCATCCTTAAAGCAAAGGTGAGACATAGCAGAGGGGCTTTCAGTAGACCACGGGAGGCGGGTGTGGGTCTTCCGCCTCCCAGTTGGGTAATGCTTCATTTAACCCTTTAGGCGCACCATCGTGGGGGCACAGATACAGAGAAGACACGTGAGCCATCTAACAGCAGACCTGCCAGTCCCATTCGGCGTTCCTGTGGAGACCAGGTGAGCGTAACAGTGGCCTCGTGGTTTCTATTGCCTTTTACCTTGTTTCCCAACATCCTGGGAAGCCCTGACTCTGCCCTTTCCTCCCGAATGGCTGTTGGGTGGAAACATCATATATGTCTCTGTTCCCTTTCCTCCTGAATGGCTGTTGGGTGGAAATACAATATATGTCTCTGGGGCTGCCTCCTGTCAGACTGACTGGAGCCTTCCCAGGGGTTGTGTGTTGTGGGTACCCCTAGGGGTGGGACCTGTATGAATGGAGTCTGAAGAGAACGCACATTCTCTGTTGTGGGTGTCTGGTTTCTGTGTGTGACACACAATGAATGAGACAGCCCTGACTGAAACTGACATGAATGCAGTGTAGTGTGCTGAAAGGCTTGGTACTTGCCCCCTATCCACGTTCTTTTTGATGGGTGTCTGGGTGGAGTGTATGGCCTGAATACCTGTGTACCTGATTGGCTGCCTGCCTTCATGAATGCCCTTCTGCATGATTGGTTGGCTGAGCCTGGCTCAGCCCGAGTGAATGAGGAACAGATGTGTATATCTGGGGTCCTTTCACTTACCAATTTGTTCAGAAGCTGAAGTTGAAGCAAGAAGAAGCTGTTCCTTGAAGCCCAGCTGGATGAGAAGACTGCTGCTGCATTTCTTCAATTTAAACTGAAAGCTGTCGTGTCTCCCAAGGACTGATCCAGAGAGGACCTACAAAGGAGATCTCTCCCCGAGCTATGAGGGATCATCGTGCAAAATGCTGCTCTTCATCAAAGTATCATGGAAGCTAGTCCTGTGTGCCTGCTGTCCGGAGAAGGGGTCTTCGAAGTCCTGAAGAGGATTGGCCAGACATTTAGAGTCTGAGAAGTCCATTGGTGTCACCAGGGTCCGGAGGTGCATTTCGTGACCCCTGGAAGCTGTTGCCGTCTACCACCCAGAAGAGCGGGTGCCCTGGCATAGTGTTGCTGGACACCCGGACCTGAGAAAGTTCCAAACTGCCTAAGGACATTTCAAAGGACATCCTCACCATCATCACTGACCACTTTTTTTCCTACCCGAGAGAATCCAGAGTCTCTGGGTGCAGAGGAAGGCCCATCAGTGGGTTTCCTGCCACCAGAAGTTAACAAAGATCTCCCGAGGGTTCCGGACTTGGTGAGGGTCTAGGGTCGAGTCCAGGTCGCCAGAAGGCATACAGTGGTCCCTGCTGCGGCTACAGCACCGATGATACGAAAGTCAGAAACCCGACACCAAAAGTGACTTGTGCACATGTCGCCGCCAGAAGTAATTGAACGGTCACAGGGGTCATATTCTCATCTGCCAAGCCTTTAAGGAGCACAAAGCAAGTTTCATCTACACAGGACTTCTACATCCGGAGAAATCGTCGACCAAAGGAGAGCACTGCAAAGAGTAAAACTGCAGCACTTCAGAAAACATGTTGGTTCCTCTTTTCTCGTGGACTCAGCATCCCAGTGGTTCTTTCTTCCAAAAGGGGGTCCATCCTCGGAGGGAATCATCGAGTGAAATCAAGAAACTCTGCCACTTCGCCTGCCAAGGCACCAAAGGTACTGTGCTGAGGAAGAGCATCGTCTAGCCTCAGGAGTCATTCAGGGGTCCCACATTTGTCTTGGATCCAGTCCTCCTGTGGCCTCTCAGGTACTTTAAGGTGGTAGAACCTTTTAAAAGAAAGCACAAGGTTATTGAATATTATTGGACTGGACTATAAAAGACAAGATAAGTTACTCCCTAACATTTCCCTTACAGGTTGCCCAGGTGGGGGGAGGGGAGGGATCCTCACACGGAATTGTGTATCTAGTCTAAAGAAAACCTTCTGCCACTTTACAAATAACCTGCCTTTCTTCCCTATTCTATGCTGATACCTCACCTAAGAATTCACATGCCTATTTAAAACTGTCTGCATTTTTTACTGAATTTAAGTATTGTGTGGTACAACATAGAATGTATATATGTGCAATTTTTTGAATAAGTATTCCAAGTACAGTGTTATTATTTATTTATATATATATATATATTTCTGAGGCTTGTGGAATCTCCTTAGATCACATGCTATGCATAGGCCGACATCTAGTGGAAGCTGCAGAGTATTAGTTTGTTTTTCAAAACTCGAAAATGGGCGTCAACACAGGGCGTGCCAGTAATACTATCCCTCGTGTGACGTCCACTGTACCCATGATCCCTCACGCGTGTAGGACCATTTTTATTCTGCCATACTTATCGGAAGCATTGCGCAGAGTTCCCTGGCTTTCAGCCATATTTTGCTAAAAATTATATAATTCCCCTGTTTCTTCTACCACCACATAGAGACATCGAAGTTCGAAGATCGACGCCGGCCCGGAGAAGAAACAACCGTCGAAAGCTTCACGACGGACTTTGGGTGTCGGAAGGCCTCTGGCCTCGGCCCGGGCCTTGGAAGGCCTCTGGCCTCAGCCCTGCAAGTAGGGAGAGTGGGAGGTGGAAACATACTTTACACTCTTATTTTTCCTACACACACTAGCTGGCTGCCACAGGGTACGTATGGAGGGTACCCCTTTCAAATTTTGCCCCAAGTGCAACGCAAGTATCCTTATGTTGACAAACACACCACCTGTAACCTCTGCTTGCCGAGGGACCACCCCGAGGCGAACTGCAGAGTGTGTAGCCGGTTGAAGGCTAAAACACTAAAGGACCGCTCAACCAAACGTTGGGCCCACCATGCCAGGCAACTTGAGGCCATGGAAGCGGGGGGCGCCTTCAGTGATGGCAGCGACACCGTACTTTCGGACGGCGAGGGCAAGGAGGTGTCGAAAGACGCCCAAGCGCAAGTCCCCGACCTCGGAAGATTGTCCGGCAGGGCAGTTATGGGGAGCACACCCGGCTACACGAGCACTACCCACACCACTTCTACACCTAAACACTCGAAGTCCAACTGAGACTCGACACGCGTGTCGAGTTCTCGGAAAGAGGAACAAAGAGAGCGGTCCCCCGAATTGGTGTCCTCTGGGCGTTCTCGGTCAAGATCACTGCACGACACGAGGCAACCGTCCACAGTTGCCAAAGGTGCCTCACTCACCAAAGTCATGGAGGTACGCTCGTCAGAAGACGAAACCGACCGCCAGCCCCAGGCTGCACACCAGGAGTCGGCTCTGGCAGACAGTTCGGCGGTTGCTTTCTAGTCCCGACGTCCTCACTCGAAGGAAAGAGACACTACCCCCGAATCTCGACACCTGGCGTCGAAAAGCTCGGAGAAGGTGAAAACATCAGGGAAACGCTCTTCTACTCCTGGGCAAGGGGGTAAACAGCAGAAGAAACCATCTCACCCTTCTTCTGCACCACAGATACATAAAGACAGTTCTAAGTCTTCAGATAAGCATCAATCCAAGACCCTTGTACAGGCCCATAGGTCCAGACAAGGAATAGAAGGGGAACCCTCTCAAGAAAGGGTCATTCCCAGCTCCATAAAATGGACCAGTGAGGATATAGACAGGGTTATGACTAGAATGTCCTCTCTAGCAGACTTCTACTCCAAGAACCCAGAGCACTTCCTCACCTATACCCCTGACGGTACTACTCCTTCAGGATCTAGGGTCCCTCAGCCCCCTGGTAAGAAACCTCGGTTTGAGACCCCAACGCAAGGTCTGACTTCAGACCCTTTTTATATCCAGCCTTACACCCAGTATAGTGAGGATCCACAACAGGATGAGGATCCAGACTTGGTAGCGTTGGACGACCAAACTGGGGTGAACTATTATGGGGATGACGAGGACCAAGATGAGGAGGAAGGTGACCCAGAAGTCTACAGAATAGACTCCCCTGTTGGCAAAGAACCTCAGGTCACCGACACTCCAGTCGACAACCAGCCGCTCCTAAATGAGGTCTTGACTAGAGCGGCAGAGCACTTCCGCATAAACACTCGGGGAGCACAGGAGGAGAGGGACTTTGCTGAGGAACTAGTGGGAGAAAAAAAACCATTGCCCAAGCCATTCCAATTCTCAAGTCCATCCAACGGAGAATTGATCCTTCCCTTTTCACTCCTAACCTCACCAGGGCAGTAAACCCCAGAATTGAGAAATTGTTCAGGGCAGCCCAATCAGACCCGCTTTACATAAGGGGTCAACTGAAGCCTGACTCCTTGGTAGTTACTAACACCCGGAAGAGGGCGGGGACACCTCTATCATCATCTGAGGCCCCCCCAGACAAGGAGAGCAAGAAAATGTACAGGTTGGGAAGGAAGGTAGCCTCCACTTCCGCTTACCAGGCAAGGATTGCCAACATCACCACTCTGCTGGCAAGTTACAATTGCCATCAGTGGGAGCAGGTAGCTGCCCTCATTGACTCCGCACCAGAACCACTAAAGGGCCAGTTGGCCCAGGTCGCGTTGGAGGGGAGAGCCGTGTCCGGTTGCATCCTTAAGGCAACCTTTGATGCCACAGATAACGCGGACAGGCTAATAGCAGAGAGCACTGTCATTAAGAGGCATGCTTGGTTAAGACAGTCAGGGTTTAAACCCGAGACACAAGCATCCTTAATCGACATGCCGGTGGCACCTAATCTACTGTTTGGCAAAGCGGTAGAGGACGCATTAAAAACTGCCAAAGACGAGTATGATACTCTGAAATCCCTGGGATAGTTGACCAACAAGCCCCCTAATCAAAGAGGCAATGGTAATTTTCATCACCCACACGGCCAAAATTCACAAAGGGGCTCCAATTATACACAGGGGCAGGGTACATCATGGGTTAACAACCCGCAGACTACCCAAAGTTACGGCAGAGGAAACGAGAGGGGCCGTGGTAGAGGTAGAGGTAGAGGTAGAGGCAGAGGCAGCCCCAGCAGAGGCGGCACGCCTCCCGCAAAACAGTGACGCTGCGCTCAAGGTCCCTTCTCACGCATCCCCAGTAGGGGGACGCATTTCCAACTTCACCCAAGCTTGGGAAGGGATTACATCAGACATATGGGTGCTGTCCACAGTTTCCACAGAATACTGCATAGAACTGCTCGAGTGTTCCCGAAACCACCCACCACGTCAAAAGATACATTCCTTGGTCCACCAAAAGATCCTCCTCGAGGAGATTGTCAATCTTCTAGCAAAGGACGCGATAGAACTCGTCCCGGGCAAACAGGTAAACAAGGGTATTTATTCAACTTACTTCTTTGTGCCAAAGAAAGATTTGACAATGCGCCCAATATTAGACTTATGCCCGGCAAACAAGTATGTCAAGCCCCAAAAGTTTCGCATGACTACTCTCCAAGAGGTAATCCCCCTCCTAAAAAAGGGGGATTACATGGCAACATTGGATATTAAAGATGTCTATTTTAATATTTCCATGTTCCCAGCGCACAGAAGATTATTGTGCTTCAAGGTTGTCAGTCAGCACTACCAGTTCAAGGTGCTGCCCTTCGGCATAGCCTTGGCTCCAAGGGTATTCACTAAGGTACTGGCAGTGGCAGTGGCACACCTGCGCAGGGAGGCAATCTTGGTGTACCCTTACCTGGACGACTGGCTCATCACGGGGGAGACCCCAATAATTTGCAGATCAAACATTCAAAGAACGATTGACCTCCTCTTCGAATTGGGTTTCTCCATAAACAAGAAAAAATCAAGTCTGGTGCCAAGCACCTCCAAACAGTTCCTAAGAGCTGTCTTAAACACTCCAGAGTGATTGGCCTTTTCATCAGCGTAAAGACTTTGGAATCTACTACTGCAAATTCCTCTATACCAGCCCGGTCGCCACATAAGGGTATGCAAAGCGATGCGTTTGCTAGGCATGATGGCGTCATGTATTTACCTGGTCCCACACGCGCGCCTGCGCCTGCGACCCATGCAAGAATGGTTGGCAAAACAGTGCTCTCAGGCAAGTGGTCAGTGAGACGATCTAGAGTTTGTTTCGCCAACCGAGGTACAAAGTCTTCACTGGAGGACAAGAGAGAACCTGTCAAAGGGGAAACCCTTTTACGATCCAGAAGTACAGGCTGTAGTCATAACAGACGCATCCCTGTCAGGGTGGGGAGCACACCTCCTTCACCACACAGCTCAGGGTCTCTGGTATCACAGAGTAGCCAAGAATCATATCAATCTGCTAGAGCTTATGGCAGTATTCAGAGCGCTTCAAACTTTCGAGCCCCACCTGTTGAACCTGTCAGTGCAGATCCTGATAGACAGCACAACAGCAATGTTTTACCTAAACAAACGGGGAGGGACTCGTTCGACAAATCTGTCCAAGCTTGCCCAGAAAATTTGGATATGGGCACTCAGACGGAACATTTACATGTCATCTCAACATGTTCTAGGGGATCTCAATTCGCTAGCGGACGCTTTGATCAGAGATCCCCTCCCAGAAGAACACAAATGGTGTCTACTCAGAGAAGTCGTAGAAGACATCTTCTCACAGTGGGTTTTCTCCACTACAGACCTATTCGCCAAAAGCAAAAACAGGCAATGCCCAGGATTCGCATCCAGGTTCCCTCAGCCAGACTCCAAAGGGAACGCCCTGTGGATGAACTGGTCAGGAATGTTTGCGTACGCTTTTCCACCAACCCCTCTCATGAGGAAGGTGTTCAACAAGATGCACAGGGAATCGATGACGCTCATCCTAGTTGCTCCCATGTGGGCGAGGCAACCGTGGTCCCCACACCTACGCAGACTAGCGGTGTACGAACCCATCAGACTCCCGTGCTGGTACAACCTACTGTCCCAGCACCAAGATCAAACAGTGCGTCCTCAAACCAGCTCAATTAACCTGGCAGTATGGCTCCTGAAGTCATAGTTTGGACAGCTCAACTTATCACAGAGATGTATGGACATCCTAAAAGTATCTAGGAAACCTAACACGAAGCACTGTTACTTTGATAAATGGAAAATATTTGTTATCTGGTGCCAGAATAAGCAAATAAACCCGATTGATTGCACTCCTTCCAATATTGTCACATACATGCTCCACCTGCTGGATGCAGGGTTGATATTTAACTCACTCACAGTACACCTGGCAGCGCTGTCAGCCTACACCACCTCCCACAACAAGGTTTTGTGTTGGAAGGTACCAGTGGTTAAAGCCTTCATGGAAGGGGTAAAGAGACCCCACCCTCCAATTTCAAACCCACCACCTGGATGGGACCTTAATGTGGTGCTTGTTAAGCTCATGGGCCCACCCTTTGAACACATGCATAAAGCCAGTCTCAAACACCTGACCCATAAAACTGCCTTCTTAGTAGCCATTACATCCATAAGAAGGGTCAGTGAAATTCAGGCTTTGTCTGTGCAGGATCCTTTCTTTACTGTTCATAAGGATAAACTGGTTCTACGAACACACCCGAAGTTCTCACCTAAGTTCATTTCTAAATTCCACGTTAACCAGTCCATTGAGCTTCCGGGCCTTCTTCCAAGAACCCAAAAGCTCTGCCGAGGTGAAACTACACACTCTAGATGTGCGAAGAGCGGTCCTCTAATATGTAGACAAGACCAGGCCGCTAAGAAAAACAGACCAACTGTTTGTCTCTGTAGCTACAGGCAGAGAAGGAGATCACATCTCTAAAGGTGCCATCTCCAAGTGGATAGTCAATTGTATCCAGCTATGTTACTCCTTTTTCTGAAAAGACTCTGCCTTTTACGCCAAGAGCCCACTCTACAAGAGGCATTGGGGCCACTCTGGCTTTCCATTGCAAATGTACCCCTTGACACCATTTGCAAAGCAGCTACATGGAGCTCTATTCACACTTTTACTCAGCGCTACTGCATTGACACTCATTCCAAGGCAGATACTCAAGTGGGACAAGCGGTTCTAAGACATTTATTTGCTCATGACCCTTCTCACATCCCACCTCCTTCTTCTAACACTGCTCGCATAATCTATGCACAGCATGTGATCTAAGCAGATTCCACAAGCCTCAGAAGGGATACATTACTCACCGTAATCATATTTCTAATGCTTGTATCTGCTTAGATTCACATGCGCCCGCCCTTCCTCCCCTCTGAGAGAAGGCGCATGGATGCTTGTAGTCTTATCTTTCTATCTATCTGCTTGGATAATCTGTACTCCCGCTACTCCTCATACTACCTCATGTCAGAAAAAATACAATCTGGGGGTCCTCCACAAGTGAGGGATCATGGGTACAGTGGACGTCACACTAGGGATAGTATCACTGGCACGCCCTGTGTCGACGCACATTTTCAAGTTTCGAAAAACAAACTGTAATACTCTGCAGCTCCCACTAGATGTCGGCCTATGCACAGCATGCGAATCTAAGCAGATACAAGCAACAGAAATATGATTACGGTGAGTAATGTATCATTCATATATATATGTATATATATATATATATATATATATATATATATATATATATATACACGCTACCTCTTATATATATATTAGAGGTAGCAACCTTATTTTATATAAAGAAGCTGTGTTATCACCTAACATAGTGTAGTGTGTGGACATTCCATTGTGGGGGCTTTGGGGAAACACTGTACTTAAGAACCAGCCTGCATCACCTCCTGAAAGTTTAAAGGGATGGTTCTGCCAAAAATTTTTATTCAAAAAATAGATTGGCAATTTTTTTTTCCAAGTCCCTATGTAAAATTTTGAGCAAATCAAGCTCAAAGAAAGCACATGGGGGGCATCCATTTTGTGAAATGGATGCCCGCCCCTGTGCTCGCTTTGGCTTTTGCGGCACTAATGAAGGAAAAGCCAGCCAGCTGTAGTAAACAAAAGCTACCACTGGGTGGCTTTTCCTTCATTGGTGCTGTACGCAGAGGACAGGGACCTGAGACTACAGGCAGAAAAGCTGCAGCTGCATCTCGGTAAGTGCTATTTTAGAAAAATAAACACTAGCTGCGGTTATTTTTCTAAGTTTTCCGGGCTGCAGGAGCCCAGAAAACTTAGAAATAAAACCGCAGCTTTAAAAATGTTGCATTTATGTTTGCGGTCGCTTTTGAAGCGACCGCAAACATAAATACAATGTTATTGTGTTTGAAAAAGCTGCGGTTTTTCTTTCTAAGGAGCTTATTTATTTTTTCCATACAATACTGGTTCATGGAGAGAACGCAGTCAAGGAATTGGCAATATGAAATGTCCCTAGAATGGTCACGCATGATCCTCCAAAGGATCGATAACTTACAACTCCAATCTAGGTTTTGGAAATAACGGATGTGAAAAGGTAGGTACATCTATCAGAAACAGTCGTTTGAGGATAAACAAGCCTCCTAGGTGGCACTCCAGTATGCGACCTGTGTACTACAACAAAAGTGATTATGTGTAGTAACTGAGATTGACACCCTTATGTATATTGATATCTAGATTATAGATCCGGTTCCCAAGAATAGGTATCATAGATGAGGAATCTGTGAGAGGAACATCCATCTCCTAGCGCAGCTGCTTTTCAGAAACGTACTCTTATGTCCCGTCCCCTTTCCTCCATAATGCATCGGCGTTCCACCAAGGGACGGGAGACGGAACCTTTTTCAATATAAAAAAATCTTCTTCCCCTTTAAATTTAGAGGCACGTGGGGGTGCAGCCCTGGGAGGATGCGCTCCCCTGACACCGCCCACCAGCGCCACTCCTTAGTCCTCTTTTCTGTGTCGACTGGAACGGACATCTTTTTGTCTTTTTCTTCTAATCTTTAAACAGGTACTTGGTCCTCTGGTGCCACACTCCTCCCCGGCGCATGTCAACATCCTTGGGCTTCAGCAGGTGTCCAGCCTGCGAGGGGCTCTTCCCCATGTCCGACCCCCACGCCCTGTGCCTCCGCTGCCTTGGCCCCGACCATGGCTGGGAGGGCTGTACTGCGAATGACGCGCTTACACCGCAAGCTTTGACGAACAGGTTAGCAAGCTGGAGGGAGTTCTTCGAGACATCGCTTCCAGAGGACTTAAAGAACTTCGACAAGCACAGGTCAAGGGCCAAAAGAGGGATGCTCTTTTTCATCGCACCCCCCAAAGGTGACTCCTTTCCTAGGAAATGTCCAAGCATGCGGGACCATTCAGGTTCTCACACCAGCGCAGATACCGAGGCTCATCCAGCTACTGGCCGCCGGGTCGCTAGATCCTTCCGGAGACATTGCTGAGGGACCGCAAGGTTCTTTTACCGGGTGTCCACCCTGAGGGGCTACGCCCTAATACCGTACAAATGTCCGAGTGGGCACTTGTACGCGGCACTACCAGAGATTCAGTCGAGGGCACTATGTCTGCCAGGTCTCATCCTGAGGTGCAGGGTAGGCCTCAAGCTCCACCCCAAGAGTCCAGGAGAAAGTTCCAACGGTCTCCAGCTCCGGTCCCACACCGCAGTTTACGGCTCCCAGTACTCCTCCACCAGAGCCAGATCAGTTGACACCCTGGCAGCCACCGACACACCATCGTCAGCCAAGGCATTGCATGATCGACTTGCCGGTTTGACTGAATACTTGGGGCTTCCAAAACCCAATGAGGCGGGGGTTCTGGCCGAAGTCCTCACTCTACGCCACGCGACTAGAACAGGTATTCCGATGCAGAAGGACGTTGTCGCCTTAGCCAAAAAGGGATGGCTGAAACCCCATTCATCGAAGCCCACCAACAGGCTCCTCAAAGCCAAGTGCAGCCAGTTGGAAGGGGATACACTCTTGTTGTCGGCACACCCTCTACCACACTCCTCAGTGATTGCCGCAGCTTCCATATACTCAAAGCCTCAGTCTTCATTGGCCACCTCGTCCTCTCCTCTGCTCTGCTAGGCAAGGAGGAGAAGTTCTTGGAGGCGTATCGAAAGAAGGGCTATTGCAACCCCTCGCTGCACCTTCGTCAGTCTAATGCGGATGCCAAGCTCGCAGCTATTAACCGGAGGCTTTGACGACAAATAGCGGACTTCCTTCCGGAACTTCCGGTGCACAGTCAGGCACGCTTCAAGGCGGGGCTGGCAGAAGCAAAGATGGTGGCTCAAGACATCTTGGAGTCCACAGTGGCGCATATTAACACCTCAGGCCGGTCCTTCTGCATCGCCACGGACATGAGGACTGCTTGGCTCTGGGCTACCAAGTTCAACCCGGATGTCCAGGAACGCATATTGGACCTTCCTTTTGAGGGTAGCGACCTCTTTAATTCCACCACTGATGAGGAGCTTGATAAGACGAACAGTTCCCAGACTGCAAAATCCTGATCCATCCTCACGAAGTTCACGCCCAAGACCTACAGTCAAACCCACCAGCGTTCTGACAAGGGTCGGGCCTTCGGCTGTTTCCGGGGCTTCCAAGAATGTCAGTCCAGGCAGCCGGACTGCTCTCCGAGTCAACAGACCGCAAACAGCACAAGGCGGGGCATAAGGGCTTTTCCATTCCCCCTCCTCAGCCTCGGAGGGAAAAAAGGCATGACACACCCCTCCGGGTCCACGTGTCTCTGGTGGGGGCCATGCTTGCCTTCCACGCACACAATTGGTGCGCAAGGTTTGTCCCTGGATCCTATCCGTAGTGTCCACGCGGTACCACCTACTGGTTCCTCCCTCTCTCCCGTCCGCTCCCACAGATTGGGACAGCAACTCTGTTGGCGGAAATTCGAACGCTCGTAGAGAGCCAGGCAGTGGAAGAAGTCCCAGCCTCCCAGAGTGGGTATGAGCTTCTACTCCAGGATTTTTGCCATACACAGGAAGAACCAGGCTAGCCTGAGAGTTGTTAGACCTTTCCACCCTGAACCTTTCCCTCCCGCTTCAAAAGTTCAAGATGGTTACCCGAGCGCCTATTGCAGAGACACTGTGCAGGGGAGACTGGCTGTGCTCCCTGGATCTGAAGGACGCTTACCTACACGTCACGATTTGGCAGCCTCGTCAATCCTTCCTGTGGTTCAGGATCATGGGCTTCCATTTCCAATACAAGCCTCAATTCAGCCCCAAGGGTCTTTACCAGGCTTATGAATGCAGTGGCAGCTGTTCTCGGGGCCCATGTTCACCATGTCTATCCATACCTGTACAACTGGCTCGTCAGGGCGACCTCCGCGGAGGCGGCCCATCATACCTCCTCCGCCCTCATGAACATGCTACACGACTTGGGATTCTCCATCAATCTCAAGAAATCTCAGCTGGAACCGACGCATGATCTAACATTCCTGGGGCACATCTGGGATACGGGATCTGAGAGAGTTTTTCCCTCTGAGGGCAAGATCAAAGCCATCAGGAGGGCCACAAGTCTTTTTTTCAACAGAGATGTGATCTCAGCATGGTGGTACCAGCACCTCTTCGGTATCATGGTGGCATGTCGTCTGGCAGTTCCTTACACAAGACTCAAAATGAGGGGATTACAGCTGCACTTCGCAGCCTCATGGAACCAGGAGAAGGGTTCACAGGCGGAACTTGTGAGCATTCATGCCTTCCCACACCAGGACCTAGTTTATTGGAGCACAGACTGCAACCTGAGGATAGCCAGGCCCTTCTGACAACCAGCACCGCAGGTTACCATCACCACAGATTCGTCCTTGGAGAGCTGGGGAGCTACCCTGGACAACCACAGGGTCTGCAGAGTTTGGTCCCTCCAGGAACAGAAGGCCCATATAAATTGGAGAAAGCTGAAGGCCATCTGGCGGCCTCTCAATGCCTTCCTACCGCTCATCAGTGACAAAATGATCCTCATTCAGACAGACAACTCCACCAACATGTACTACCTCAACAAGCAGGGTGGCACCAGGTCCCTTCCTCTATGCACCCCGATGGTCAACATCTGGGAATGCGCCCTGGCGAACGACATTCACCTGACAGCAATCCACCTCCCAGGGGAATTGTCGAACCCTGAGGCAGACAGGCTCAGCAGGCTGGGGGCGGTCAATTACGAATGGCAATTGAACGATCAGGTCCTTCAGGAGATATTCAACAGATGGGGTCGTCCTCGGGTGGACAGGAAGTGCCCCCAGTTTGCATCTTGGCAGTGTCAGGGTCTAGGCTCTCTGGGCGATGCACTTCAGATACAGTGGATAGGCAGGAGTGCCTATGCCTTCCTTCCCAATCTACTGGCACACAGGGTGATTTGCAAGATAAGAGAGTCCTGGCACCTCAGCATCCTTCTGATAGTTCCGTGGTGGCCGGCGAGGCCATGGTTCTCAGAGCTACTCAGCCTGTCGGACCAGCCTCTGATGCACCTTCCACAGGGCCCAGCTCATCTCCTGTCGCAGCAGGGGGGCACAGTGATCCACCCCGACCCTCAGAAGTTAGCCCTTGCAGCGTGGTTCCTTAGCAGGTCACACTGAAGCATCTGCGCCTCTTGCAGGGTAAGCCCGACATCATTCAGGGTGCTAGGAGCGATGCTACTAGAAGCCAGTACAAAAACAAGTGGACTAGGTTTTGCCTCTGGGCCGAATCTAAGGGGATCAACTCTCTCACTTGCGCACTGGACGATGTGCTTTCATTCGCAGCACACCTCGTACACTCTGGAGTGCAGATAGACACATGCCAGACCGATCTGGCGGCCATTGGAGCCTACTGGAACTTGGAGGAGGAGGTTTTCTCGTCTGCCAATCCGGTGGTTAAAAGACATCTGACGTGCCTCACTAGGATCTACCCAGCAATCAAGAGGCCACACCCTGTGTGGGACCTCAACATAGTGTTAAGCGCATTGTCGCATAAATCCTTTGAGTCAATGGCGTACGCGGACATCAGCCTAGTCACCATCAAGACAGCTCTTTTGGTGGGTCTTACGTGTGCACGTTGTATCAGCAAGATCCAAGCTCTGGTGGCTTCTGAGCCATACACTACCTTTCACAGGGACAAAGTGGTCCGCAGAACGCATCCCGCATTCTTACCTAAAGTAGTCTGTGTTTCATCTAAACGAGGAGATGGTACTCCCTACTTTCTTTGCAGACCCCAAGGACGATGCTCAGAGGGTTCTGCACTGTTTAGATGTTAGGCGAGTGCTAAAGTTCTTTCTGGACAGAACCAAGAGCTTTCGCAAATCTGAGGCTCAATTTATCACCTTCGGTGGGTTAAGGCCAGGATACCAGGCTTCCAAGGCCTCCATTGCCAAATGGATGCTTGCAGCCATTAAGGAGGCCTATGATGGGCAGCACAAGCCACTTTGGCAAACGTGCATGCCCACACTATCAGGGTTAAGGCCATGGCAGTTGCATTCCAGAGACACGTCCCGTGGCAGGTCATCAGCAGGGTGACCACGTGGGCCACTCCCTCTGCCTTTTGCAAGCACTACTGTTTGGATACCGACTCCAGGTCGGATACAGCATTTGGGCAGGCAGTATTAAGGAATTTGTTTTCTTAAGGAGGGTTACCTATCCACCATGGGGCTACATTCAGTTGTAATCGCCCATGCAGTATGGAGGAAAGGGGACGGGGCGTAAGAGTACTTATAAGTTACGCACTGTAATGACTAACGTAGTCTTAGTCCATAGTCCCCTTTCCTCCATACGTCCCACCATCCTCCCCCCTAATAAAACTGGTGTCATTAGACAATGGTAATATTGTCGACGCGTCTATGGGGACTGAGTAATTTGTTCTAATAGTCCTTCCTCCCATGGATTCGCCATCTATGATAGACTTCCATAGCAGTATGTAGATCTGGATGAGTAAGGATAGCAAGGAGACTGCCTATACCAGAAAACTCTTAAAGGGCCACTGTACCAAAGACCACGTCCTGACTGGGAATCCAAGCAATAGCAATAATGTTGGGTGAACATGTTTAGCGAGGCCCACATAGCCGACTCACAAATGCCAGGACAGGGTCTCCTCTCTGCAGGACAGAGATGGCAGCTAGATCCCTGGTTGAACAAGCTCAGACATTCAAGCATATCCTTACCAGCCAGATGGTGGCATTTGAAAATGCAGATGATCCATTTTGACTGGGTCTGTTTGGTAACAGCCATGCCAGCATGGGCACCAGCACAACTCGCAAAAAGCCTAGCATAAGAGGCCCAGTCAATGGAATTGTTACTCTGCTTGAAAAGATGAGGCGGAGCTCACTCACTAGTCTAGCGGAACTGATGGCAACCAGTAAAATCACCTTAAGTGTGAGCAATCTTAAAGAACAAGAATGCAGGGCCTGAAACATCAGCCCGATTTGAAAAGTCAACACTAAATTGAAATCCCATGCGGAACAACAAACGTGTGGTGGAAACTGATTGCACAGTTGTTGTACAAGTTGCACAACCATGGGCATCGTAAAGAACAAGATTTGTTCTGGGGACTTTTTGAAAACTGAAACAGAAGCAAAGTATCCCTTGATAGTGCCAATCTGAAGGCCTCACCGAGACAAAGAAAGCAGACAATCCAACACAGGCGAAGTGGCACAACTAAAAGGAGAATGGATTTGGTTGCAGGTCTCCCAAGTCGAGAGGATTATGCCCAGGATGACTAACAAATCCCACTCCTAATATTTCAGCCTCTCAGCAGCTACGCTTGAAGGATCAGGCTGTTGAGGGTCAGATGGAGTATCCACCCCTCCCATTGGAAGAGCGGAAGGCGCCATCAAGGGCAGATGAAAATGTCCAGCGACTCCAGATGCCACATCCTCCAGGGTCAGTCCCAAGCGATCAAAATCAATGTGGACCAAAACACCACCTGAGAACGGCGGGGATGAGAGCGATCAGCAGAAACGCATAGAGGTTGAATGTCCACTCGTGTTAACGTATCCCCCCGAGCTCCCTGCAAATTCCAGGAGAAGGATAACTTGAACTTCCTGTTCACACTGCAAGTGAAGAGGTCCACCTGAGGAATCCTCCACTGGGAGAAAATCTCCTCCAGGACTTCCTGGTAGAGTCCTGCTCATGACATCCGCAATGACGTTTTCTGTCCCGGTGAGATGAGCTGCCATCAGAGAGAAATTGTTCTTCAGAGCCCAGAACCACAGTCGCATTGCTTCCCTGCACAGAGGCAAGGACCGTACACCAACCTGTTTGTTGAGGTAGTACATGGACACTGTGACGAATCCCAGGATATAGTAACTGCTTCCGTAGAGGGAGCTCCTTCCCATGAGGCCAGGGAGGTGAGGCCGCTACCTGATAGTCCCCTGGGGGTGGTACTCAGTGGGTGGACGTCTTGGGAGAGGAAGCCCCTATGGGACCAGTGATGATTATTGTGGGAGAATGCAGTATCTGCCCAACACCTACACCTCTCCTTCCCCCCACTCTCTCCATACCTACCCTCCCATCCGGTGTACTTCTAAAAGACTTAAGTAGAAGAAAGGACTGAGACAAGGAAGAATAGAGGTAGCTATCAGGAAGATATAAACCAAAAAACTGTGATGAGGAAGAGGTGAGGATCTGAACGGATCACTCAGATGAACTTGCATGAACAGGCTAGTCTCCAATTACAGACCTTTCTGGATGCTGACATAAAAACTGACAACTGACTCACCCAAGTGTCAGATCCTACCTGGAGCAACCGAGAGCATGGCCGACGCTCACCGCATAGAACAGCAGAGGGACACTAGGATGCTGGAGGGCACGAAGCATGGGTTCTCCAGCATGGGGTCTGGCATGGATTCACATGCTCATGAATATTCCCCGTCGTCATGCCGGAAATCCTCGGTAAAGAAAAAAATCAGTATCAGTTTTGTTTCTGATCTGTCTTTCTTAGTAGTAACCAATCACTGATCTCTGGGTCATACTGCCCTCTCCCTAAGCCCCTCCCCTGGCAGCCATCATCAGATTTTTACCGCACATTCAAGTGTTGGGAGTCCTCGTGCTATAGCTCTCGAGCTTTTACTGCATTTTGCGCTTTTTCAAAGAGATTTATCTAATTTTTCAGTTAAATCGAGCCTCAAGCTCCACCGTTTCTACTTCCGATCAACGGGGACCCGTTTCGGAATTTTCTACGCCCCTCAAGGGTGAAGTTTTCGTCGAGCTACGCTTCTTGGAGGATTCCAGAAGTTTCTGAGGCCTACCTCGTGGACATGGCCCAGGAGAAAGGAAGCTCGCCGCCCGGCAAGCTGTTCAGGAACTGCCCTGGATGCAAGCTACAGAACCTGTTCGAGGACGAGCACTCGAGGTGCCTCTACTGCCTTCACGAAGACAAAACGCACGTGGAGAGGGACTGTGCGTTTTGCATGAACATGTCGGAACGGACCATGAGGGATCTTCGGACCCGTCTCACCAACTGGCTGGAACCCGCCCCCTAAGCTGAAGGCCTCAAGCTCGCCCAAGGTGGTGAAGGCCTTGATTCACCCGGCGAAGGCCTCTATTGAGGGAGTCGTTGCGGCCCTGTTGAAGCCTGCGGAGACTACCCCAGTGGTGGCGACCTCAGGGCCCAGAGTTTCCCTGCCTCCCCGGAGGGAATCCTCTTAAGCTCATCGCGAAGACCCCCGTGGAAAAAGAGGGTGGTGGGCGGTGGCCATTACGGACACAGACACAGCCTCTGAGGAGGAGCTGGTAGAAGTCGAAGAGGGACTCAACAAGAATTTGGAAGAGGCCCGTTCCCACGGGAGGGATCCCGACGAGGGGGATGACGAGAGCGAGGGTGGCGACGACGATGCTCCCGTGGAGGAGGAGCAACCGTCGCGGTCCGAGCCACAGGACAACTCGGTGGCCATCTTGACAGCAATCCAGGCCTTATGCACGGAGATAAGGACCAGATTGCCTCTCCCCCCGACGGACGACCCGACTGAGCCGGGTCCGTCGGGAAGCCCTCCAAGCAAGAGGAGGGAGATTCATCCAGCCCCGCCTTGTCAGCCCTCACGGCCCTCTCAGCCTTTGTCTCCTTCCCCGATCCCGAGGGATGACAAGGGAACAGATACGGCCACGACGGGGACGGATGATGACGGTTGTGACCACGGGACGGATCTCCCGTCGCCGATTCCTCGGGCTTCCCCGCCTGACGAAATTGGCTCGTTTCACGCCATGATTGCCAGGGCGTTCGAGCTTTTCCAGCTCTGCCCCAAAGAGAAGAAGGAAGGCTTCCTCTACCAGCAGCGCGAGGTCAAGAGGAAGACGGTCCTCGCTGTGCCGTTGCTGGATGACATTTGGGATGAGGGACTTGCTCTCCTTAAGAACCCGTCCACGACGTCTGCTGAGAGGGACCGGTACGAGAAGAAGTACCAGGTCCCTGACGCCGCCCCGTTGTGCCTTAGGCCGCAACCGTCGTCTCGGTCGTCTCGGCAGCGGCCAAGAAGAATGCGGGGGGGGCATCGGCCTCGACTTCAACTTCCCCGCCGAACGGCAAGGGAAAGAAACTGGATGCAATGGGACGACGAGTCATCTCGTTGACGGCGATTAAGGCGGCCAACTCCCTGGCGATCGTGGCCCGCTACGACAGGGAATTGTGGTACAAGATCGCCCCCTTGTTGGACTTCCTACCGGACAACAAGAGGGCGGAGGCCCTGGCGATCTTGCAGGAAGGCGAGGTGGCATTGGACCACGCCATAACGGTGGCCACGGACGTTGCCGACACCGGTTTCCACCAGATGGGCAACGGCATTTGCCTTAGATGGCGGGGGTGGCTCAAGGTGACGGATTTCCGCCAAGGCGTGCAATCCAAGGTTTTGGACATGCCCTTCGACGGGAACAATCTGTTTGGGAAAACAGTGGATGAGTCCCTCCAAGCCATCAAGACCGACACGGAGACGGCTCGGGCCCTAGGAGTTCTTCAGCAACGACGGCCGTCCTTTCGTAACTCCGGAGGCAAGCAAGGTGCCTCCAAGGGATTCGGCGGTGGCTCCTCTACGATCCTCGTCGCAAGAAGCCTACAGGGGACGAGGCAAGTCTGGAGGATCTCGCCGTCATCGCCAGGGAGGTCAAGACGGCAAGGCAGCCTCCAAGCAGGACTGAACCGGCCATTGCGTCGGGCCCCCACCGGTGGGAGGCCGGCTGGCGAATTTCATCAGCGTGTGGAGGTCCATGTGGAGGTCCATCTCCACCGACACGCCCTCGGATTTCTAAAGAAGTGCCCCCTCCCATTTTACCCATGGCCAGGAAGGAAATCCACATCCCTCAACTAATGTTGGAGGTAAGGGCGATGCTCAAGAAAGGTGCCATCGAGCTCGTCCCGAAGAGGCTCCGGGGCTCCGAGTTTACTCAAGATACTTCCTCGTAAAAAAGAAGACAGGAGGATGGCGCCCCATCCTGGACCTGCGTCGACTAAACAAGTACATCAAGGCACAGAAGTTCCCGATGGTTACCCTCCAGCACGTGCTGGGACAGCTGGAGGAAGGCGACTTCCTGTCGTTGTTGGATTTGGAGGATGCGTACTTCCACATGCCCATTCTAAAAGGACACCGAAAGTTCCTCAGGTTCATAGTCCAAGGACGGCACTACCAGTTGAAGGCCCTCTCATTGGGACTGAAGTTGGCAGCCAGGGTATTCACCAAGTGCCTAGCACCGGGGGCAGCGTGGCTGTGCCTGCAGGGGATCCATGTCTACCCCTAACTGGACGATTGGCTCATCCGAGCAAGGACAAGGGAGCTTGCCATAGAACACAAAGTGAAGACTGTCCAGCTGCTCACGGACCTGGGGTTCTTCATCTACTTCCCAAATCCCACCTGGTCCCGTCGCAGGTTCCACTGTTTCTGGGAGCCAAGCTCGATACGGTGGCGCGACTGGCCTCGCCGTCGGAGGAAAGGACAAAGGTCATCCTGGGAAAGGTGCACAGTCTACTGGCCACGGACGTGGCCAGGGTGAGGTCCATCAAGTCCCTCCTCCGGATGATGTCCTCATGTATTTACCTTGTGCGCCTGTGCAGGCTTCGGATGCGTCCTCTACTGGAGTTTCTCGACGCCCGCTGGATCCAAGCGGTGGGCAGCTTCGAGGACAGGATCCTTCTCAATGAGAATTTCCGGCAAGTGATCCGGTGGTGGGGCACCCGCGCTCATCTGACGGCGGGCACAGACTTTCAGACCCCGACTCACCAGGTGACGGTGACTACGAATGCCTCCCTGGAGGGGTGGGGAGCGCACACTGGAGATCTTCACGTGAGAGGTCTTTGGTGAGAAGCCGCTCCACATCAACATCCTGGACCTCCGTGCAGTGTTCTGGGCCCTCAGGTCCTTTCTCTCGTCCCTCAAGGGCAAGGTCGTGAGGATCTTCACAGACACCACCACCACAATGTTTTACATCCGAAAGCAGGGAGGAACCAGATCCCCAGCTCCGTCCAAGGAAGCCCAGGACCTGTGGCATTGGGCCGTCGCCCAGGGGATGTTTCTGGTACCCTTTCATCTGGCAGGGATAAGGAACACCATCGCCGACTCACTCAGCAGGGAGCTGCGCTCGTGCCAGGAGTGGGAACTGTGTCAGGATCAAGTGGATCCGAATCTTCCAGCGATGGGGCAAACCCCAGATCGACCTGTTCGCGATGGCGACGAACTCCAAGTGCCAGAGGTTCGCCAGCAGGTTTCCCCAGCTGAGGAGCATGGGTGATGCTTTCTCGTTCCCCTGGGACGGCCTGTTCTATATGCGTTCCCTCCGTTGCCGTTGCTGCTCCGACTCATCAACCAGCTCAACAGGTCCCGGTGCAGGATGATCCTCGTCGCACTGGCGTGGCCGAGACAGATCTGGTTCCCGGACCTTCTGGACTTGTCAGCGTCCCCACCAGTCAAGCTGCCGACAGACGCGGATCTTTTCTCCAGAGGAGGCGGCGCCATCCTTCATCACGACTCGGAGTCGCTGAACTTGCAGGCCTGGCTCCTGCAGCACTAGAGTTTGGAGGGTACGATATCCCGGCTGACTGCAGAGAGGTTCTTGCAAAAGCCAGGGCGTCCTCAACTCTCAAGTGCTACGTACACAAGTGGAAGAGGTTCTCTGTCTGGTGCCGTGCACAGAAGATTAACCCGCTACGGATTACGGCCCCTCAATTGCTGCCGTACCTACTGTCCCTGGTCAAGGCTGGACTAGCTCCTGCCTCCATCAAGATACATCTGGCTGCGATCTCCCGATACACCAGAACTACAGGACGGACGTCTTTGTGGTCTCATCGTCTGGTGAAGGAATTCATGAAGGGACTGTTCCGATCGTTCCCGCCGGTGAAGGCCCCTGCCCTGGCGTGGGAGCTCAACGTGGTGCTGACCAGGCTCATGGGGGCGCCGTTCGAGCCTCTGCATTCGGCGCCGTTGAAGTTCCTGTCGTGGAAAACAGCATTTCTTGTGGCCATCACCTCCGCACGAGTGGGCGAGATCCAGGCCCTATCCTGCAAGCCTCCATACTTGACTTTTCACGACACGAGGGTGGTGCTGAGTCGCACCCCTCCTTTATGCCCAAGATGCCGTCGGACTTCCACCTCAACGAGCCCTTGGTGTTACCAGTTTTCTTCCCGTCGCCCTTCGTCGCCGGCCGAGAGGACTTTGCACTCGCTGGATGTAGCTAGAGCGCTGAAGTTCTACGTGGCCCGCACAAAGAGTTTTCGGAAGACGTCACAGCTGTTTGTAAACTTTGGACCCGTGAACCAAGGGAAGGCTCTCTCGAAGGCTTCCATTTCCAGATGGCTCTCTGGCTGCATCATGCACTGTCACCGGTTGGCAAACCGACCGCTGCCTGGCCGTCCGAGAGCCCATTCGACCAGAGCGATGGCTGCTACCACAGCGTTCCTGTCTGGGTGTGTCCCTGCTGGACATCTGCAGAGCTGCTACATGCAGGTCCATGCACACCTTCACAAGATTCTACTGCGTCAATCGGGACTCCAGGGAGGAGTCCAGGGTCGGCCAAACAGTGCTGTGCAACCTGTTCCCCTGGAGGTGGGCCTGGTGAGGAGGTAAGAGTTGCTTAATGTTGTTATGTAATGCTTAATGTTGAGCCTTTGCCACCTCCCGTGGTTGTGCATGTGTGTACTGCTATGTATTCTTATATTCATGGGCATGTGAATCCATGCCAGACCCCATGCTGGATAAGGAACAAGTTACTTACCTGTAACTGTTGTTCTCCAGCATGGGTCTGGCATGGATTCACATGCAAACCCTCCCTCCTTCCCCTCTGCGGCTCTTCACTTGATCATACTGCCACTTTACGTGCTACCAAATCTAAGGATGGCTGCCAGGGGAGGGGCTTAGGGAGAGGGCAGTCATTGGCTGGGGGCAGTATGACCCAGAGATCAGTGATTGGTTACTACTAAGAAAGACAGATCAGAAACAAAACTGATAATGATTTTTTTTCTTTACCGAGGATTACCGGCCTGACGACGAGGAATATTCATGAGCATGTGAATCCATGCCAGACCCATGCTGGAGAACAACAGTTTACAGGTAACATTAAAGTGAACAGTGCATGATAAGTGGGGAAAAGAGGATTGGGAATTTGTGAAGCGCAGCTTAGACCCAAAGTTAGCTTGGCACTATGTGAAGGGTGCATGGTGGAAGACACAGGAGAACAGAGAACCCTAAAAGGAAGAAAACATTATCAATCACCTAAGGGAAAAAGAACATTCTTCAACGCCTTCCTGAATGCGAGATGGTCTGCAAGGGCACTCAGAGTGTGGCAGAGAATTCCACAAAGTGGGGGCAGCCACCGAAAAGGACCTTCCTCCCAGAGTGGGCCGGGTATAGCGGGGCATTGTTAACAATAGCTGGTCAGTCGACCGCAAATGCCTTGACAGAACATGTTTGACAAATTTGGTGGAAGTCTGTTTCACAGAGGCTTTTTCACCTAGTGCCGCTAAGGGCACAGCAGTGGCTGAGAAGCCATTTATTGGAGCACTTAAGCCCCTGCCACTGGCTGGGCTGCATTGCACATTGTTGGCCCAAGGAAGCCTGTCCCCTACCCCTGTGCGCATAGGATGGGAAGGGTCAAAATACCCTACCTCAACTCGTGGGGCAGTGGGCAGCTGCTGCTGAACCGCGAGAGACATTGGTAGTAGCCCTCGAGAACTGGTACTTTTGGAGGGACTCATCTGTCTTAGCCCCAAACAGGTGTTTACTGTCAAACAGCATGTCCAGGAGTTTAGCCTGAACATTTGGGGTGAAACCTGAGGTCCTCATCCAAGGGTACCATTTCAATGCTCTCCCTTTAGCCGTGATATGCGCCACACAGCTGCCAGTGTCCAGGCCTGATTGTAGGAGTTAGCAGTGTGCCTCCCTGTCATCATTGACCAGGGTCTCCAAGCCCTCGCTCATCTCTCCCGTAGGCAGGTGCTTGTGGTGTCCAAAGTTGTGGAACAGATACCAGCAGGCGCAGGAGGCACTAATGGTCTTTAGGCCCAGACTGCCAGAGCCAAAACCCTTCCGTCCATCCAGCCTCTTATGCTCTCTATCAGGAGGTAAGGATAGGACAAAGGATGTCGTCCAACTCACTTTAACAGGCTGGACTTCAAGGCTCTCACAGGAGACGTGCAAGGAAAGAGAAGCTGGGTCAGAAGGTGCCGATCTATGCTTTGACGCCATGCCCCGGTTCACAGTAAGGACAGAAGCTGGCTTTGTCCATAACTCGAGGACTGGGGCATATATTGTGAGATTAAAAGGTAGTAGGATTGCCCTTTATGGACCTTAATCGAGAATGTCCGTCAACTTCAATTAAACCTTTGGTGTGGGAGGGACAGATAATCCTAAATTCTCTACCACTTTAGCCATCAGGTGTTGGAATGAACCCTGAAGCTCCCCTGAAGTTGGTGCATGATGCATGTGCAGGGTCTGAAGACGTGTCAAGGCTCTGGAGACGTGTCCAGCCCACTTGCCTCTTATAAGTCAGCGGCTAACGTACATCAACTGCCCCTCCTCACTACAGAGCTCGGGGGAAATCCCTAACCACACTGGTACACAAATGTTTGAGTCTTAAAGGGATGGGATCATCCTCCTCGTCAAAGATGTCCTCCATCTTTGACACAAGTACACACAAGGACTGAGCAACGTAATGACTGGTCTTGATGAGTAGGAGCCGTGGTCGAGCCTATAGGCATTCGGCTGCAGTCTTTCGCAGGGTTTCTACTGGCTTAGCCGAGCGAGGTGGACCCTGACAGCAGCGCCAAAGTCTTCAGCACCGGGGCCTTGGCAAAGGTGTCAAGCATCTTAAGTTAAAAGGCCTGTCATTCCTCCGTTGTGGAGGATTGGGTTGGGAAAGGTACCTGCAGAGCCTTCTCCTCAGAGGAGTCCCTGGAGTGAAGACTTCTCTTCTTTAAAGAGGAAGAAGAATTATGCCTGGAGGAACCGCCGGTTGAACCTCACCTCTTTTGATGCTGCTGCTTCTTTATGTCATTTCGGAACAGGGAACATACTTTGGTTCAGTGCTCCACGCCCAGCGAGCTCAAACAAGTCAGTCTAATGTATTTTCCATTGGAAAACGCTGAAGATGTTCGTAGCCTGATCCCAAAGCACCGTGGGGTGCATCGACTGATGTGAACCGCAGACCTGCATGGCAACAAACAAATCCTCTGGGGGTTGGAAATTGTCATTTGACGCCCGCAGTCGACCTAGGGTTTAAACCCTGATTCTCCATCGGAATTGGCATGGTGTGAAATATCAAACTTGTAATGTAGTGGTTTTCCTGAACGGAGCAGAGTCTGCAGAAAAAGGACCTAGGGTCAAGGTGTGGCATCTCAACATATACTGACGTCGACGTGACGTCTGGCGCGGGTGATGTAGAGACATCAAGCGGAGCAGACGTGGAGCCGCGCAGTGCCCCCTGATGGCAGAAAAGGTTTCCCAAGAGCAGCTTTGCTGGGAATTAGTTAACATAGACAAGGCATCCGTGGGAAGAAGGAATCCATTAGAAACAGTAGTGTTGCACTTTAGTGCAAAAGTGGGGATGGTAAAAGAAAAACATTTTTCGCATATATGGGTTTTAAGTCCAATTTGTTTAATAACTTAACATGTACTTCTGTACTTTGTCCCTTTACTTTGAAATGTCTTAATTGAGACAAATCTTAGTATTTCACTGTAATACATAATGCCTATTGTCTCTAGAACCTGGCTGTTTTATGCGAATAGGACTTGTCGATCAGCCAAAAACTGTGTAGTGGCCGTCTGTGGTCACATGGTACATTACGGCACAGTCTTTAGACTGTGTTATTGCCGTGCTTGTTTAATTCATAGATGGCGCACGGCGTACTATTGCCGTTTGGTCTCTGGAAGATGTCGGTTGAGGGAGCCTTTTTCAGATTGACTCTGTGATATGCCATACAATTTTGTGAATCTTGTGGATCGTTCTTTCGTGGCACGCACACTGCTGTATTGCTTTTTGCAGTACCCTTCCCTACATTTGTGGAGGTGTGGCGATACCTCGGCGGACTGTGACGCCTCCTGAAGTAGTGGCCTCTCATTGGAGAGAAACCAGCAAATTTGTCATTTTGTGACGTGCATTGAAGGTTCACCAACTTAAGGCCCCTGAGGTCTTTCTTTTGTCCTTTAAGGGTGCCTGAAACTACCCATCCAACACGGTGTTGTGGAGAATAGTGGATGTTTTTAAATTATCCCCTGAAGAATGTTCACCCGAAAGGGGTTGTGAAGAACAGAAACATGTTGGGATCATTATTTTAATGACACATTGAGATTGTTTGTGTTTTGTTATGAGATATCTTTTGTGTCTTATGTATTTTTAGTGTTAGAAGCTACACTGTGTTAGGTGAGGGTAGTATTTTATGTTCAACTCTTAGTTAGAATATTTGAATAAATTATATTTTTTTTGTAAATCAATTTTAGCACGCGGTCCATCCTGTCAGGACTTGTGGTGCCGGAAAACCTAACAGAGGTTCTTGTTTGAGGGGGTTGGCTGTTAGTAAAGAACACAAATTTATCTTGCTCTTTATTGTATTATACTAATTGATATCCCCATCGGTGGAGTAAGATGTCATTATATAGATAGGGACTGTGTGTACCTATTTGAACATACTGTCACATGGTACAGAGCATCTCCACAAGAATACTTGAGGATACGATAAAGGAAAATCACTAGCACAAAAAGTGAGAAAATATGGTGATTTGAGCCTCCCTCTGGTGACCGTTTTGTTGTTACAGTTAGTGATTTAGAAACATCATAGTCCACAGACTTTCCTCCCAGTTTCATGAACTGGACGTTGAAGGGAAGGACTCCTCCCCAATTAAAAAATTGCAGTTCCCATTCCAAAATGTTCTTAGATAGCTTTGTTTGCATCACAAGTGTGGGGCCTATAGAGGTGAAGGTCTGGTGGGTTGGTCAGGTTATTCCGGGATTGATCCAGTGGAATAAACTTGCAGACCCGGTAGTAAAGCGGGCGCTGACCATGCTGCTATCCAACAATGATTTTGTGTGACTGGTTTCTCCGACTGCCCAAATGACTGGAGAATGCTCAGAACTGTCCAACGGTGGTATTGTCTGGAAACTGGTGGCCAACGCCAAACTTCCCTTGCAAGCTACGCAAGGAAGCATTAGAATGGACTTGTTCATCTTGAACATTTTGAATGGCGAGACAATAATCTGGTCAATGGAAAAAGGTCCCTTTGTGGATAAGGAATCAAGTTGCCTCTAGGAACCGATGGAAGAATTGCAGCCCATTCCAGTTTGGGTGCTAAAGGAAAATCAGTGTGATAGGGGTGCGACTGACCCAGTGTATAGAGTTGAAGTTAAAGTGATTTTGAACAATGTGGGACCAGCTGTCTTAATCTTACATAAACATGGCAGATTTGTGAGAAGACAATGGTACACCGAGTGGTGGAACAAGGGTCAGTTGCTGACAAAACCAAGGGGAACAGGAGTGTTCGAACAGGAAAGAAGGTTTGAGTGTTCCACCCTAGAAAGAATCCAGAACCAGGGGGAAATCTTCAGGTGGGCGAGGGAGTACATATATTGATATTGAATGGAGCTGACCAACCTGTTTTGGTTCCGGCAATCAGATTAACCCAGTGAGTGTCACATTATTTACATGGAACATGATGATTTTTCATTACACCCGTCAGGTGACATGCACTGAACATGAAAGGTTTGAGGCGAGCAGTAGAATGTGAATTAATTGCACCGCTCCCAAACATGACGTATGTAACAACTATGCTAACAGTCCATGCTACGGCACATCAGGATGAGCCCATATTTCAATTTGTTTTGTGAAGTTTTAAGTACTAAATGGAATACTACTGTTAATTTCTGATCTTTTCCTTCCTGATGTGTTATGGTAGTGAATGTGTTGTTTCACTTATGATTGACTTGACAAACTTTGATTATCATGTGAAACCCATGTGATTCTAGTATACCATGTGCAGACTGATTATTTTCATTACCAAAACAGTGACCCTGTGAAGATGTGTCCAGCATAACGCCTGAACACAAATGTATTGATTGGAGTGAGTGGGTGTCTTTTTAGCATTAGACCAGAATGTATTGATTCTATATCTGTATTGAGGTTTATCAACGATTTATTTTAAAGATGATGCATTCAGTATTATTCAAAGTGTATTAAATTCAATCTGCTGTGTAATGTTAGCTCCTCCGTTTCTTTAGTATATAGGTCTTTCTATGCTTGTTGTCTATTAAAACTTCTCTGTGGGTCGATAATGACGTTTTATTTCTGCTGTCTTTGAGCCCTGAGCACTCGCATTCAACCATTTTGGTGGTGGAGTGTTGTACACTATGCTTTTTAGGAAGGAACTGGGACACAAGAAAGCCATAGATTAGGTTACTAAAGGCTTAATCTGCAGAAAATTAATGCACGTGACTTCATAGGGGCTATGCATCCTCTGTAAGGAATAAGTTACCTGAAACTCCTCTTCTCGATCATAGGTATCTTTCATAGATTTGCATGCTGTTTGAATATTCCCTGTCAGGCTGGGAAAACTTGGTAACATTAAAAACAGTTTACATGTACATTTTAAAAGTGCTGTGTGTTTAGTGCTCTTTTAGAGTCAGTTTGGGTATTATTGCCTCAGAGTCAATAGACCGGTCCCTCCTTAGCTCCACTACCGAAGGCCATCTTCAGATTTGGCAAGCACATGTGAACGTGGCAACATGAGCCATAAGCGGGGTAGGCGGGGGGGTTGCATATGAATCTTTGAACGATACCAATGTTGGAGAGCAGGAATTGCAGGTAAGTAACTTATTCCTTCTCCAGCATTCCATCTTTCATAGATTGACATGCTGTTTGAAAAGATTGCAAAGCAGTACTCACAAGTAACAATATAGGGCAGGGGTAAGACTTACCTGGAGAAAAGCACTTTCCTCACCCAAACAGACTGTGCAGCACTGATTGGCTGACCCTGGACTCCTCGGCTGTGAAGCTAGGGAGGCGAGACCGCTCCACAAGATCCTCCCTGGGGGCCAAGGCAAGTGGGACCTCACCGGGTGAGACTCCCCCTTAGGGGACAACGACTCCTGTGTCTGTGAGGAACTCCCTAATACACTCCACGTGATGGCATATATGGTTATCTAATACAAAACATTATTGCAAGTGCCAAGACTTGGCTGAAGAGAAAGTTAACTTATGCCATTATCAGGAAGACAGAGAAGTTTTCGAATGGATTGTATCCTCCAACGTATTACTCATCTTTGACATGTAATGTCCAGCTTTGGCTGCTTCGGAAAACAAATTTGTCACACAGCGCCCTGCATCGATGGCGTCGAGTCGATGTCCCTCGAAGGTCTCCGTCGTGGTTGACGTCATCAGAGGTTTTAAGTAGCATGCGTTGGCTTCGGTTCTGTTTTCCCGCAAACACGTTTACTTCGTGAGAAACTCGGCTCATACTTGTAAAGTATATTTCTCGATTTTTTTTTTTCAAAATCAACTCGATACGTCTTTGCCATCCACACAGTCGACCCCTTAAATCCGGTTTCAAAAAATGTAAAGACTGCAGATTGAACATGTCCATAACCGACCAGCATCGAGTCTGCCTGTGTTGCCTCGGAGAGGGCCACAATACAGATACATGTTGCAAGTGTCAGTCCATGACGGGAAAGTCCTTGAGGGAATGGAAGGGGAAGCTTTGGTTAGGAAAAGTTTCCAAACCCCCTAACTCCCGACTTACTACGCCTTCGACCGATAAGTCGAGAGGCGACTCTGCTTGGAGGAAGAAGGCGAAGCACTCTAGGTCTAAGAGTTGTTCCCACCACTCATCGTCTTCGAAGAGATCGAGGAGAAGGCACCGCCGGGCGCCTTCATCGACGTCTTTGTCACATGGTTCCCCGAGATGGTGGCCTGCCCGTCCAAAAAGTCTACACCCGCAGAATAGGAAGCTTTCTGTGTGGAAATGCTGAAAATCTTTAAAAAACAAAGTCATGCTCCGACCGAGCCTTTTATGGAAGCCGGAAGATGATGTCTCGGCCTAAAACATGCGCGCCCTTGAGCCTGGGTAAACGGCGTGATCCACATTGAGAGCCCTTGAGGCCTCGATCGGAAAAGAAATCGAAGGATCACTTGAGACATGGGTAGAAATCGAGGTTGTCGACTCCTTCGAAGCCCTTGACGCTGTTGACATCGATGACACCCATCGGGCCCTGAACCCTTATTAAGCCATCAATGCCATCGACGCCACTGTCGACATCACCAAAATCATCAACGCCAGCTGCGCCACTTTTGCCAGCTCAGCCACCAGTGCCTAGTGACCCTCTGAAAAAGGCACTGTCTAAGACAAAGTCGACTACTTCGACAACGTCGAAGCCTCTAGGTTCTAAACCAGAGAAGATCTATACTCCTCTCCTGAAAAAGGATTTTTTCAAGTCCTTAACTTCCATTTTTGAGGAGGAAGAGCGTTCATATGAGGAGAATTCCCCTTTTGGGCTTCAGTACGTTACACCAAATGTGCCTGAGTACCTTATTTCAGAGGAGAGTAAAATGCAAGATCTCTATGATAAATTGCACAATGCTAGTGTCATTGACACCTCTCCTGAGCTGGAGTTCGGCAAGCCAGAACCAGGGGAACATGCTGACTGCTCATACAGACAGCTCATGTCTAAGGTTGTTGAACACTTGGGTTGGTCTAGACCTCCAGCACCATATGATCAGGATGATCTAATCGACATTCTGGACAAGGTTCCGCTTACTGATCCAGTTTTACCTTTCCATGTGGCACTTCAATAAAGGGTGGCCAGGAATTGGGAGACTCCGCAAACTAATCCGTCAGTTGACAAAAATCTTACAAAGAAATACTGCCCCTCCAGTAGCAACCCCGTCTACCTGTCAAAACACTGCACTACCGAGAGTCTGGTGGTCCAGGCAGCTACGGCTACCTCAAAACAGGCAGCGTGCCCTACAGTCCCTCCTGATAGGGACGATAAGCGCATAGATGGATGGGCGAGAAAGGTATTTTCTGCTGGGAGCATGACATTAAAATCGGGCATCTCAACTTGTGCCCTTGCAAAATTTTCGTATACTCTATGGGAGTGTATTTCTATGGCGGCAGAGCATATTCCTGAAGGGGATGAAAGGGACGGCTTCTTAGCTATTAAGGACGGCAACAAAGCCATGTGTGAGTCCCTTCAATCTGGATTGGTTTCTGCAGATAGCATCAGCAGGTCCATGGCTACCAGCACCGTGATGCGCAGGTTTGCGTGGTTGCGAAAGTCCTGGTTTGCACCTGATGTGCAGGCTAGACTTCTCAACATGCCATTTGACGGGTCTCATCTTTCTAGCAGCTAGGCTGACGAGAGCCTTGAGACGTTGTAGACCTCTAAGGCGGCAGCCAAATCTTTAGGCGCCGCTGTTAGGCAACCTCAGCCTTTTCGTTCTAGCGGACAACCTTGGAGGGGTAGATCTTTTCGCTAATACTCCTCATTTGGAAGGGCGAGAGGTATGGCCAGTCAAAGAGGCCAGCAAACATTTCCTCGTGGTGGACGAGGTCAAGGTGCCAAGCCAGCTCAAGCAGCCTCTTTACCATCAGCCTCTGCAACAGCCGCTTCAAAACCACTCTGAGGGCTTGAGTCACAACTCACCAGTGGGGGCAGACTGTCTCTGCTTCTCGAAGAATGATGAGACATTACTTCAGGTGCTTGGGCTCTGGAAACAATAGCCCCACGGTTACTGCCTTCCTTTTCTGAAGAAGCCTGTGACCAATCCACCGCAGAAACACTCTTTGAGGATTCCGGATCTGCTCCGTGTGCAAGAAATTTTGACCCTGCTAGAGAAAGGCACTATAGAACCAGTGCCTGCAGAGGAGCGGAACAAGGGTTGGTATTCCCCATATTTCTTGATTCCCAAAAAGGATAGAGGACTGAGACCCATCTTGGAATTGAGATACTTGAACAAGTTCCTCAGGAAAAGACAAATTCAAGATGATCACTCTTTCTCAGGTCCTTCAGTTCCTCCAAGTCCAGGATTGGTTGGTGTCAATGAACCTTCAGGATGCTTATTTTCATGTGCTAGGCCATCTCAAGCACAGGAAATGCCTGAGATTCTCAATTGGCGGCTCGCACTATCAATTTCGAGTCCTGCCATTCGGATTGACCTCCGCCCCGAGGGTTTTCACCAAACTGATGGCGGTGGTAGCAGCGAGTCTCAGGAGAGGGGGGATTCACGTCTACCCCTACCTAGACGATTGGCTGATCAGAGCGCGTTCTCCCGAACAAGCCCTGGATCATCTCAATGCTACCTGCCACTCTCTATACAGACTGGGCTTCTCCCTCAATTACAAGAAGTCCCATATGACACCTTCTCAAAAGCTCCAATTCATCAGAGCTGTGATAGATAAATCCTTGGGAAAGAGCTCGCCACCCGAGGTGAGGGCTCAAGACCTTCTTCAGATGGTAACAAAATTCCAGAGTGCCCAGAGTCTTCCTGCCTTTGAATTTTTGAGGTTGCTCGGCCTCATGGCATCCTGCATTTTTCTGGTGCCAGAGGCCCACCTGAAAATGAGATCCCTTCAATGGGCTCTCAGAACACAATAATCCCAATTCTCAGGAATGATTTCGGACCGGCTTCAGATTACAACCAGAGTCTTACAGGATCTTCTCTGGTGGGCCTGCGAGGTAAATATTCTGAAGGGAGAACACTTTTGGCAACCAAGGCCGGAGATAACTGTAGTGATGGGCGCCTCACTCACGGGGTAGGGAGCTCACGCCAACGATCTGACATTCAGCGGTCGTTGGTCTGCATCCGAATCCAAACTGCTTATCAATTTTTTGGAGCAGAGAGCACTCAGACTGGTGCTGAAGGCTTTTCTGCCTTGAATGTCCTTGTAAAGGCGGACAACACAGTGGTCATGTACTACCTCAACAAGAGAGGAGGCGTAGGGTCACTACTTCAAGAGATATTCACCCTTTGGGGAATCCCTCAAGTGGATCTGTTCGCGACTGGTGTGAACCGGAAGTGCGAGCAGTACTGCTCAAGGGAATTTCCTCCAAGAGGAGCTCTAGGAGACACGTTTGTGGTGGATTGGGAGTTCCTACTACTGTACAGGTTTCCTCCAGTCCTCATGATTCCTCAGGTAATCAGGAGGTTGAGAAGGTTCAGGAGACACATGATCCTAAATGCCCCGGATTGGGCCAGGAGAACATGGAACCTTCTGGATATGTCATCTGTCCTCTGATGCATCTTCCACAAAGAGAGGACCTTCTCTCGCGAGAGAAGGGTCGGGTTCTCCCTCCAGAGGTCAAGACTCTCAACCTTCACGTTTGGTTTCTGAAAGGTTGAGCTACACGGATTGGGACCTCCTGCATGACGTAATTGAGGTGTTGCTTTCAGCCAGAAGGCCAGAAACAAAATCTCTGTACCGTTGCCGTTGGAATACGTTTTTGCGACTGGTACAGACAAAAAAATGTTGATCCTTTTCAGTGTGCAACTCAAGATGTTTTTATTCTTTTTGCTTTCATTAGCAGATAAACATCTTCAAGTTGGCACCATTAAGGGCTACTTGGCAGCGCTCTCAATCTTTAAGCGCTCATCAGAAGAATGCTCCTATTTCAATATCCCACTGGTGACGCCATTTCTAAAAGGGCTCACAAATGTGTTCCCTACATCTCCTTTTCAGGTTCCGGTTTGAGACCTCAACCTGGTTTTGAAATTTCTGATGTGTGCCCCATTTGAACCTTTTCACACATGTCCGTTAAGGTTGTTTACCTTTAAGACAATACTTTTGGTTGCCCGCAGAGTGAGCAAATTGCAGGCACTTTCTTCCAAGCCACCCTTTACTATATTCCCCAAGGACAGGGTTGTGTTAATGGTGTCAATGGTAAAACCCTCCTTCTTGCCTAAGGTAGTTACAGGCTTTCATGTAAGTCAGAAAATTGTACTACCTGCCTTCTATCCTCCACTTAATCCTGGTAAGGAAGAGGAAAGGCTCCCTATGTTGGACCATAGGAGAGCCTTAAGTTTTTACATTTCAAGAATGTCAAAATTGAGAGTGGACGACCAGCTCCTTATAGGGTATACAGGACACAAGCTAGGCCAGGCTGTTTCCAAACAGACCTTATCCAGATGGATCATCCTCACCATATCTGAATGCTACAGACTGGCATGCAAAGACCTTCCTGAAGGGTTTACGGGTTCATTCCACCAGGGGCATGGCTACATCGACAGCCCTTCAAAGGGGTGTCCATATTAAGAACATCTGTGATGCTGCAACGTGGTCATCAATACACAGGTTTACAAAGCATTATTCTCTGGATACTTCCCATGCTCAAGATGCCGCTTTTGGTAAGGCAGTACTTTGCTCTGCCCTTTAAAATTATTAATATATTTTCTTAATATGTACATTATTCACCCTCCTCCAATCATGGATACTGCTTTGGGAGTCTGTCAAAGATGAGGAATGCGTTGGAGGACACAATCCATTCGAAGAAAAAGTGACTTACCCCCGGTAACGTTCTTTCGACTGGATGTTGCTCCAACGTGTTCTTCATCGCCCTCCCGACCTACCCCTCTGTACAATTTCCCATGCTATTACAGCTTTCGTTCCACCAAGGCTGATTAGTGTCATGCCCGTGTTTATGGGCATTTGTGCTGCACGAGTAGGGTAAAAACAGAACCGAGGCCAGCGGGCGCTGCGCGTTACTCATAACCTCCGATGATGTCACCCTCGACGTAGGTCTTCGAGGGACATCGACTCGATGCCATCGGCGCAGGGCGCCCTCTGTCGAAATATTTGGCCAAAGTTGGTCATTACATGTCAAAGATGAGGAATACGTTGGAGGAACATCCAATCGAAAGAACGTTACCAGGGGTAAGTAACTGGTTTGTCTCTTTAAATAAAAATCTCCAATTAACTGCGACAAGTAGGTTGAAGAGGGAGGACACGCTGAACGAGAGAGGGAGAAACGCAGGCAGGGGAGGCCCCTGGAAGCAGAACACCTGAATGAGGGGAGCAGAACTGCATTGAACAGGAGAAGGAAACTATGGAAACCTGGAGTATGCCAGAAACGAGAAACCGAGACGGCTGGCAGGCAAAACTCGGTGGTGGCATGACCACGAAGCAACTGTGGTGGGCAGGCTGCCCATCCAATGACGCAGACACCCCTCCAGGGAAGTAGCAGCAAACGGTCTGCCTACCTTTAGTGGGAACGAGACGCCAAGAGAGTCTCGCGAAGAGGAAACTGCGGAAAGTGAGCCAGCAGGGAAACCAAAGAAAGAAGAAGGTCCCAAGCATCTACGGGCCCCCACAATATTGAAGGTAACCGGGAGAATGGGAAGCTGAAAGTGACTCGTTATATAGTCAGAGAGACTCTTCCCAGTAAATGTAATAAAATCTTGAAACCAAAGTTGATGAAACTGAACTGTATTAATGTGAGAAAAAGAACCCTAGAAACTCCAAAGGAGATCAATAGAATGTGTGTATCACTACCCTGGGAAGAGGGGAAAGTACCCCGTTATCCAAAAAGTAAAGAATGAAATATAACCGAGAATACTATGAAGTGAAGGACTGAGAATCTCAGAAGCCCAGGAGAGGAAGATCTCTACAACCTGGATACCACTACCTTGGAAATAGAGCAGATATACTTGAGTACCGGCGAGGACAATGATCTGCAGGACGATTGCTACACCGATCACGAGGTGTCTCCTGCTCGCAAGAGGAGGCGCATCAGCCCAGACACTACTCCGATGGCTCCGTTCACCCCTAGACCTAGGGACGTGTTGCTGGATATTCTAATGACGGTGCACACACTGGTCACCGAAATCCAGCAGAGGATGCCTCCAGGACCTACACCTTCACGGGACACGCAGGAGCCTCCGAGGCTAAGCTCGCCCCCGCAAAAGTGAAAGGCCAAAGGGGGCGCTGGTCCTCGCCATCATCCGACTCCACCACCACCTCGTCGCAAAAATGCCCCGCCCAGAGCCCTGGACACGGGTACAGACACAGCTACCACAGGCACTGATGAGGATGACGACTTAATCATGGCCGACGGGAAGACGCTGCATGCTGATGAGCCCCATAGGGCCTCCCCACCAGACGAAGTTGGATCCTTTCATTCCATCGTATCAAGGGTATCGGAACTGTTTCATTTAACCCCTGAGGAGACCAAGAAAGAAGGCTTCCTATACCAATGGCACGATTCGAGAAGAAAGACAATCATGTCTGTTCCCTTACTGGACGACTTCTGGGAGGAAGACCTAGCACTAATGATAAACCGGATTACGGCCCCGACCAATCAGGACAGGCTGGAGAAGTAGTCCAGGGTTCCAGATTCAGCCACCAGGTGCTTAAGATCTCAGCCCTCACCTGACTCTGTGATCTCGGCAACAGCCAGGAAGCGCTCCGTGAACCTGTCGCCGGCAGCCATGGTACCTTCGGACCGGGAGGGAAAGAAGCTGGATGCAATGGGCAAGAGAATAATTTATACACCAGCCTCTACTATCAAGGTGGCTAACGGCCTAGCCATCTTGTCCTGATATAACTGGGAACTATGGTTCAAGTTGGGTCTTATTCTGGACTTCCTGCCCAAAGACAAGAAGGTCGAGGCACTGGAAGTCTTTCAGGAAGGGGAAGTGGCCTCGGATCATGCCATCACAGTGGTAGTGGACATCGCGGACACAGGTTTCCACGAGATGGGAAAAGGGGTGTCCCTGCATCATCAAGGTTGGTTGAAGGCAACTAACTTCCCTCTGGACGTTCAGACGAAGGTACTGGATATGTCATTCGACGGGGAGAACCTCGTCCGAAAGGTGATCAGTGAGTCTTTGCAAGCGATACTGACCGAGAGACAGCACGCTCTTTGGAACTATACAGCAGCGACGGCTGTCGTGCTTTTGCTCTTCCAGAGGAAAACCAGAAGATCCTCCAAAGTATTTAACACGCTGTACCGACAGCCTCCACGCTCCTCCTCGCAAGAACCTTAGAGGGGTCACTGTCAAGGCAGCAGAGGACAGCAACGGTGCTGCCTGCAGGGCAGAGCTCCGACCCCCAAGCAGGCCTGAACCGGCCGTTGCTTCAGGCCCTCACCTAGGCACCCCGGAGGGAGGCCTGCTGGTGAAGTTTTTCAGTGTTGGGCAAGATTTCATTTATGCACAATTTTCCCTCCATTTATGGACCCCCCCAAACGTTTTGCTTTTGTTTGACTTTCCTATCCTGACTTTTTCCAGTGGAGCCCAGCCTTCAGCTGAACTCTCCTGAGCTTTTGCTCACTTGTTATGGGGAAACTGACACATCATTCAGACGGTCAGTACTGGGAAACTGTTTCCCTTAGTCTTTGACTATGTTGCCATTTCTTGGTAACTTTTCTAACAGTGCACAATGTACCTGCCAGTAGCGTGCACTGGGGTCCCTTTTTGTTTTATGGCCCTAGACACCCTCGAAGGATTTTCTGGTGATTGTACGAGTGTGCCTGGGACAAACTGGTGGTAGCAGTTACTTTTTATAATGTTTTTTAATTATTTTTACTGAATCATGTTGCATTTACCGCATTTAGTTCGAGTGTGGCCAGGTCCGAAAATGGCCGAGCCAAAAAAAGTTTTTTGTTCTGTTCCCATGGCCAATTTGTCCCTGGCCTTCGCCCAGGTCGAGTAAACAGGGTTTTCCTTATTTGGGCATGCAGCCTCCCGTGAAAACCGATCTCTTTCGCGGGATTCTGCCTGTCAGTGTGTTTGCCCAGGAAGTGGACTGGGACTGTCTGGTCCCAATCCACACTTCTGGTGCCAGAATGTGTGGAGTGCCTGAATGACTGAGACCACTGTGGACCGTAATTGGTCCACGACTGGGATGCCTGCAAGAGAGCAGATCTTCGATTGGAAGTCATCGATTTTGGTGCAAAGCTAATCTTGGATAAGAGAAGGGGCTCTGCATCCATTCCAGGTCGATCACCTAAGTTCTCACCGAACTACAGGAGGGGCCAAGCTTCCTGCATGAATAAACAGACTTGTGAAACCGCCGGAGACGCTTTGGAAGGTTTTGGCATCCTTTGCCCTCTGCTGTTCCATCGGACCCCTGCTTTCTTCTTTGATCAAGAAGGCCTGCCAAGCTACTTCCCCATATAGTAGTGGGAACACCTACCCTCGGCGCCCACAGCTTGCCCACCGAATGAGCCCCTTCGGAAGTGTTCCTGGGCCATCCAGTGAACTGTCCAGTTCTACTTCAGGGTATCTTGCAGGACCGCCGCCATCTCGAGTGCATACCCGAGACTTGGGACATCGCTTGCTTGTGGTCTCATGCATTCCCCTGCCACATTTTGCAGGCCTAGCTCCTCTGGGTCCCGAATTAGGAGAGTGTATAACGATTCATACCTCCTACGGAAGCTGAGGAAAGGCAACTGTCCCATCACGGACTACCGTTCTCCCCCCGCAGCCGCCGAGAGCCGGAGCTCCGCAAAACTGCAGAACTCAAACCAACTAGCGACCTCGACTAAACTAGCAAAGTTTGGTCCGTAATGTGCCGAGGGTCAGTGAGTACTTGCATCACTTACCAGTGCCCCCCCCGCCACCTCCCCCCCCCCCCCCTCCTTGGCACAATGGATCACTTTTATGCATGAGTATCCCTTAAAAGGTATTCGAACTTGGCTAGGTTAGCCTGTGCTCCCTAGCTATTGTCGCCATTTGAGCACTGCTTTGCCGCCAAGGGCAGGACCTACTCGAATAGTGGGAACCAATTCTTCATCGCCTCAAGCCCCTTCCTGACTTGCTACAACCCTCCCAACAAGACCCTCTTTTTGCTTCACCTGCGCAATCGTTCGTTTTTATGAACTGTACTGTTGAGCCCAAGGCGCCAGTTTTCTTACGGTTGAACTCGAAAGTTAGGGAACTCTGAAGAATTGCCTAATGCTATAACTGTGTTAACTCAACCCTCTACAGGTTGTGGCTAGGTTTTACCACTGTAATGCATTAGGAAACGTAATGTGTATATATATTGTATAGTAGGAGGGTTTTGTGTGATAACTATTTTTGCATTGCTAAATTTACTTGTCTCTATCAGTCCAGCCTACAATAAATGTATAAATATTTTTCATATACACTTGTCTAAGAGGAATTTGTGGTTCGTTACTGTATGTGCTCATTGTGGGCTTCCGATCAGTCTCACCCCTCCTGAGACTTAGTCTTGACGGCCTGCCAAGCTACCTAGATTGGTCTGGCTTGTCCAGAGGTTCCCCATTTTCACTAAACCGACGGTGGCCTCCTAAACTTCTGCCCACCAGGTCAGAGTTTAGAAATCCATCTTAACAGTCGGCATGTGGGAGAAGATCACCACAGAGAGATGGGTGCTGGATGCTCTCGGACAGGGGCACACCTTGGAGTTCCAAACGCGGGTGTCCTCGTATCCCGCCGATTCAGCAACAGGAACAACACGGACCACAGCTTCTACAGGAGGTGCGGGCCATGTTACAGATAGGGGCAGCTTAAGAACCCGTCCGCCAGTATCTCCATGGCTCTGGAGTTTACTCCAGATACTTTCTGGTTCGAAAGAAAACAAACAGGGGGGGTTTGAGGCCGATCTTATATCATCATAGTCTGAACAAGTACTCAAAGTCCCAAATTTTCCGGATGGTCATGTTGCAACACATGCTCGACGAGCTGTAGTAAGGAGATTTTCTGATGGATCTAGAGGATGCCTACTTCCACATTCACAAGAAACACTAAGTTCCTACGGTTTGTAGTTTAAGGTCCGCATTACCAGTTCAGGGTTCTGCCTTTCGGCCTAAAATAGGCCCTTTTGGCCTAAAATAGGCCCATGGGTGTTTACGAAGTGCCTGGGCCCGGTGGAAGCACATCTTAGTCTACAAGTCATCTATGTATACCCCTCCCAGGACGACTGGCTGGTGCGTTCCCGCTCATGTGCTCTGGCGGGCGAGCACACATCGAAGACCGTACATCTGATGATGAAGTTGGGTTACTCCATAAACTATCCAAAGTCTTGCTTGACGCCATCTCAGGACGTGCTGTTTCTAGATGCCCGACTCAACACGCTGGCGTGTTTGGTGTTGCTCTCAGAGGAGAGGGTGAGAGCCATACAGGGCAAGGTGCAACGCTTGTCATCGGTACATACGGCGATGGTTCGGTCCATCACATCACTTCTGGGCATTATGTCCTCCTGCATCAGCCTCTTTCGCATGAGCAGACTTCACATGAGACCTCTCCAGGAGTTCCTGAATGCGAGGTAGATGCAGCTGTTGGAGAATTTTGTGGACAAGGTCTCGCTCAACAAGGTGTTCAGTCAGGCGATTCAGTGGTGAGGCGTCGTGCCACATCTCGTCCAGGGAACTCTGTTTCAGGTTCCTCCTTACCAGGAGACGATCACCACCTATTCCTCTCTAGAGGATTGGGAGCCCACACTGGACAGTTGCAGCCGGAGGAGAGAGACTGACACATTAATGTTCTGGAACTTCGGGCCGTTTTCTGGGACCTCAAGTAATTTCTCCCGTCAATGAAAGGCAAGGTGGTGAGGGACTTCACAGACCACAACACCGCCATGTTCTACATCGGGAAACGAGGGGATCCACTCACTAGCGCTTTTCAAGGAGGCCCAGGACCTGTGGCGCTGGGCCGTTCATCAAGACCTGTTCCTCGTTCCGTTTCACATAGCGGGTGTCAAGAACATCATTGCGGACTCGCTCAGCAGGCAACTGCGTTCTTGCCATGAGTGGGAACTTCGCCAGGACCAGGTGGATTTTCTGTTTAGCAAATGGGGCTAGCCCTGATCGACCTCTGTGCGACAGCAGCGAACACCAAGTGTCAAAAGGTTTGTCAGCAGGTTCCCTCAACTGAGGAGCATGGGCAACGTGTTCTCGTTCCTGTGGGAGCTGCCACTGTCCCCGGACCATCTCGCGGGTGTGGGGGGAGGGGATATTCTGCATCACAACCCGGAGTGCCTGAGCCTGAATGCATAGCTCCTGCAGCCCTAGGGTCTGGAGTTTATGCTTTGCCCACAGACTGTAAGGACATCCTGGCCAGGGCCAGAGCCTCCTCAACGTTGAAGTGCTACAGACATAAATGGAAATGCTTCTCAGTGTGGTGCCGGAATCAGAAGATTACCCCTCTGCGTGTCACGGCTCCGCAACATCTATCATACTTGCTTTCCTTGGCCAAAGCGGGACTGGCTCACACCTCTATCAAGGTGCATCTCGCCACCACATCCAGGTACACCAGGCCCCCAGGCAGACCTTCTCTGTGGTCTCACAGGCTCGTCAAGGAGTTCCTCAAGGGACTCGTCAGGACTTTGCCACCGGTGAAGGCCCCTGACCCAGCGTGGGAGCTCAATGGTGTGCTGACCCCACTCATGGGAGCGCCCTTCAAACCTATGCATCAGGCCCCGCTCAAGTTTCTCTTGTAGAAAACAGCTTTCCTGGTGGCGATCACCTTGGCAGGTCGGGGAGATTCAGGCGTTGTCTGTCATGCAAGTAGCCTTACTTGTCTTCGCATGCTTCAATGGTGGTACTGCGTACACACCCATCCTTTATGCCAAAGGTGCCATCGGAATTCCTCCTCAACGAACCTTTGTTGTTACCATGTCTTCTTCCTGAATCCATCGTCGCCAGTGGAAGGGCCTTGCATTCGCTGGACGTTGCTCGTGCCTTGAAATTCTATGTGGCATGTCTGAAGAATTTTCAGAAGACTTCACATTTGTTCATCAACTTTGGACATGTAAATAAAGGAACAGCCTTGTCGAAGACTTATATTTCCAGTTGACTCTCCAGCTGCATCATGCACTGTCATCGACTAGCTAGCAGCACGCTGCCATGCCGGCCAAGAGCAAACTCCACCAAAGTCATTGCAGCAACAACCGCGTTTCTCTCTGGTGTGCCCCTGCTCGACATCTGCAGGGCTGCGACGTGGAGGTCTATGCACACCTTCCCGAGGTTCTACTGCGTCGACACAGATTCCAGGGAGGAGTACCGAGTCGGCCAAGCGGTGCTACGCAACCCGTTTGTTTGAGGTGAGTCTGTTCCAGAGGTGAGTGTTTGTTGCTTCTGTTGAGCCTCGCCTCCTCCCGTGGTTGTCTATGTGTACTGCTGTGTAATCCTTATTCATGAGCATGTGAATCCATGGCAGACCCCATGCTGCAGAAGGTTTAAGTTACTTACCTGTAACTTTTGTTCTCTAGCCTGGGTCTGGCATGGATTTGCATGCGAGCCCTCCGGCCTTACCCTCTGTGGCTCTTCTTGGTTCATACTGCCACTTTACGTGCATACTAAATCTGAAGTTGGCCACCAGGCGTGGAGCTTAGGGAGAGGACCATCATTGGATGAGGGCAGTATGACCCAGAGGACAGTGATTGGTTTAGAGGAGAAATACAGTCTTAAAGAGAAAGTGAAATAGTTTTTTCTTTTACCGAGGATTCCCAGCCTGACGACAGAATATTCATGAGCATGTGAATCCATGCCAGGCCCATGCTGGAGAACAATAGTTACAGGTAAATAACTTAAACCGACCCAGCCATCGGGAGATGGGATACATTCTCCTGACCTTAGTTGTTTAAAATAATGGCAGGGTCAGTTAGTATTAGTTTTGGACAGCTGACTTATTCCTTTGGACATTCACTGATGTCTGATGAGCACCTTAGTTTGGTAAAATAGGAACAGAATGCCCCATAGCGATAGGGAAAGTTAGGTCTTATTCTTCAATTAACATGTCTTAGAAATGTCCTTGGAGTGTCCGCATCCTCCTTCTGATCTACCACACAGCCCAGCAGTGTAGGACCAGGTTAACACTAGAGAGAATTTCTGTAGTAGAAGCAACAGCCCTATTGTGGTTAGCTCTAGACCTGCCGGGGAAGAAGCTTGTTGGCCAGAGGATGACCGTACGAGATGCATGTGGACAGCCAACGGGAAATGGAAAGACTTTTGCCCACAGCCGAAGGACCAAATGTCACAAATAACTGAGAAGATTTGCGCAATTGCTTGCTGTGAGAGATGTAGAACTTGAGCTTTCCCAACATCCAAGGACTGTAAAGGGCATTCAGCCAGAGAAGGCTAACTAAAAAAGACAGGCAAAACCACAGGCTCGTTTAGATGGAAAGTAGACTGAACCTTGTGAAAGAAAGAAGAATTTGTTTGAAGAACCAATTTGGATTTACGGAAAACCGTGAAGGGAGGCTTGCATGAAAAGGCCTGGATTTCCCCTGCTCCTCGCAGAGGTGATTGCAACCAAAAAAGCAGTCTTCCATGACAAAAACTACAGACTGGATTTGTGGATGGCCTCAGAGGCCCATTAGCTTGGAGAGGTCCACATTCAAGTCCCAAGCAGGAGCAGGTGCTCGAATTGGAGGAAAGGAGCAGAGCAGCCCCTTGAGGAAGTCCTTGATGAGTCTCTGAGACGACAAAGAAGGATGATGAGGGAAACGAGTACATCTTGATATGGCAGCAATGTGTACATTGATCGAGGAATGTACTAATCAAATCTGAGCCAGAGACAGAAGGTAAGGCAAGATGACTTTAGGTTGTAAGCAGAAAGGGTTGATTCCTTGGACAACACACCAAACCGTGACGCGTTTCCACCTGCTCTTGTAGCAATAACCCGTGGAGGAAGCTTGCGCCTTGGTGAGGATATCCTGACAGTCTGGAGGCATAGAAACCTGTCCAACTTCAAGGAATGCAAGTGCCAGGCCATCAGGTTGAGAGAGGCTGGGGTGAGGTGCAGCAGTGCTCTGCTGTCCCTGGACTGCATTTTGAGGTATGGAGGCAACTTAGTGGGAGGTGCTGAGGAGACACTGATGATATTTTGGGAACCATAATTGTCCCGGCCAAGTCGGTGCCACCAAGATCATTCTGCACTAATGCTGTCTAAAAATATTGAAGACTCTGGGGACGAGAGGAAACTCGGGGAAAGCATAAAGAAATGGCCTGCCCCACGTGAACGCGTCCCCCGGGCTTCGCATGTGATCGAGCAACACAAAAGAGGTGATGGCTGGAAAGTCTAGAATGAATCTTAACCTCTAGCATTACTCTTAGCAACTCTCCAGACCATCGTTTATCGCCTGCCAAGCCATTAGAAAAGGAGAAAGGCCATATGCGAATCATGGTTGGTCCCACCCCAAAAGGGAAAGTCCACCCCGAACTGCGTGGTCCCATCCCTTCTACACAAGACCACAAGCATCCCCAGACATGTTTCTGCCTCATTGGGTGTCATCAGTGAGGAGTAGCTTGGGTCTTTAGACCCAGCAGGCACTGGACCCACATCTGGGCATACCCATTCTACTCTGGATGGATATAGCAACACAAAAGAGGCGATGGCTGGTAGGTTTAGAATGAATCTTAACTGCTGGCATTACTCTGGGCAACCTTCCAGACCATCGTTCTTCGTCTGCCAAGCCACTACAAAAGGGGAAAGACCCTATGTAAATCAGGCTTTGTTCCCACGTGATGGAACCTTTTAGCGAATGCTTTGCTTTTCCTATTAGCCTTGGTAGCAAAAAGGTCTGTGAATGGAACTCCCCACTTGCAGAAGATGCTGTAAGCATGGCTTTGCAGAAGCTCCCACTCGTGGCAGGATCGCAGTTCCCTGCTGAGGGAATCCCCCACTGTGTGGTGTATACCCGGCATATGGAATGGAATGAGGAACATCTCGTGGGCTAGGGCCCATTTCCACAGGGCCTGGGCTTCTGAAGACAGAATGGTGGAGTGGGTGCCACCTTGTTTGCGGATGTAAGACATGGTGGTAGTGTTGTCTGTGAACACCCAAACCACCCTGCCCTGATGCTGGAAGTTGTGAACACTGCTTCGAACTCCAGGATGTTGATGTGCAGCACATTTTCTTCAGGTGACCAGAGGCCTCTGGCATGGAATTTTCCCATGTGGCCTCCCCAGCCTTCCAGGAATGTGTACGTTGGAACTGTAGCCTGATGGCCTGGTAGCCGGAAGGGCACCCCATGGGTGATATTGAAGTGCATTGTCCTCCAATGCAGTGCGTTGCGGAAGGGTGGTGTTAGAAAAATCCTGTCTTTCCAACTATGCAGACCCGCTTCCAGCGGGTATCGAGAAGTTAAATGAGGTCTCATCCATAGTCTGCCGTGCTGGATTGGGAAATTGTGGCAGACATCATTCCCAACAGGGATTTCAGGTTGCAGGCTGACGCAAACATTTTTCGTGAAGGCAGGTGGGCTTTTGCCAGGATGGACATCACAGAATGGGGCTAGCAATGCAAGACAGTGTGTTTATGCAAGATTCCAAGAACAAAGTATTCTGATAAGGAGCTAAGAAGGGCTTTGCATAGTTGACCGTGAATCCCAGCGATGACAAAGAATGGTGGCTTCTGTATGTTGAAGTCCAGATGGAGTGATGCAGCCCCGACCAGTCAGTGTTAAGGTACAGGTAGACGTGGGCGAGGCGTTTTGTGAATACCATCAGCGCGGATTTGAGGCCTAAGGGCTAGGCCATGAACTGGTAATGACGTCCTGAAATGGTAAACCTCAGGAACAATCTGTGGCATTGATGAATTGTAACATGAAAATATGCATCTTCCAGGTCCAGTTAGGACAGAAAATCACCTTCCTGCAGCTGGCATAGAGTGTGCTGAAGCGTGAACATCCACAAGGTTGAGATCAAATGAATTTGTTGGAGGCGCAGATCTAATATAGGCCTACAGCTGCAGCAGTTCTTCTTCACAAGAAAGTATCTTGAAAAGACAACCTGGCCTCGCTGTTTGGCCCAGGATGGGTTTGGTTGATCCTTTGGAAAGGAGGGACTGGACGTTGCATTGTAGTCATGACAGGTGCTTCTCCACTCTTGTGGAAAGAGAAATGGAGGGTGGACGTTGAATGAAGTCCAACGTGCTTCTATGCAGAATCAAAGACAACACCCATTTGTCTGTGATGATGTTGAGCCACTGGTCAACGAGGTTGGGGAGGCGTCCACCCACTGGGGTGTGGAAGTGGTGGGGCGGAGTCAAAGCCTCGTCAGGTTTGCTTGGAAGATTGGCCTCTATTGTGAATGGAACCACAGCAGTGCTGGTTTTCCCAGTAGGCCTGGGACATTCCCATGTAGCTGTCCGATGTAGCTTACGTTTTCGAACGGCACGACTGAGACCTATAGGAGGACCTTGTCATGGCCACTGGTCATTGGCCAGTCACTTCACATCCTGCAGGGTCCCAATGGACCCAGTCTTGGCACCTTTGGCATCAAGCTCATTACTGTTGAACACGTGCATCTGGGCAGGGCAGGGCCCTAGCAATGCATGGAAGGCACGTGCAGAAGGCAGGAGGAGTGGCAAGGCGGGGCCTAAAGGGAGTGGCTGGGGCCAGGCTATATAAGCCGGCCCCACCCGCTGTTAGCCAGAATTATTTGCAGTACCCTTTGGGAACACTACACACAATTCATCCTATAAGTGACAGTACAATTTCACCTTTGGTACAAACCTGTACTACAGTTATAGTGGTAGCAGTAGCGGAGCAGCCAGACTTATCTCAAGAGTAAGTGAGCAGTACAAATAGTTACACAAAGGACAGCAATTACTATGATTCAGGCAAACACTGACTCAAGGTTTCTAAGTAAAAGAATATATATTTATTTACTCAACCATTGTATAACATTTCACTATTCTAAGCAAGTTAAGAATTGCAGTCATAAATACACCACACCACTTCCCTTAAATTCCTGACAAGTTAAGCTCACAAAATGAAGTGGGAGCAAAATGGCACTCCAGCAATTTAAAAGGGAGGGAAAGACAAAGTTATTAGAAATTAGTCAAAACCAAAAGGTAAGTACTCAGGGCAATTGAACAAGAGAGACTACAGTGAGGAGATCAGCTAGAAAAGGCATAGGGCCAAAGTCAATGGGTCCAAAGTCTTTTGCTTAAGATCACACAGTTCAGGGTAGTTTGCGGTAAAGTTCGTGGCACAGATTCCGGACGAGGTTGGTTGGTAGAAAAGTTAGTTCAAAGAGAAGAGAAGGACACGCCCTCGGATTGGCGAAAGATTTTAAACACTTTCACCGCAGCTGAACGAAACGGACAACCGGATTTGCACAGTACCTTAAAACGGAGAGGGGGCTGTAGCTGAGGCAGATGTTCCTGGTAGTGCCTGCAGTCTCACGGTTCCTGAAGCGACTGTCGGCCTGACACGAAGTAGGAAGACTGGAGGGTCCTGCGCCACCCAGGGAAGAAACCAGCAGCAGAGCAAAACAACAAATAAAAGGTGCCATCCTTAAAACCCACGCAGGGTCCGACCTTCTTGGCTATCCGGCCCACTGTAGCTCTGTACAGCGAATTCGACCAGAGGAGGGGTCCTGGCTTGTAGTTTGGGCAAACTGGTTGGTCCCACCAGCTCAAGGGAAGAGGTTTCCTGGAGGATCTTCTCTGTCGTCGGATTCTGGCAATCCGGACCTGCAGCAGGGCTTCACCGGGCGGTTCAGTCGTGCTAGGGGTTCTCTTCTTCCAGTTCCTCGTTGGTTCTTTTGTTCCAGTGGCGACTCTGCCTTTCCAGTCCCAGAGACCTGCTTTTTATGCAGTTTTCCCCCATTCATACAGCCTGCCTGTCAATCACACAGCAGGGTGGCTGGCCTGGGAAGGCCAGTCCCCTTAGCCAATCAGACAAGAATGCGACTTGGGTTACCAAGGGAACTCATGGCAGGGGTCCGAAGATCCCTCCCTCACATCCTGCCTACTTAGACTATCAGGCGCCTTAAGGGGGGGGGCCTCTGTGCAGAAGCCTGCGAAAAGACAGCAAACAAAGGAGTCATCCCCGGTTTGGCGCGCAGAGAAAAACACAAGAAAGTCTTTAACAAAAAGAAATGGCGAATAAACCCAGCCGGAACCAAAATAAAATGTATTTGGTCAAGCGGGTTTATGTTCGAGGCTAATATAATAGCCACATTTATATAATATAATCACGGTAGAAAAGTTAGGGTAGTTACCACTGCCACCAGCCAAGTCTTAATGTTAATGGAGCGAAACTAGGCTCCAAGAGGCACAGACAAAAGGGGATAAGAGTTAACCTTTCCAGTACTCCATGTAAGATGGGGTGTACTGGGTCTGTGGTTTAAAGTGACTATATAAAGTTAATATCAACTTTACCTGTTTCTGGGGGACAGTAGTCAGCCCCAGAAAAATGGAGTCAGTGGGAAGTCTCAAAGACAGCCCTGTGTCACTGCACTGAAGGTGCTGTGTAACGCACACAAAAAGTGGTGCTCATGGAGTAGGTGAGGCTCCAGTGCCCAAGATCACACAAAAAGTGAAAACACACACAGCAAAACACATTCAAGAGTGAAAAAAAGGCTCACACTCTTACCAGGTGAAAAAATGAACCCTAGAAATGCAGCAAAGCTGATGAGGGACTCCGTAGGTAAGGGAAATTAACCATTTATGACAATTCTACCTAACACCCGCATGCTGGCGCTTCGCGTTAGTCTGCTAGAGCAGCGTAACGCTTACCCCCGCTCAGAAGACCTTACCTGTTTCAGCACGTGTAGCCTCAGTCTCCGGAACCCTCCAGCATCTTGCCTTGAGGTCAGCGACACCATCGCCTCTCGTCTGCAGCTACTCCAGCATCTTACCTTGAGGTCAGCCACACCACCGCTTCACTTCTGCAGCTGCTCACGCATCTTACCTGGGTCAGCCGCACCATCGCTGGAAGCACTGCTATCGCTTCCCCTTCTGCAGCCACGCGCATATTTTACCTGGATCTGCAGCCCCTCGCGGGTGCCGCCCGGCATCTTTACCAGTCCCGAAGCTTCCATCAACATGGGATCTTCTTCCGACGCACCATCCTCAAGGATCTTCATCTCCAGCCGCCTGTCGGAGTTCGGAAACCGCCCATCAAATACTGATCAGCTGCACCTGCAGAGGGAAAGGAAACACAAGGTTAGCACTTGCATAGACTTTCATACTCTAAGCAGCGAGCTTCAGGTAGAGGCCACTTACCTCTGGTAACTCCTCTGGAGTATCCTTTGTCATCACACGTTCTTGGGACATCTTCATACCTAAGGGAGAGGACAATATAGGGTTACGGACAATAATCATGGAGGAAGATGAACACAATCAATGCGAACAATAATCATAGTTACGAAACTTACCTTCCAGACGGAATGGTCGCAGTCGGTCTGGACCTTCACGCCAAGGACCAGTGACGCAACTAGGTCCATCTATAGTGCCCCTGCTGGAAGAAAGCAGGACAGAGAGTTCATCTTTCAATCAAAACAGGAGCAGAACCAGTATCCTCGGTCCTCGATAATGTAGTGGCTGGGGGAGAGAGCTGATCCACGGGAGCCAGGTCCAGGGAGGGCTCCTATAGCGCCCCAATGACCCCGCTAAGACCAGGTGAGCGTAACAGACCTGTAGTCATGTGACATCCGGGAAAAGCATGCTTTGCCGAAGCGAAAGGACATAACGCCGCTGCTAAATCATGCCCAAGGAGCAATCCGTATCAGTGTCCGACTTGATGGCTTGCAGTGTGCCATCAACTTTCTTTCCAAAGAGTTCCACCCCATAGAAGGGCATATCAACAACCTTAAATTGAACCTCTCGATGGAAATGAGTCGCCTTGAGCCATCCCAGACAGCGTAGGGCTGCTCCATTTCCCATTTTTCTGAGACCAGTGTCTGCAATGCTGATAGCCACCAATATAGCATGGTCTGACGCAGCCCCACCTTCATGAAAAAGGGCAAAAGCTTCCCCCTTGTCATCAGGCAAGAAATCAAGAATGGGGCCACAATTCCCTGTTGTATTGGGACAGGAAAGCTATGGAATTAGCCACCTTGATGGTAGTCGCAGCATTGGCAATTATGCATTTCCCAAAGGAGTCAAGTTGTTTTCCTTCCTTGTCGGGTGGGACTATGCAAGGAGAGGATCTGTAAGCGACACGTTAACAGGCCTCAGTAGACACCACTGAATCAAGGCTGCGCTTTGTACGCAGTCTCAAGGGTGGAATTCTGCACCTTCTACATGGTCAAGAGACCATCCTCCCAAATGTCATTGAGGACATGTATGGAGACCACAGACTTTCTAGTATGTTCCCTCCTTTAATATAGGAATCCTTCCTTTTTCTGTCCTTGTAGCAGTAAGTCAAAACATTATGCAGGCCTAGTTGTGAGGGTGTGAAAGAAATCACTTGGCGGGGGGGGGCGTTTATCAGGCTCACCATCCCCTGGGACCTGATCATCAAATTAATCTGTGGTATCTGTTTAATTAGACACCACCCTGCGAGAAGTCATCCTCACATTCAGTGTATTGGTAGATGGCAGAAGGGCTGGCATAGGAACATGTTGAAGGGCATCTAGTTGGAGGCAACGGGCGTGCAGGAAGATTCCGACGTGGAGAAAGAGAAGGAGTAGGCAGTCTATATTGTAGTTCACAGACAAGTGTCTGTAAAGTAGACAATATTTCCACTGACCTGTCACAAGTCTCTGAGTAACTAGAAGCCGGCTTTGGATGTGTTCCTGAGGGTTCAGGAGGTGCACCTGGGGGTGGAATGATAGGAGGAGGAAGTGTTGGAACTGATGGATGAACCTTCTCATATTAGTTCTCAGAGAACACACCTTCAGGACCCTCAAAGCCTGTGCCAATGACATGCTCTAGGATTTCTTCCAGGGGACACATGGAAGGGCCCGGGACAGCGGCAGAATATACAGTGCCAAAGTAAAGACTGGCTGTGTACGAGTAGACACTGCCGGAACTGAAGGCATAGCTGTTAAATCGTTTGCACAGGAAACTCCTTTAGGGGCAAAGGAGGTCGCTGATGATGAGGTACGCACCGTGGTTGTAGACTTAGCAGCAGCAGATGGATTCTTTTGTATCATCGACAAGGTCATGGACAATGAAGTCTGAGCCATAGACAGTAACGGAGCTGTGGAAGAAGTTGTTGACAGAGTGAAGGACTTGACCCTGTTTCTGGGCTGTCGACAGAAGTGGCGTGACGGGTGCTTATTGATCATAGATGTCGAAGGGCCAGCAAGAGTCGTGGAGGAGTGCTTCGTGGACAGCGAAGACTTAGTCGTTGAGGTTGTCAATGATGGTGTCATTGACTATGTTGACACGGTGGCAGCCCGAGCGTGGTTGATGTGTCCCTTTTTTACCCTCTTTCCGCAGGATGATTCCTAGTGGGACGTCAACCTCTTGGATGAGGGAGTACGCTCCAGGGGTTGGCTCTGACTGAGAGAGAGGCTGAATCGGAGGCCACAGCACCTTCGTTCAACCAAACCACCAACCTTCTATGACATTCTTTGATTTCCTTGGTAAAGAATGAGCAACAAATGGAGCAGATGTTGATGTCATGGTCCGGGTACAAACAATAAAGGAAGTTGTTGTGATGGTCTTCAAAATAGACCTTTTGGAGATAACGGGGCGGGGCACAGCATGGGCCTCACTGTGGAAGCTGAAATAGCTACCAGGAGGCGAAGAGAAGTTGGAACAAGACCACCGAGGGATGTGTGGAAGCTTGTAACATCGCAATGTGTAGATGAATAGTTGGAAAATGAAGAATTATCGATAAAATCATTGAAAAGATGAGACCTTTTGAGCAATCCCAACACTTGAACGTGCAGTACAAAAACCTGCAGGTCACCTCCAGGAGTGGAGCTAAGGAGGGACTTGTCTATTGGCTGTGGGGCAATAATATGCAAAATTATACTAAAAGAATACTTAAGTGACAGCAGTTTTAAAATTTAAATGTAAACTGCTTTTAATATTACCGAGGATTCCCAGCCTGACTATGGAGAATATTCAAACAGCATGTGAATCTATGAAACATCCAATGCTGGAGAATTCTGGCATTTTCGTAATCAAGAAAGCTCAGCTAGACAAATAATTTTGGTTTATCACTGAGAACAGTGAGATAACTTGGGTCTGCACAGCCAAGTAGGCCATTTTCTTCTTCGATGCTATAAAAGGACCAGGTTCCTTACCTCTAACTCCTGTTCTCCTTCATGGGTCTGGCCCAGTAAAAAAGAAAAGCAGTTTTGTTTAAGCTTGAAAACGGCATTTCTCCTCTAAACAAATCCCTGTCCTTTGGGTCATACTGCCTCCATCCAGTGACCGTCGTCTCCCTAAGCTCCACCCTGGTGGCCATCTTCAGATTTGGTATAGCATGTAAAGTGGCAGCATGAACCAAGAAGTGCCACAGAAGGGAAGGAGGAAGGATTTGCATGTGAATCCATGCCAGACCCATGCTGGAGAACAGGAGTTGCAGGTAAGCAACTTGTTAGTTCGCCAGCATGGGGTTTGGCAGGGATTCACATGCTCATGTATGCAACTACATTGCAGTACATATACACAACCACAGAGGTGTCAAGTCTCAAAAGAACCAATACACTTACCCCTGGAACAGACTCACCTCAAACCAACAGGTTGCGTAGCACTGCTTGGCCGACCCGGGACTCCTCCCTGGAATCTGTGTCGATGCCGTAAAATCTTGTGAAGGTGTGGGCGACCTCCACGCACCAGGACAACAGATGTTGAGCAGGGGAATACCAGAGAGAAACGCTGTTGTCGCAGCAATGGCTCTGGTGTAATGGCCTCTCAGCCGGCCTGGAAGAGGTCTGTTGTCCAGACGATGATGGCTCATAATGCAGCCAGAGAGCCACCTGGATATGGAAGCCTTAGTCAAGGCCTTACTGTGATTCACAGGTCCAAAATTTAGAGTTGAGATGTATTCCGAAAATCCTTTGTGCATGCCGCATAAAACTTTAAGGCAGAAGTCCTTTCTGCCAGTGTAGAAGAGTTCGGGAAGAAAACTGGCAGAACCAAAGGCTTGTTGTGGTGAAATTCCGATGGAACCTTTGGCATAAAGGTTGGATGGGTCCACAGCACTACCCTTGTAGCATGGAAGGACAAATACAGCTGTTTGCACGAGAGGGCCTGGATCTCCCCGATCTGCCTTGCTGAGGTGATTACCACGAGGAAAGCAGTCTTCCACGAGGGAAACTTCAGTGGGGCCTGATGCATTTGTTCAAATGTGGGGGGGGGGTTCCCATGAGCTTTGTCAAAACCACGTTGAGCTCCCAAGCTGCAGCAGTATCCTTCACAGGTGGAAAGTGCCTCAAGAGGTCTCTGAGGAACTCCTTTACAAGTCTGTGCGACCACAGTGAGGGCTTACCAGGTGTCCTTGTGTAACGTGATATGGCAACCAGATGCACCTTGATTGAAGCATGAGCTAGGCCAGCCTTGGCCAGTGAAAGCAGGTTTCGGAAGGACCTGCGGAGCTGTGATCCGCAGAGACGTATATTTGAGTCCACACTGGGAAAGGTTTCCATTTATGTCCGTAGCATGACAACATACAGGAAGCACTGGCCTTGGCTAGTATCTTCTTACATTCCAGCGGCAGGGAATAATGCCAAACTCTAGGGCTGCCAGAGCCAGGCCGTGAGGTTCTTGGACTCTGCGTCGTGGTGCAATATCACCCCTTCTTCTCTGGTGAGAAGATCGGGAAGTGGAGGCAGCCGGATGGACGAAGTCACTGACAATTGGACCAAGTCCTGGTACCAGATCTGTTGGGGCCACCCTGAAGTAATGAGTATCATTCTGCAATGACACTGTCTGTGTGTTGATCATGCGTAGCAGGAGCTGGATCGGTGGGAACGTGTAAAGGGAAAAGCCCCTCCCACAGGCATGTGAAGCATCCCTTAGGTTCCTCGGCTGAGGGAACCTGCTGGTGAATCTCTGGCACTTTGAGTTGGCCGACGTCGCAAATAGGTCGATCTGGGGGTAAACCCCACTTGCAGAAGAGAAGAGATACTTGATCCTGACTAAGTTCCCATTCGTGGGACACGCAGCTCCCTGCTGAGCGAGCTTGCGGTGGTGGTCTTGGTGCCTGCCAGGTGAAATGGGATGAGGAACATTTCCCGAAGCATAGCCCAGTGCCACAGGGTCGGGACTTCCAGGAAGAGAACCGGGGAGCATGTCCTGCCCTGCTTCCAGGTGTCGAACATGGTGGTGGTGTTGTCCATGAAGATTCTCACCACCTTCCCTCGCAGCAACAGCAGGAATGATTTGAGGGCCCAGAAGCCTGCCCAAAGCTCCAGGATGTTGATGTAAAGGTCCTTTTCCTCCAGAAGCCAGAGGCCTCTGGCATGCAGCTGTCCTGTGTGGGCCCCCCGCCCCTCTAAGGAGGCATCCGATGTGACTGTCGCCCGGTATGGTAGTATCTGAAAAGGAGCACCTTGCGAGAGATGTGGGCGCACTCCCCACCATCGTAGAACTTGCTGGGACTCCTGGGTGAGGCTGATCTTGTCTGTCCAAGAGCCTGTGACCTGCAGCCACTGTACGTCCAGAAACTCCTAAAGAGGCCTCATCTTCAGCATGCAAAAAGGGATTAGGTGGATGCAGGAGGACATCATGCCCAACAGCTACTTCCTGGCTGGTACTGTCGCGAAGTGCACAGACTGCAAACACTGTACCTTCCCTAGGATGGCCACCTCCGAGGGGGTAGTCTGGCATGCGACCGTGTTGAGACGGGCGCCCAGGAACAGATTGTTCTGCTATGGTTAAACACAGGACTTGGGATAATTGATGGAGAATCCAAGCTCTGTCAGCAAACGAATGGTCTCCTCCATGCAGTGGTTTGCCAGTGCGTGAGAGTGGAAGTGGATGAGGCAGTCGTACAGATAAGGGCTGACGTGGATGCCCTTGAGATGTAGGTGCTCTGCCAACTGAGCCAAGTGCTTTGTGAACACCCTTGGGGCTGATTTCAGGCCAAAGGGCAACACTTTGAACCGATAGTGCCGCCCCGGACTACAAAACGTAGAAACTTCCTATGTTTTGGGTGGATGGGGACATGAAAGTAAGCGTCTTCCAGATACAATTCCGCCAGGAAGTTCCCTTCCTCCAGCTGACCGCGCACGTGGTTCAACGTGACCATTCTGACTACTGGGACCTCAAGTACTTCTTGGGGCATTTTAAGTCTAGGATCGTCCGGCACCCCCCTGACTTTTTTCATACCAGAAAGTATTTGGCGTACACTCTGCTGCCCCGGAGGCTCTGGGGGACTGGTTCCATCGCCACCTTCTTTAACATGGCTTGAACCTCCTGCAGTGTTCTTGCCATGCAGCGGGGGGAATGCGAGGACACCTGTGCTGGAATTCTAAGGCGTGCCCCTGATGAAGAACATTCAACACACATTTTTCCGTGGTGATGGTCTCCCACTAGTCGACAAAGTTCGCTAGCCGGCCTCCCACTGGGGTACAAAAGTGGGGGCCCTGATTCCTGGCCGGTTCAGGCTTGCTTGGGCATCAGCGTCCTGGGCCGTGGAACTTGAGGGCTGATGATAGGGGGCGTTATACCCATTGTAGGACCTGCCGAAGGTCCCCCTTGAGGATTGAAAGGACAACAGCCTCCCCAGCTGTAATGCCCCCTGGGAGTGTACCATCTCTGTATCTGTCTTAATCGTCTGGAGAGACTCGTCCAGTCTTGCCAAACAGATTGTCCCCATCAAAGGACATGTCAACCACCTTGGACTGGACATCTGCCCTGAAGTTGGTGATCTTCAGTCAACCTTGACACCCCATTGCCCATCTGTCAGAACCCTGTATCCCTGATGCCAAAGCCACTGTGATGGCATGATCCGAGGCCACCTCTCCTTCCTGGAACAGGCCCAGAGCCTCGACCTTCGTCTCGTCTGGCAGGAAGTCCAAAATGGGCTTGAGTTTATTGCATAGCTCCCTGTCGTAGCGGGATAAGATGGCCAGGGCTTTAGCGGCCTTGATGGTGGAGGCCATGGTGTAAATGATGCACTTGTCCACTGCATCAAGCTTCTTCCCCTCTTGGTCTGGAGGCACCTTGGCCGAAGACGATGGGTTTGCCGAGCGCTTCCTGGCGGCGAGAAGACAACACGTAGTCCAGAGAAGGCTGCAATCTCAGGTACCTTCGGGCAGAGGCCAGGACCCTATATTTTTTCTCCAGCCAAACTTTCCTCCCAGACATTGTCCAGCAAAGGGATCATCATGATGGACTTCCGTCTGGACTCCCCGGCATTGGTAAAGAAACCCCCTCTTTCTTTCCCTCCGGTTCCAAATAGAAGAGGGCGGAGGCCCTCAATATCATGGGATGAAAAGAACCAACCTCATCTGGCAGTGAGGCCTTGGTGGCCTCATCAGCACCTAGCGGCTCCCTGTCTGCCGGAATAAAGACATCAGATTTGTTGGTATGAATTGCAGTAGTGTCCGTATCCGTACCAGTGTCGGTGCATGGCAGCTCCTCCTCCACTGGGGTCACCTGCCGGTGAGCCAGTGGCGTTGGTTGACGTCTCGAACCTGAAGGATCCCTTGGCTTATGCTTCAACCTGGAAAAGCTCCTGGCCAGCGGTCTCGTAGGACTCTGGACCGGCACAGGAGTAGTATCTATTGTACAAAAGTGTAGATTGTCGTTAGGAGGTTCAACATGTCCCTGGGCGCTGGTTGAGGCATGAGCGGAGCAGCCGGCAACGACCCTCGGGCTGAATCGCCTCCTTGGGGTCTCCAGTAAATCAGGCTCTCCTCGTGGAGATCTGTCCATGGACAGGGACCCATGGACCCCTTTGTGGTTTGAGTAGTAGCCCTCGGGTGACAGTTCTTTGTCTGAGCTCGTTTAGGTGGGCAATCCCCTTGGCTCCATCCAGGGCACACTCTCCTGCCTAGGGGGAAACTCTGTAGTCAGTAGCGGCTCCTTGGTCTTATCCACATCCTTCGGGAATGAAGCGACAATGGGCACATTAACGGGCGCATCACCCATGTCCGTAGGCTGAGCAGCATCCGAAGATGTACGCTGTGGGGGCAAGGCCACCCGTGGGGTCGCAGTCGTCTTAATTGTAGTAATAGTCGTCGAAGAAGCGGATGCTGTTGATGGCGGGGCCATGGTCGTCGATGGGGTTAATGCCCTGGGAGATGAAGCAGTCGTCGACAAAGTCCTGGTCGAAAAAGGTTTTGACGGTGGATGAGTTGAGCAAGTTTAGAAAACTTCAAGCCAAATAAATTGAATTAAAGATTTCCAATAGGAAGGCATGTGATTCATCTGTTTTACCTGTACTAGTGCTACACACAACCTTTTTTGCACACATATCTAACACACATAAATGGCATTGTTTTAGATTGAAAGCGGCAACCATGACTTTGATAAACAAGTTTATGATCCCATCCAAGGAGATACCTTACCAACTGTTGATAAAATGAAGTAACTAGCGCTACTGACCTGCTCCGTGTAATGTCGGCTGTAAATGTGTCCATTTTATGAAAATCGTGCTAAGAGATATTTTTTTCTCATGTGTTTAATGTTGGATCAAATTACACAGTTCCTTGAAATAGTCGTTCTGAGTAGTTAACATGGCTGTTTTCTTTATTTCAGGCATATGTTGTTGAGGACAACAAGCAAGTTATTTTAGAAGGTCAACATCATGTTACTCTTGAATGTGTTGGTAGAGAAGCATTATCCTTTCCTCAAAAGCAGGTACTGTGACCATTGTTTTCTGTTTTTTAATTCTGCGCTGAGGCCCACCTTTAAGGTATATGTAGCCCAATACGGATTGGTGGTGCATGTTCAATGCCCTATCAAATAGAGCCTGGCTGCATAGACCGCACAGGTGTTCTTGTTACCATAAATATAGAGATACTGATTTTCTTAGTTTTCCTATGCAGCCAGTCGGTTTCATTCTTTTTAACCAATTCATTAAAGGTTGCCTAGTCGTATCCTTTTTTTTTGGGCCTCTATAGAGAGGGTTTCCTCTCTCCTGCCACTACTAATATCATTAGTACTGAAAGAAGTGAGTGACTTGAGCCTTGCTTTACTTTTCCCTTGTTCTCCTCAAGTCAGGCTTTTCCCTTCGGTCACGGGAAAAATATTAAGCATATATGCCCAGCAAGTGCTATCACTGCCTCTGGCCACCTAGTAAAATTTGTTAAGGACAGGTCTGGTTTGGTTATACAGTAGACTACCTTAAGCATGGCTTAACACACTGAAAGCAATGAACAAAATAGATAACTCTGACATTTTGGGCCAAGATGCCGCTCTCATTAATGGGAAGAGCCACGCTGTTGAAAATGGTAGTGCTTCCAAGGCTGCTTCATTATTTCACGAACGTTCCATTTATTATACCTAAAGCCTTCTTTAAGAAACTGAACACTAGTTGCCGGAGCTTCCTGTGGCATAACTCGAGGTGCAGGATGTCGCTGGAGAAATTGCAGAGACCATACGAACAGGGAGGGTTAAAAGTGCTTGACTTTCTGGGGTATTTTGTGGCGTGCCAACTACAGTTTGTCACGTATTGGCTGTCTGATGAACACTCCCTAGACATAACATTACTACAACCGCCATGCACCGCATTCTTTTTAATGGAAATCGTATGCATCACAGCGCCACGAGATCCTGAGCCCCCCCTTACTGCTGAAACTAGGCATGAGGATATGGCATAGAGCCTGCCGTTTTTTTGGGTAAAGTAAAACCCTACTCGCCCCAGATTCCACTAGTGACGCTAAAAATAGAGTATGAGCAATTATGGCTAAATGTTAGGAAATACTGGGATACAAGAGGGGTGGTGACATTGGGGGATATATTGAAAGAAGGATGTCTGATGACCTTTAGCAAGATGGTTTCGGAATCAGAGGTCCGGGTGGGGCAACACATAACCTATGCTACACTCATTTTCAAAATAAAATTGAAATGGCCAAGAGCAGAGGGCATATCGGAAGAAGATAAAACAATTGAAACACTCTATAATATCTCTGATGGCGACACGCAGTATTGAGATTGTATGAGATACTGATGGAGAGACCGGATAGCAATCTAATACAGATTCAGCAGTGTTGGGAAGTAGATTTACAAGAGCAGCTGTCGGAGGCTACCTGGATCAGGACTATGGGGTACCATAAGAAAGTGTCCAGAAATGCAAAACTACAACTAATCCAGCTACATGTCACTCATAGAACATACCTAACTCCGAATAAAATCGCAAACTTTAGGAACGCAGCAGAACAAGCTTGTCCGAAATGTGGCCTGATTAACGCTGACCTGATACACATGTTCTGGGCCTGCGCAGAAATACATCAATATTGGGAGGCAGTGGCCCGGACCCTAACTAGGGTTGGATTGTCGTCAGACCTGGTTTCCCCCAAGGTGTGCTTGCTAGGGATCTTTCAGAGACCGAAGCAGGCCAGACATGCAAGTAAATTAAGAGATCTAACATACATACTGGCGAAGCACAGGATAGCAATGGGGTGGAAGGCTCGTCACGGCCCATCGATAGGGGTGTGGTTGAAGGATCTCCAGAAATGGGCACATGCAGAAACGGCTGTGTGGCAAGAGGCATCCCGCAGGGGCCAGGAGGAGCAAAACATGGATTTAGTAGCTTGGAGACAGCTGATACAAGAACTGGCTTCCCCGATAAGCGATGACACCCAAACATAGATAAATACACCATCACAATCTGAGGCATAGAGACACTTTGAGAAGTTCAACTAGTTTAATATATATCATAGGTAGACATAGTATGTGGAAGAGGCTGGGAGGGAATAGAGGGCGAGGGTTATGAACAGGCGAGCAATATGATGTACCATGGAAAATGTTTTACAGAGTCTGTTATCTGGGTTTTGTTTGAAAATTAATAAAATACATGCAAAAAGAAAAGCCTGGCTTCCTGCCAACTTGTATAGGAATTAGCACCTCAAGCTCATTCCCCCATCCACCCCAGCACCTTGTGCTGTACACTTAGAAAAACTGGCAGTACCCCCAAAGGCATGTGCTTTGGGTCACTGAGTTTCCAATGGTAATTTAAGCAATTCCAATGTAGAAATAAACTATTATTATGCTTTCTTTTCTCGTAAAATATGTAGCCCTACTCTAGAAAGGGGCTTCAATGGATTGCATTCTCCCGTAGATTACTCATCTGATAGATATCCCTTCCAGCGTCAGCTGCTCAGAATCATTTTTGACAGGTGGTGTAGTGCGACTCTGCATCGACCCATCTTGACTCGGCCGCGCCACACCTCGACTCTGAACTTGACGTCTGCAGTACATAGAACAGGTCACTATGCCCGAATACCTCAGTTCCTTTGTTCCGTGCATTTGGCACGCTATTTTCAGAACAGTTCTCGTCAGTAAGACATTTTTTAAATTAGTTGCTGATATGTCGGGCCCTAAAGCTTTGGGATTCAAACTCTGTCAAGACTGCGGCTTGAAGTCCTTCACAGACCCGCACGGTATCTGCTTGTGGTGTCTCAGGAAGGAACATGTCGATCAGTGCAGTTCCTGTCAGTAGATGAGCCCGAAGTAGATTAGGGAATGGTTGTCGTAGCGTTCAGGCAGCCCCCATTGATGCCTCCGGCACGTTAGGTCGTCAGGCCCCTACACTGAAGGCCCCAAGCCCGAGAAGTCGGACAGCACTGCAAGAAATCGAAGAAGCGCATGCATTCTCGAAGCAGGTCACATCATCCATCTTCATTGTCCTCAAATAAGAAAAAAAGACACCATTGGCGTAGACATAACTCTGACTTGTCAGAGGAGCGGGGTAAGTCATGTCCAGCTACAGGTGCCCTGAGAGTGGGAGTGTGTTAAGGAGCAAATGCTCCACCTTTTCCAGAAGACCTTGGTGGGCATGGCTCCAGCCTCGATGCCGCATGCGAATGAGGCACCAGTTGCTCCCAGAGGTTCCGGCACCAAGGTGACCACGTCTGGTCCTACACCCTCATGCTCCGCATAGACTGCGAAGCCTATGGCTGTGCCAGTGGCTGTCATGGCGCAGAGAGGTGCTCGCTGGAACGATCCCATCGTAACTGACAGTAGAGTGCCTGTTTATTCCCGACTCTCGATTGCCGTTCTTCTACTCCATGAAGTTGATTTAACGACGACAAGCAGAATCCAATGTGTGGGGGATTTGGGGGAGCCGATTTGTTCACGGCCCAAGCAGATTGCTGGCCCTGGCTGAATATCTATATGAAGCAAGTCGGCTTGACACATCCCCTGACCTCGATTTTCAACAAGCATCCCCCTATGGGCACCCCAATGCCCAGCTCAGCAAAACTGTAGAAAGGGTGAACATAGCCTTGGGTCTCGACACCCAGGCCAAGCCCTTTGCGGCATAGGAACTCGGACATTCTCGATACAGGACCAATGACTTAGAGTGCATTACCATTTAATGTGGCCATATTGAACCCATTTCGTACACTCTGGCAGAGCCCATGTTCCACGCCAAACTCACCAAAAAATTACAAACCGGCTATGGGAGACTTGCCCTTCCTGTATTCTCAACCTTCGCCAGAAGGTCTGGTGGTCCCAGCTGCCACAGTGAGCTCTAGAAAGGCCACATCCACCTCCACACGGACAGGGAGTCCAAGAAAGCGCATGCCCTGCCAAGAAAGTCTTTGCATCAGGGAGCAAGGCCCTTGGGGCGGTCAATGCCACCTGCGCTAACTATTCCCACAGGCAGTGGAGGATTATAGCAGAATCCATGGATCACCTACAGGCTGGAGAGGTGAGGTATTGTTTTTTTAACCCGATTGATGATAAGGGCGTGCCAAGCACTACAGTTGGGCCTGGACACTGCCGATTGCATAGGCCATGCCATGGGACGTCCACCGTACTGCAGAGGTCAGCATACTTCCACAGTTCATGGTTCTCATGTAACGTCCAAGCCAAGCTCCTGGACATAGCTTTTTAATGTGAGCACCTGTTTGCCCGAAAGCTGAAGAGTCCTTGGAGAAATGTATGGACTCCAAGTTAGCTGCTAAGTCGCTGGGCCTAGCTGTGCAACAGCCAGCCAAGCAATCTTTCAGCTTCTCCCATGGTGGTAGAGGTTACAGACGATATGTCCTGTTTGGAAAGAAAGTACAGCTCCCTCAAGCCAGCAAGGGCAGAGATGATTCCCGCGTCCTGGTCATGGCAGATGTTAGGCAGAATCCTGTGCAGTTCCCTTGGGGAACACTGCAAGAAGATTAAGACTACAGGAGTAAGCAGTAAACCCAATTGGTAGCAGTCTGCACCACCCAGATTTACCTGATAGCTGTGGCTGAGCAGTCAGACTTCTCTCAAGAAGAGTAGGGCAGTATATAGAGTATACACAATAGGGGCAAAAACACAGTAGAGCAAACAAACACTGACCAGAGCTTTGTATCAAAAGTATATAATTATTTATTTAAAACACACTTTAGGAAATACACTAGCACTCCAAATCAAAAGCAAGTTAAAAACACAGTTAGGTAAAGTATAAACACCTCCCTTGATAACTATTAGACAAGTCAGGGTTAAAACACCACTATTTGTTAAAACAGATGTGAGCGCGTAACCTAGATGGCACTCCAATAGTTAAGTTAAAGGGAGAGAAAAAGGCAGGGCATAGAAATGAAACAGTTCCCCAACACTTTTATAAGTTCAAAGCAAGGGAGTAAAGGCAGTATACACTGTAGAGCCAAAGTTCATAGGCCAGGCCCACTTTAAATGGAGCAAAGCGAAATGTGCCCAAGATCACACAGTTTAAAATGCACTAAAAGTCTTTGCAGAATGTTCAAAAGAGGTTGGGGTGATTCAAGAAGTAAAGTTAGAAGGTCTGGGGCCAACCCAGTTGGAAAGCCAAGGATTTAAGGGTCACGTTTAGCAATCCGTGGAAAGGGAGGCCAGGCAGAACACAGTATCTTAAAGAGAGAGGAAGCTCCATCGGTGGCAGTTGTTCTTGGCAGTGGTTGTAGTTCGTTGTTTCGACCAGGGGAAGAGAGGATCTCGTCGAGGAGGAAACTTGGAGTGGATGCACTGCACAGGGATGAAACCAGCTGCGGAGTTCGTCGGTTAAAAGGTGCGTTCCTTTTATTTGCGGTCAAAGTGGTGAAGCTTGGCTATCCGGCCGCCCGGTGCTTGGCACAGGCGATTCGACCAAGAGACGTCTTCGGAAGGCGAAAGGGGCGAACTGGTTGATCCCACCAGCTCAAAGGAAGACGACTTGTCCAGCACAAGATCTTCTCTTGTCGTTGGGAAAGTGGTGAGTTTGTTGCAGCAGGGCTCCACTGGTGGTGTTGTCGTTGCAGATGGCTCAGCTTCTTCCCTCTTTGGATTCTTAGGTCCTGTGGCGACTTCTGAAGTTCCAGTCTCCAAAGCCCTGCTTTTATGTAGAAAACCCCCCATTCAACAGCCTATCTGTCACTCAAACATGCTGAGTGGTGAGCCGGGCGGCTCACCACTGGGCCAATCAGAATAGAGTGCGACTTGGGTTGCTAAGGCAACGCAGTCCAGGGTGCCAATTCCCCTCCCCACACATCCTGTGGAACCCAGACAGTGGCACCATTTGGAGGGCTTCTGTGGAGAAGCCCGCCAAAAAGTGGAACAAAGGGCCCGACCTTGGTTGGAGTTACAGAGACAGACACAAACGCCATTTTAGAAAAGAGTTCTGGCAAAAAGACCCAACCGTTGATTTAATATTAAATAAATAAACTGGCGATATCTTTAACATTGCACCAAAAAGTGGTGCGTTTAAAATCAATGGAAAAATCCCATAGGAAATATGCCTGTGGAATATTTTGCGTGGTAACCACTGCCACCAGCCAGAAACTCGACAAGGGGGGACTGGACAGTGCCCCCTTGAAAACAGACCCAGGGGCAATCGAATTAACCCCTTCCAGTACTTCCACAATATGATGGTTTGTACTGGTTCTGTTTACAATTTTGGACTAGTAAAGTCATTGGTGACTTTACATGCCCTGGGAGACAGTAGTCAGTCCCAGGGTATGGAGTCTATGTTTGGGGGTCACTATGACACCCCTGTGTTACTGCACTGAGGGTGCTGTGTAACACACATGAAAAACAAATGATACCCTATGGAGTAAAATACCCCATAGCCCATAAGCACACAAAAAGTCAAAGACATACCTCAAATCATGCCTAAGAGTGGGAGGAAAAGAGTCTCACTCTTAGCAGGAGAAAAAAACAAACCCCAAAAATCCAGCAAAGCTGCTGGGGGACTCACTAGGTTTGGGAAATTAGCCTTATAAGAGAATTCTCCCTAACAGCAGAGGGTCCTGTATGGGCCAGCAGACTGTGGCAGCAGGGGAGGTAGCACCTGCTAAGCCACTTTGAGTTCATCCTACATGTTTCCCCGGTGGGAGGGAGAGTCCCGGAGCACTGGGCAGGTGGAAGGAGGCTACTTCCGATGCCTGGGCCTTGCAGCTTGTCAGATGGGGTTACTGTCTGCCTTTTCTTAAAGAAAAACTGACAGACCAGACAACCCCCCTGATCCTTTGCTCCAGGAACGAGAACAGGAGCTCCAGAAATAGCTGAGAGCCCTTTTGTTAAAGGGTGCAGTGGAAGAGGAGCCACCTGAGGCGAGAGGAACAGGATGGTATTCTCGGCTACCCACGAAAGGAGGACAAACCATCCTGGACCTCAGTGCCTTGAACATGTTTTTGAGGAAGGATGAGTTCAGGATGGTGACTTTAAAAGACATTCTCTGGGCTTTACAGCTCCAGGAATGGTTGGTGTAGCTGGACCTTCAGGACGCCTATTTCCATGTGCCGATCCATCGGAAGCACAGGCGATTCCTGAGATTTGTCATCAGGGATACGCACTTTCAATTCAAAGTGCTTCCTCTTGGCTTCACCGCCGCTCCTAGGGTTTTCACCAAGCTGATGGCGTGGTGGTGGCTCACTTCAGGAGATCTGGCGTCAACATATTCCCTTATGTGGACGACTGGCTGATCAGAGGAAATTCTCCAGAGCAGGTATGGACTCGCCTCGAGGAAACCTGTTCACTGCACTGCTTAACAGTTTGGGCTTCTCTCTGAACTTCCCAACGTCCCATGTCACAACTGTCCTGGACACTTGAGCAGGGAAGGCTTTCCCTCCCGTGGAGGGAGTCACCAGTGTCAGACGGTCAAGCTTTTCCAGAACCGCAACCGCTTACCAACGGCTTCCTTCCTCTGCCTCTTAGGCCTCATGACCTCCTGCATCTTACTAGTTGCAGAAGTCACACCACGGATGAAATCCCTCCAGTGGCTTTTGAGGGGTCAGTGATCCCAGTACTTCGGCAATATGAAAGGCATTCTCAGGCTCTCGAAGTCAGTGGCAAACAACCTCTTATCGAGGGTCAGCAGGGAGAGCATGTTGGCGGGGAAAGCCATGTGGGGCAGGTGGCCATAGCATCCCTGAAGGGCTGGTGCGCTCACTGCAGGAATCTGCAAAGGACCAGCCTCCTTTGTACCCAGTGCAACGCCAGTGGCCCATCAACAGGCTGGAGTTACAAGCAATCAGGCTGACCCTGGTGGCTTTTGCGCCTTCCCTCAGGGGGAAGCATGTGCTGTTTGATCCTGATGGACAACACAGTGGCCATCCATTACCTCAACAAGCAAGGGGGTGTGTGGTCCCTACCCCTATGCAGGGAAGCCTTGCAACTGTTGCTGGAGAACTGGGTCTCTGCTTCTGCAGTCCATCTAGCAGGAGCAGATAACAGGCTGGGCAGGCAGAGCACATTCTCACACAAGTAGGAAGTGTGCATGGATGTCCTGGAGGAGATCTGGATCTGTTTGCCAAGAGTGCCAGCGTGAAGTGCTGGCAGTTCTGCACGAGGAAATGCCTGTGAGGGGGACACAAGGGATGCACTCCTGGTGCAGTGGGTCTTCGTCCTCCACTACACGTTTCCACCGACACCTGTCATCTCGTGGGTTCTCAGAAGGTTGATGAAGTTCCAGGCCAACATGATCTTTATCGCCCCAGACTGGGCGAGGAGAACATCATACTTGGAACTACTGGAAATGGCCATCTTCCCACCTCGCCGGCTTCTTTCAAGGGCCAGATCTTCTATCTCAGTCAGTAGGTCGGGTGCTTCACCTGAAACCCGGAGACCCTCAACCTACATGCATTGTTCTTGAGAGGATGAGGTCTGATGACTGGGACCTCTAAGAAGAAGTATTGATGAGTTGCTTGCTGCAGACACACATTCCACTAGATCGTTGTATGACTTGGGGCATGGTGTAGAGAGCACAGGACATACACCACCATTGTGATGGAATTTCTTCTATCTCTGCTCTCATCGGCCCTTCAACGTTACTTGACGGCCTTGTACATGTTTGAGAGTTCTCCGGATAAAGGTTTCTTTTTTACCATCCTGGTGATGACACCATTTCTGAAAGGCATTGTGAATAGGTTTCTGAGGCTAGTGGATCTGCTCAAAATCACACTCTTTGCACTAACCACTAAATGTCGGCCTATGCAGAGTATTATATGACTTATTTTCAAAAAGGGAAGCATCAGAAAGAATATTACAGGCATGTAATGTTTGTCTTCCACCTACACCATTTGTGGTTCCGGATTGGGAGCTTAATTTGGTGTAGACCTTTTTGATGGCAGCTCTGTTTGAACTGGTGGACTTTTCTTCAGTTAGATTGCTCACCCATAAGGCAACTTTTCTAGTGGCAATCATGTTGATTAGGAGTCTAAGCAAGCTCCGGTCTCTCTTGAAAACCTCCATTTCAGTATTTCTTCAACGAGACGGTCTCACTTTAAGTCTGACCCAAGTTACTTCCCAAGGTGGTGTCAGAGTTTCACGTCTCCCTTCTAAAGATAATGAAAAGCTGCACAGGCCAGACTCGGAAAGGGTGCTTGGCTACTACGTGGCCAGGACGGCAGGCGTAGACGTGACAATCAACTATTTGTTGCTTTCTTACAATCCAGGAAAGATCTGGCAGTGTCTAAAAAGACAATGTCATGTTGGATAATTCTCTGCATTGCAGAATGCTCCCAGAAAGTAGGTAAGGGGTTGCCGGCCTGCATCGGGACACCCTCCACCATGGGTGTTGCTACTTCCACGGCACTACAAAGGGGTGTGCCAATTAAAGAAATCTGTCGGGCTACGATTTGGTCTTCGCTCCACTATGTGAGGGGTCAGAAATGTGAGGCGGACAACTTTGTATACGTTTTTCATATGATGCCATTTTATTAACTCAAATGGGGTTTGACAAACACCGCCCTATCCCTACCATAACAAGGGTTTCCCTGCCTATCAAAATAAACTAAAGGAAACACTCTTAACAAAAGGAATCTGTCTCTCACACTTATACATACACACTTATACATACAACAACTTAACAAGGTAATGTATGGCAATTAAAATATAACAAAATTACAGTTGTGTTCAAAACCTGATAACTGTGTCTTCTTGTAACCTGGGTGAGTTGCCCTTCCCCAGATTCAAGCCGGATATTTAATCAACAGTGTAAAATAGAAACGATATGTCTTGCAGCAATATTCTAATAATGGTTTTTCTTGCTTCACCAAGTCTCTCACTTGGACTTGACAAAAGTTTGAAATCTTCAAGTCTTTATCTCTCCACTTGTGATAGAGAGTTCCACACAACGTCTTCTTAGAAAACAAATATACTTCCACAGTTTGTCTGCTTTAACAAAAGTGCTCTTGTCAGGATGGTTCAACAACAGTTAACAAGAATACTTCCATCAGCAATAAAAATTTGTCAGGATGATTCCACAACAGTTCACAATATCCTTTGGTGGTCTTACCACTTCTTCTTAACAGTCTTTAACCACAACACAGTACTTCAATGACTTCTAACTGGTCCACCCACTTGTTCCACACTTGTGATTGCCTCATGTAATGCAGGTTATGCTCCTCTCCTCCTGAATACATTTTATCAGGAGGGCAGCTTTCCCACCACTCTTGTCTTGCCCCTCTTATTTTTTAACCAAGTGCTCATAATGGCTGCTTCTCACACTAACTCCTCCTTGGTTTAGACAATGCTTGTTTAGGGCAGTTCCAACCATTGTTTCATTAACACTCTGGCAGTAGGGTTTATTAACAGCTTGCTTCTTAATTGCCCCCTCAGCTTTGGGGCAATATTGGTTCTTATTGACTTGCTTTATCATTGCCCTCTCTTGACATTGGCAATTATTCTGACCTTGGTAAATACATGACATCTTTCTTGTCCGTTTCCAAAATTCGGATCATTCTGCCAACTTAGCTTCTTAGTATCAGTTTGATATTCAAAGTGATTATAATTCTGCCACTTAACTTTCTTTACATCAGCCTCTGTATTCAAAAGGATTAAACCAGGTCAGCGGGCGATCAGAGTATTCTGGGGTCACACAACACCAGTGAACTCACCGGGTACCACATGCGTGTCCGCTTGCTCCGCTGCCTCCTGGTCTTCTGCTTCCTCTGCTTTGCTCGATCGTGTAAACTGATTTGTTCTGCTTTCCGGGGCCCACGCTGGACGGAAAAGGAGCGCCCCTCACTCCCAGGACTTTCCAGTGCTCATCCAGTCAAAATCCTAGATGACCTCCCATTCACCCTAACATATGCTTCAAGGGAGGTGTAAAGAAGTTTAACCCATGACAGAAACCCGTGCCCAAATTCCATGTGTCTCATAATCTCCCATAGAGTGTCCCACCCCACTGAATCAAAGTCTTTTTTTAAATCGACTGCCAGGAGGGCCAACGGGTCCGGGATCTCAGACGTTCGGTCTAGAGCTATCTGAACCCTGCATAGATTCATTTGAGTGGATCTGCCCGGCATAAATCCACATTGGTCTGGGTGGACGGACTAGAGATTCAATCACCCTGAGCAATCTGTTAGCGAGGATTCTGGCCAGGATTTTTGCTTCCCCGTTTATCAACGATATGGGCCTGTATGAGGTGCAGCATTGGGGGGCTTTCCGGGTTTAGGAATTAATACTATGCACGTTCTTTGCAGGTCCAGGGGAAGTATTCCTAGCTCTTTACTGCGTAGGAACATGCAATGCATGTGCCCTGTCAGTGGCCCGCTAAGCCGTTTCCAGATCTCCACCGGAAAGCCGTTAGGGCCCGGAGCCTTCCCTGACTGCAGTTGCGCCAGAGCTGCTCCCACCTCCTCCTCAGTGATCTCGGAGTCAAGCTGCTCGGCCTAATGTCTAGAGAGACGAGGGATTGCAATTGAGTCTAGGAAGGACGAGGCATCTGATGCGGCCTCCCCCACCAGGGCGGAGAGAGGGGAAGTACAGATGTTTGGAATATTTAGCAAAAGCCTCTGCAATATCGGAGTCCCCGGACAACAGTTCCCCATTATCCACCTAATTGGCTTGCACCTGCCCTTTGCTCCTATCTCTTCAACCAGGCAAGAGTTTTGCCTTCTTTGTCCCCACTCATAGATTTGGTTCCGGATCATGTAGTGGGCCGCCCAAGCATTATCCAGGGCTTTATTTTTTAAAACCTCCAGGGCCGTTATCAGGGCCTTGTGTGCGGCCTTGGCCCCTTCCTCCAGGAGTTGTTCTCGTCTAACCACCTGGTTCTCTGCCTCAATTACCTCCTGGGTATGGTGCTAACGGTGAGCCGCCACCAAAGAAATTGCTTCCCCATGGAGGACTGTCTTGTAGGTTTCCCACTGTGTGATTGTGCAATCCACCGACCATTCATTCAATTCAAAATATTCCGAGGTCTTATCAGAGAGTCCCTAGGTAGTAAGTGTTCAGCCGCCAGCTGACTTCCGGTCTGTGTTGTGTGCCCTTAAGCTTTATCAATAGGGGAGAATGATCCAATATCCCTCTCGCAAGGAATTCTGCCGATGTTAGCCTGTCGGACATATTCTGGGATATGAGAACATAGTCTAGTCTTGAAAACGACTTGTGTGCATTGGAGTAAAATGAAAACCCTAAGTCTGTGGTATGTAATGCCGGCCAGGTGTCAACCAGCCCCATCGCTTCCACAAAGATATATAATTTGGTCGGGTCCATCCCGGTCCTGGTGTCCTTGCGTGTTCTGTCTCGAGCGATCTCCATAACCTCATTAAAGTCCCCTCCTACAGCCCAGGAGTCCACCTGTTCCTCCATCAGTATTGCCTGTATTTCATGAAGGAGCTCTGCCGTGAGTGTGGGGGGTGTGTCGCCAAGCACCACCACAAATCGGCACCGGGGGTCTGCCCTCACTTTCCTAGCCTGAAATGGCACTCGTTTATGGAAAATAATCATAACACCCCTCCCCCCCCTTAGAAAATCCAGCCTGGTAGGTGTATGGGTAATTGGATCTTTTGAAGAAACCACAGTTAGTGCCTACCAAATGCGTCTCTGCAAGAAAGACAACATTTGGGCAGTATTGGTTGAGATATTGAAGCACCAGCTTCTGTTTTATGCAGAATCCCAGGCAGTTCACGTTCCAGGCCATCAGGGAGGTTAGTCATGTTTCTGTGTCCGGTGTCGTGTTCGGCCCAGACGAAGATGTGTGTCTTGGGAGCACCCCACACCTCAGCGCCTACAGTGTGCTAACCCCGCTGTTGCTTCACATCCGTGTAATATAAACAACTGTCAAACAATTTTAACTCGTAAACATTGGAATCCCTAATTTAGTAGTGAACATTTATACCCATCTCCCCCGATGCCTACAAATCTTGCCCCTTGAACTCCCCCTACCCTGAACCCCCCCATCCCCCTCAACCAGAAGCACCTGTTGCCCAAGCGCATATAACCTCAAACACATGAAAACCTGTTCGGGAAAACCCCGGAGGTCTGTCTACCTCTTCTCCGCCTCCATCCGGGGCTGCCAGACTTAAAGTGCCGTTATTAAATTATGAGGTGTCTCAACAACAGGGGGAGTGGGGCCGGGCAACACCACCTCCCCGCTCCACATCAGACTCTTGTGGGTTATGTACTGTACCGCCAGAACTCAAGTGTTCCCAGTTTGCTCCGGTGACCCCACGTTCCTGTGTTCCTTGCATGTGGGCGGGGTTTACCCTGGGGGCTGTGTCCCCATCGGTAGCCTCTCGGTCTGTCAGGACGTGGGGAAGAAAGGACCTGTGTTTCTAACCATCCCCAGGTCTCACAGGGGTTGTGGAACACGTGGACCGCATTATTGTGGTACAATTTAAAGGTAGCCGGGAAGAAGAGAGCATATTTGATTCCCAAGGGCGAGAGTTTCTTTTTTACCGAATCGTAAGACTGCCGTGACTTCTGGACCTCCCTTGTATAGTCAGGGTAGAACCCAATCCGGTTGCCGTTATATGTATTTGGGCCAGTTGCTCGAGCCATATGAAGGACTGTATCACGGTCCCTATAGTTCATAAGTCTGGCGATCACGCTGCGCGGGGGAGGCTCCGGGAATCGGTCTGCCAGCAGGGACCCTGTGCACCTTCTCAATGGAAAAGAAGTTCTAACGTTTTTTAGGGGCCGTGAGGTCTGATAGCCAGCCTTCTAAGAAGAGTTCCATGGAGGGCCCTTCTTTTCTTTCCGGAAGGCCGAGAATGCAGAGATTATTGCACTGGGATATTCCTTCACTGTCCTCTGCCCTGCTCTCTAAGATGGTGAGTTTCCGCTCCATTTGCTCCAGACTATCTTCCATTTTTTTGACGTCCTCTGTGTCGGATATCAGCTGCTCTGTTTCTCCTACTCTGGATGTTAAATTCCACAGGTCTCATCTCAAGAAGGAGACTTCGGAGGCAAGGCCTTCAATTTTGGTCTCTACCGAGGCCCTGGAGTAGCCGCGGCAGAGATGGCCCTCTGATGGTGTGTCCCTCAGGGTGTTTTGTTGCACAGCAAAGCCGGTTCTTCTCGCCTCCACAGTCTTTATGTCCCTCCGCAGTCTTTATGTCCCTACCTCGCAGCCGGATGACGGCGTGGCTCTCTGTTGGAGTCTTATTGCACAGCAGCCTTGCGCCACTCCTATGCGCGGCTACCGATCCTGCTCTTCTGTGATCTCAGCTCACTCTCGGTGGATCTCAGTACAGCGGTTCCGCACAGTATAATCAGCCAGCTCCAGGAGGGTAGGGACTGGCAGTCCTAGTCACGGGTGTCTGGCGCAATCCCTTCACACGTTGTCTATGCTGGTCGCACGGCCCGTTGGCACTCCTCCTCCTCTTTCTGGTCTAGCTCTGGCACTGCACGGCCCAGAGCGATGTGAACGCATGGGTAGAGCCAGAGGCCAAAGAGCTCAGATTCTGCATAGCCGCCTCCGGTTGCTCGCCAAACTTCGTGGGGGTGGTGGGAACACACCCCCTCTCCCCTCCCGTACCCATAGTACTCTGTTGCATCGCTCGTTGGAGCCGACAGACGGTTCCTTTGCTGTGGAAGCACACTCGTAGCTCTCCTCTCGGTGCACTTTCACTGACTTCTCCATTGCCGCAATCAATGTCAGTTTTGTGACGTGCTCTGTCCATGTTTGTGCACATGTCTTTCCCAAGAACACCACTACTTCCTCTTCGTATCCCAGGAGGTCTTCAGCTAGGCAGCTGACAGTAGTTTCTTGCCACTTGCTGTTTACATACTTCATCCTGTCGATCACTAAATGTTGTTGTTGTAAGCAGTAGAGGTTTTTTGGGTTGTTTTTGCATTGCAAGGCATCTGGATCGACAAGCTCTAGTCGCACGCTGTGTGCCTGGAAGCTGCCTTTTATTCTACATTCTACATAGCGCCAGATGAACCAGGCATTGTGCCTCTAGAATTGGAACTTCCAGTAGCACTAAAACCTTGGATGCCCCTGATGTGTGCGGTATCAATGAGCATACATAACAGCTACCATTGGTTGTTTGTCTTCCCACTGCACTCATATCAGTATACCAGCTTTCCAGCGCTCGGGATGTCTGATATCTTCAATGTCATCCAGGCCTAGGCCATGGTATGCATCATATTTGGGCCAACGCGCTTGCCTTTGCATTCTATCATGGCGCGATACATATCTCCTTGTTAATATACTACTACTAACAGTGTTACTATTACTAATATTTGTGTTACAAAAAAGATGTTTAATTGTGGAAAATAATATTTCTAACATTTTGCTCATGCAAACACTCATTCTGTCAGGTATATTTGCTTGTGTGTTAACACGGTTACTTATTTGGGAAGTATTCTACACAGCCCTCCAGATAAGGTGCGTTTTGGCCTTTTTATGCACAGTAATCTTGTCAATATGGACCTTTTAATTCTTCCTTGCTTGCCACTTACATAGGCTATTTATGGCAGCACCCCCATAAATCATGGAGTTACTGGTGACAGTCTGGCCAGCAGCAGCTTGCAAATCTATTCTTTACTTGAGCAATCCACATAGTTCCTTGAAGGAAGCAACTGGGATGAGCCCTGGTCTGTTTAATTTGTTTAACGCACTCCGCTGTTAATGATTCAATCAAGATGATACTTTCTGAGTGATGTAAAAGGAATGGTGTGTTTTGTCTATTTTGTAGGTTACAGTGTTATTAAAGCATCTTGAATCATGAACATGCTTTTTTACTTTGCTTTAGGACACGGGTAGTATTGTGTAAAATGAAATGAGTCTTAAACAAGGGCTACGTTTCTTCATTTTCCTCGGGCTTAATCTGCTTTAATAGTGGCACCGCAGTTGCAGCAGCATGTGCACCGCAGTTGCAGCAGCATGGGCATTTCAGACTGTTTTCTTTTCATCACAGAAGCACATCATTTGCATTCAATGGCTTGGGGTTCTTGATCAGAGCCTCCAAGCAAGCAGTTGTTTGGCTTGTGTGAGAAGCAAAAACCTTTTTGGTGTTCTATATGAAGATGTGTTTTTTTAGTCTTAAGATTGCATGTGTTTGTGTGCAACAAATAGCTAGGCATGTGGTCTGAACTTTAACTCCCTTTCTGACCACCCACCCCAAGTGGATATAATGGATACAGGTAGAACCAGTGCTGTATATATATTCAGTGGCACGGATTATAACGGCACCTCTTAACAGGACTGCTATATATTCAGGCAAAATAGCCTAATTTATCAACGGAGCTCCTATATACATGTCATGGTGCAATGCCAAATATTCATAGCAGGGCTGATTGCATCATGCCCACATTTCTTAGCAGGACTGCTACTTTTTGGGACAGTACCTGAATTTCTTAAGGGAGCTGCTGTAAGAAGCACGAACATGTGTTGGCATTTTCTGCAGCGAGCTAAAGTACTGAGCAAGAACAGTGTCCAACCTCTTCCGACCAACCACTGACAGGGTGAGAAGATGGCACTGCTGTTATATACTTCAATCCCTTCTACTCAGTCTTGCACTTTTCAAAACGTCTGCTTCTGCCATGTCCGATTACCAAGTCCCACTGCCAAAAAACTGGCACATCTCAAAGCCCAATTATAATTATCCTGACTAATGTAGGATAGTCCAAACAGGCTTAGAACTTTTGACAAGCCATTTATGTCAGGCAAGCCTCACATGGAACAGCCAGTGCCCTAACCCTATGTGTAACAGCCTGTTGAGAAAGGCAGCTCAATGGGTCAATAAACCTGCTGCATGGATTGTGTAACCTGTTAGTTCAAATACTGTTTATTGGCGAGTTAATGAGTTTGCATCAGAGATATGCATTTAAGATGCAGGTAGCATTCAATTGTAACAGAGTTGATTTAACTTTCGACATATCAAAAGGACTAAATGTTCAGTGATTCAGAACACACCCATTTCATCCAGGATGCTCTACTTGTAATGGCTCAGAACACTCCACTCATCAGGGGTTCTATACCTGTGATGGCACAGAACAGACACCTCTCATTTGGGCTGCTATACTTGTAATGGCTGAGAGGAAGCGCATCCCATGAGGACTGCTATGTGTGATGGCTCAGGACACGCACCTCATTGGGGCTGCTATACCTGTAATGGCTCAGAAGTAGAACACGCACATCCCATGAGGACCACTATATTTGTAATGGCTCAGAACAGACGCATCTGATTTGGGCTGCTATGCTTGTAATGGCTCAGAATAACGTCCCATGAGGACTTCTATACTTGTAATGGCCCAGAACAACACACAGCTCATATGGGCTCTTATAGTTGTAATGACATACAGTGTTGGTAAAGCAGGTGCTGCATCTGGTCAGACAAACGCTATACTTCCCAGCCTAATGGCCAAAGGAAGGTTTGCACGTATCTAAAAAGGAGCCATTGGCTAAGCTGCACTAAATGTTTAAGGTGCTATGTTAAAAGACAAATAGAAAAGCAGGAGAGGAAGAGCAACTCTGAACCTAAGCAATACAGGAGAACAAAGGTGTGGCGGGGAATTTCAGGGGGTCAGGGACAGAGGACATACTAGACAATCCAAAACAGGAATTCAAGCAACAGGAAGAGAGCAATGAGCTACATGATAGGTCAACGAAGTAAGTGAGAAGGGAAACGGGTAATAATAGGAAAACACACAATAGGAGTGAGGGATAGAAACAGAGCAAAAGATGTTTGGACACACTAAAATAAAACACAGATCAACAGCAGGTGGCAGGTATGTAAATAGAAAAGCAAGACTAGAGAAGGGCTGGACAATAACATAAGTGACAGTGCAAGGCAGAAAAGGAGTAGCAACCACAACCGAGAAAATGAAAAAACAGATATAGTGAGAGTAATGACATGGGAGAGGAAGAGGGGTTATATCATCTGATACAGCGCAATATAGGAGGAAAACAGCAACAATAGAATGCAGAGATGGGGGAGGCAGAGTGACAGAGAAACAGACCACACAACATGGCATAGCAGCACTTAAGGGTGAGAGGCAGAGTGTCAGAAAGTGAGGGACAGGGGAAACAGAGCAGCAAAGGGAAGGAGAGAGGGAGCAAAAACATGGAGCAGCTGTCAAACAGGTAGTGCCAGGCAGCAACAGTAGGCCCAAGAGGCAGAGATGTGATGCTGGTAGAGTGTGGGACATGATTTATGAATCACCTGATGTAATTAGCTGGCATCTGTAGTAGCTCTTAACAGAGTTTGTGTCCAAATATCATGAAGATGAAGCTGGGCAGTATGCATCTACAAGGTTCTTGTGTGGGGAAAATGTTTTCCACAGGTGTAATAAATTATTTAGAACCACTTTAAAATACAGCTGTTTTGACACTGTTTTCAAACAACGTTTTAATTTTACGCACACATTGGATAGTTGTCAGACACTTTTTACTCTCTTGCGAAGGAGGAAACTAATTTTTAAAATTGGATTTACTTTCTAATTCTAAAAATTGGGAGTAAAATATTCTCACTCCAAAATCCTAACTGGAGCACTGATTATACATATGTACAATCTGTTGCTTGTTTCGTTTGACAGTGCACTTGCATTTAGCAGTGAACTTCCGCTAACATAAACATTAATATGGTAAATAGGATGGCAGTGAAGTGTAGGCCACAAGTGTGAGGAATATAACCATCTAGAATAAACAGTATGGCTATCTTTTTTCTGAACATACAATGAATACTCTTACGTCCCGTCCCCTTTCCTCCATACTGCATGGGTGCCCTTCCAGGGGACGGGAGAGACGGAACCTTTTTCAACAGAAAAAACCTTCTTCCCCTTTAAATTTAGAGGTGTGCAAGGGTGCGGCCCAGGGAGCATGCTCTGCCCTGACTCCCCACTCCAGCGCCACACCTCCGTCCCCTTTTCTGCGTCTACAGGAATGGGCCGAATTCACCAGCGCTCCTGGGTTTGGCCTCGGCCATGTAATTCCACACGCGGATACTTCTTCTTTGTCTTCTTTTTTGTCTTTTTATCATTCATGTACTCTGTCCTCAGGCGTCACGCTCCTCCCCGGCGCATGTCGACTTCTACAGGGTTCCGCAGGTGTCCATCCTGCCAAGGGCTCTTCCCAATTTCAGACCTCCACGCCCTCTGCCTACGTTGCCTTGGCCCAGACCACGGTTGGTAATCTTGTACAGCGTGTGACTCGCTGTCCTCAAAACCGCTGAAGAACAGACTAGCCAGGTGGAGGGAGCTCTTCCAGAAGTCTCCTCCAGAGGACCTCAAGAACTTCGTGAAGCAACAAACCAGGCCCAAGGTAGGGTGGATATTCTCCATCTCACCCCGTGAGGGAGACTCCTTCCCAGGGACTCTACTGCGCGGGAGGGACTGGTCAGGTCCTTCTACCAGCACGTGCACCAAGGCAGCTGCAGCTACCGGCCTCCGGGCTGAGGGATCCTCGGATCCTCCTGGTGACAGTGTTGAGGGACCGAAAGGCTCTTTTACCGGGTCTTCACCCGAAAGGCTCCGCCATTGTACCAGCCCCATGGCTGAGGGGCTGCGCCCTAATACCGGCAATACATCTGAGGGGGCGCCTAAATGGAGCTCTGCTGACCCCCGGGTCGAGGGTGTCACACCTACCAGGCCTAGGCCCGAGGAGCAGGGTAGGCCTTGTGATCCCCACGCAAGAGTCTTGCAGGAGGCCGGGCCCAGCGGGCCGAGCAACACGTCGTAGGCACGTGGCAGGCAGCTCGACAAAATGGCCACCACGCCAGAAAGAGGCACCCGTCCGACGCTATTCCAGGAATTCGGCGAAGAACCAGTCAAGGTGGGACTGGCCTCAACCAGGTATGTGGCCTACAGTCTACCCCTCATTTGCGCAGGGCAGCTTTCCTCTGCGTCCGTATGGGCAGGGTACGCAGCGGCTCCAGCAGCCTCCCGCTACTCAGTCAGCACCCCCTGCCACCTCCTCAGTCAGTGAAGAGGGTTTCTTAGAGAGGTTCCTCTGCCTCATGAAGTCACCTCAGATGGACGTTATCCTCAAAGACGCAATCAGGGAAGTCCTTCCTACAATGCTAGCGGCACCACAGACGCCTCCGTCGGTGCCCCAGGCCCGGGCGCAGCTGCCTCCTCCGCTCCCCAGCTGACTCCTCAGCCTCTGGCTGTGGTCCATGCACCCCAGTCTCCGGCACCAACTACTCCTCCTCCTACACAGGATCCCCCAGATCCACAGGATGCGGATGAGGAGGAGGATCCGGACACGCCATCCTCAGCTAGGGCCTTCCACAAACATCTTGCTGGTTTGGCAGAGTATCTGAGCCTACCCCAACCAGAGGTCGAGCAGCCGGCAGAAGGGGTTCTGGCTGAAGTCCTCACACGACGCCCCTCTGCCAAATCAGGGATTCCTATGCAGACCAATGTCTCCCTGGCCATGAAGGGATGGCTCAAACACCACTCAGCCCAGCCGGTTAATCGATGCCTGGATGCCAAGTACATGCAGATGGAGGGGGATACACTCTTGCTTTCGGCCCATCCTCAACCACACTCCTCGGTGATCACTGCGACATCACTATACTCCAAGCCTCGGTCCTCAGCCTCCTCCTCTGCGGCGCTGCTAAGCAAGGAGAATATCTTGGAGGCGTATGGCAAGAAACTCTATACCAACGCTTCCTTACATCTGCGTCAGGCCTAAGTCGATGCCATGCTGGCTGCCGCCAACCAAAGACTATGGCGGGAAATAGCGGACTTCCTCCCAGAACTCCGCACCCAGAGCCAATTGCGCTTTAAGGCGGGGCTAGCGGAGGCCAACTGGTGGCACTTGACCTCATGAAATCCACTGTGGCCCATATTGACCCCTCTGGCCGTGCCATCTGTATTGCCACGGACATGAGAAGGACAGCATGGCTCTGCGCAACAAAATTCAACCCGGAAGTCCAGGAACGCATACTAGATCTACCGTTCGAGAGTGGGGGGCGGGACCTCTTCCACTCCTCCACGGGCGAAGAGCTGGATAAAAAGAAAAACAGCTCACAAACGGCCAAGTCTTTATCCATCCTTACAAAGACCACGCACAAATCGTACACCCAATCTCAGCAGCGCTCGGATAGGGGTCATTCGTACAGAGGGTTCTGCGGCTTCTAGGAACATAGATCCAGACAACCAGACCGCTCGCCGTCTCAGAACCGGCGCAAGCAACGAAAAGGGAGGGGGGTTAAGGGCTTTTTTGCTAGCCATGCACATTTCTGGCGCCAGAATTTCGCGGACCCCTGGATCCTCTCTGTAGTATCTACGGGGTACCGCCTCCCTATCCCAGCCTCTCCTCCCCTCCACTCCCACAGGTTGGGACAGCAACTCTTTTGGCGGAGATCCGGTCGCTCGTAGGGAGCCAGGCAGTGGAGGAAGTCCCAGCCTCCCAGGGAGGGTTTCGCTTTTATTCCAGGATTTTCGCCATTCAGAAGAAGAAAACCCAGGTGGGCCTGAGAGTTGTGCTGGACCTTTCCACCCTCAACCTCTCCTTACCCCTGCAAAAATTCAAGATGGTTACACCAGGGAACACCGCATCTACAACGCGAGATGCTGCCCCCGGAAATTCGAGAAGATATGGGGGAAATGGCTACATGTGTACTGAGAAATGTCTCTCTTCCCCCAACCCCCTCCCTCCCTTCTTTCTCCCACCCCTTGGACACCCGATGTACTTGGAACTGCCATTCGTTTTTGTTTTTCTGATATATCCAATGTACCCCCCTGACCTTGCTGCCTCTTACTGTCATTACTGGTGTAACTTTCAGTTGAATGCCTATGTTCATGGTGTTTTGTTGTATAAACCCAAATAAACAGTGTTATAAAAAAAGATGGTTACATCAGCTTTTATAGTGGAGACATTGGACAAGGGAGACTGGATGTGTTCCCTGGATCTGAAGGGATTATTCTGTGAAACCAGCACACACCACCTTATGTGGAGTGCTGGGGAGATACAATATATCCCCTTTCACATTAAAACTGTAATAATTGTGTTACAGTGACAAGCTTACCTTTAATGGCTGGTGGCAGTGATACCTTTTACTAATTTGATGCACCTCTACCGCGGGCTGTAATCACAGCTGCAGTAAAGGCACCTAAGGGTGCTCATTATATCAAAATGGCCCCTGTCTTCTTTTTCTGCCATTTTAGTGTTTCTTGTTGTTTCCTGCTCCTTCCTCTGACATCCAGGGCGGGAAATTCCTTTGTTTGAGTTTTGTCTTTGGCGGGAGTCCCCTGGACACCCTGCCCAGGCTCCAGTCAGTCTGTAAGCACAGGAAGTGGGGGAGGAGTCCATAACACCCTCATCCATTGTTTTACGCCTTCCTTCAACTGGGACAAATCCCAGTGGGCGGGCTGGCTGTCCTGATTGGACAACCAGAAGCCCCTTTCTTGTAAAATGCAGGGAGAGAATGCAGAGGTTTTGCTCTAGTTCCTGATAAATACTGGAAAGCTGAAGTCATGTCGACCACTGGAACAGAAAACCGAAGAGGATGACGAAGGTAAAGCGGCGGGAATGATTTCCAGCGACCGGAGAGCCTGCTGTGTAACCAGAGCCTGCTGAAGCCCTTCCTTCCAATCGACCTGGGGTCTCCGAAAATGGCGACCCGAACCCAGAGCCTGGTGAGACCCACTAGACTCAAGAGGACCTGCATTTTGAGCCATCCCATGCACGGGTTGCTGCGACCTTGCGGTACCCCAATACCCTGGGACCTCCAGCCACTGTGCGGTGCACGGTCTTTCGAATTCCGAATCTCGCTGAAACTTCGTGGGCATCCTGGTGCATCTCCAGTGACACGAATCAAGTCCGAAAAGTCCCCTCACAAGAGTGCTGGACCTTTTAAACGACGAGAATTCAACTACGATTTTCTGTCTTCTTCTGTGCTCCTTGAAAAGGTGCCATGCCTGCAGAACTGCATTCAGCCACGAGGGAAATCTTGCCTAGAGCCTTCTTCATCGATCCCTGCTGCAAAGTCCCTTCTGAAGTCTTGTGGTCAGTCTCCAGGGCAAGGAATCCACTGACCAAGTATTTGGCTGCAGGCCCTGAAGTTATCCTGCTGCAATCTCTTCTTCATTGCTAAGTTACTGTGTTGGCTTGGGTATATACTTACCTTAAGCCTGTTCGGATTTCTGTGTAGTCCTGGGGTGTTTTCTGTAATTGGGAGGTCCCTCGTCCAGTACACCCAGTCCCACTACTAGAATCCTGCTGGGGTGTCTTCTGTGAAGCCCCTGGACCCTCTTCTAACCCTAGAAGTAAAGTACTCACCTGTTTGCCCAGTTTTCCTAAGGAACTCTGACTTTTGCTACTAAAGAACTTATTCTAACACTGCCAGTTGGTGACTAGTCCTAGTGACCCCCCGCCCCCCTTCTGCAACTGAGAACACTCATGCTTCAAGAATAAGGGAAAGACTTTGAAGGGATTGGGACTTCTGCCTAGAAAAGAAATCAAGTGTTTTACTTACTTGTAAAGAGTTGGGTGGTAACTGTAATTCTAAGAGTAAACAGTTACAAAAGTTCTTCCTGGTCTTGAGTGTGTGATGCACTATTCTTAAAAGTATGGTTAACATCTTTTCTTCCTTAGCCACTGTTTTGCCAGTCTAAAAGAAAGTAGATGTAAAGGTGTTTTACTCTCCTGTGATTAGGTTGTGCCTCTTTACAAAAGTAATGTGTTGGTTTCACCAGATTATTCCTGTAGGGTAATTGTATGAGTGTCCTCCAACTGTTGGTACCACCAGGTTAGTCCTGTTAGGATAACTGTATGAATGTCCCCCGACTGGGTCTTGCTTCCCCTAACTTGCTGCTAGCCTGTCCTTAATAAGTCTCCATTAGGTTCTTGCCTACCTAGAATAACTATTCAGTAAAGTGTGACATTGGGTTTTACTTTCCCCTTCATTGTGAAGTTAAAGTAAGTGGGTTTTACTTACCTTGTGTTAGCTGTGTGCCAAAGGTAGCAGAGTTATTGCTTACCTCATTCTGGGGTTCCCTGATTTCCAAAGCATCTGTAATGGTATATTACATCCTTAGGTTTTACTCACCTGGTATAACTGTGTGTTATGACAAAAGTGGTTATAGGTTTCTTCTGCACCTAGAATAAGTGTTTCACTATTCACCAAAAAGTATATTGTCCAGTTGACTGTTTGTGATTTGTTCCAAGAGTCACTGTACAACTGGAAGGGCCTACTGCCCTTGTATTACCAAAAGTAATCTGAAAGTAACCATTGTTCGAGGGGATTGGGTCCTCCGACGTATTCCATATCTATGACAGTATCTTTCGGTGTCCTGTGTCGATGACGTCGATACGCCGTCCTCGAGGACCTCCTCCAACAGCTGACGTCACCAGATGTTATAAGTAGGGCCCACGACGCCCGTAGCCTCAGTTCCGTTTTTTTCCGTTTTTTTCACAGGGACAAAGTGGTCCTCAGAACACAGCCCGCGTTCCTTCCTAAGGTAGTCTCAGCGTTCCACCTAAATGAGTAGATAGTACTCCCTACTTTCTTTGCAGACCCCAAGGAAGATGCTCAGATGGTTCTACACTGTTTAGATGTTAGTAGAGTGCTAAAGTGCTATCTGGGCAGGACCAAGAGCTTCCGCCAATCTGAGGCTCTATTTCTCACCTTTGGGTGGTCAAGGCCAGGATATCGGGCTTCCAAGTCCTCCATAGCAAGATGGATGATGGCAGCCACTAAGGAAGCCTATGAGGGGCAGCACAAGCCGCTTCCGGCAAACGTGCATGCCCATGCTATCAGAGCCATGGCCACGGCAGTCGCATTCCACAGACACGTTCTGTGGCAGGTCATTAGCAGGGCAGCACTTGGGCCAATCCCTCAGCCTTTTGTAAGCACTACTGTTTGCTCCAGGTCAGACGCAGCATTCGGGCAGGCATTATTGAGGAACCTGTTTTCTTAAGGAGGGGTCACCTCTCCACCCTGAGGCTACATTCAGTTGTAATCGCCCATGCAGTATGGAGGAACGGGGACGGAACGGAAGAGTAATTATAAGTTACTCACTGTAATGACTAACATACTGTTAGTCCATGGTCCCCTTTCCTTTATATGTCCCACCATCCTCCCCCCTAATAAAACTAGTGTCATTAGGCAATGGTAATATTGTCGACACGTCTATGGGGACTGACGAGTGGTGCTGGTGGGCGGAGTCAGGGAAGCGCAGGCTCCCAGGGCCGCGTCTCTAAATTTAAAGGGGAAGATTTTTTTTTCCGCTGAAAAAGGTTCCGTCTCCCGTCCCTAGGAGGGGCGACCATACAGTATGGTGGAAAGGGGACTATGGACTAAGAGTACATTAGTCACTAAAGTGAGTAACTTATAAATATTCTGGGACTAACTCACCTGGCTCTGATCCTCCATATACCCAGGTGAAAGTGCGTGCGGTCCTAGCTCCCCCATCTGTTAGAACAAAACAAAAAAAAAACTGATTCCAAAAAGGAAAACAAAAAAGAAAAAAAAGGTTACTCTGTCTTACTGTATAGCAAGGATCCGTGATCAATCCATTCGGATAAAGAACCCAGTAGTCTCTTCAGTAGTCTCTTGCCAAACGTGGCCCTTGGGATGGTGGTTTAAGTATTGGTCCTCTCGATCGTGAGCGCCAGTCTTCTCTTTGCTGATCTTGGCTATTCTTTTTTGGACATGTGCTGAATTGCCATTCCCCAGATTTCGGTTTTGTGCTTTTTGTTGCAGCGTCGAGTCAGCGTTTTCCGATGCCACGCCATTGGAGTCTTCTAACTGTAACAGGGTAATTCCTGCCTCTTTAGTCGTAACTCTTTGCTGCCTGCCATCCAGAGTAAATGATAGTCCGAAAGGGAAAGTCCATCTATATCTTATGACCTGGGTTTGCAGGGCTTGCAGCACTTCTTGTAGATGACGACGTTTTTGCAGAGTAATCCTGGAAAGATCTTAATATAGTTGTATTTCGGATTCGTTATATGAGATTGTCGCAAAGGCCCTTGCCTCCTTAAGAATACGTTATTTTGGGGGATATATTGCACAAGCAACCAGGATGTCACGAGCGGGAGCCTGGTTCAGTTCTTTTCGGTCCACCCTGTGAACCCTATTTAGCGGAATGTCAATGCGCAGCTCCCCAGCTAAGAGATTACCAAATATCTGGAACCTGGCCTCTTTTAGTTCTGAGTCCAAGATTTTTTAGGGCAGATTCCCGATCTGAATGTTGGATCGTCATGATCTGTTTTCTGGGTCTTCATATTGATGTTCTAAGTTATGTGTTATCCTGGCAAGGTCTTTCAGAGCCACATTAGTTTGTTTGCAGTCGGCATCCAAGGTTCGAATGGCTTGTTCATTTTGGTCAACGCGGTCGGCTAGGGATGTTATTTCTTTACAGACCTCTGCAAGTGAATTCCTCATATCAGCCGTAAATGCTGTGAATTGTGATCGAAAGTTTAGGGGGAAGAAATCTTGAAATTCCTGAAAGCTTTTTGCAAAATCTTCCTTAGAAGCCGCCATGTCCAAGAGTGTACGTTGCTGCAAAGGAGAGGAGGAATGTTTAGACGTAGTGGTGGGTCCAGGGAGAGTTTTTACTTGCTCAAAGTTTATCCAGTGATTTTTTTTTTGTGTTTTTTTGCTGAGCTAGAGGTTGCACAGTTTGGCTACATTTGTCTCTGCCTCCCGACATTCCTTAGCCAGTATAGGAAGACTGAGAGGGTTCACCCTAATGCCTAAGTTGCAGGTTTGCTGCTAAGTCCCTTTCTGTGGTGTTTTTTCTCTCAAATCTTTAAGGTCAAGAAAATATGTTTGTAAACACGTGCACCTATATAAGACACCCCAAAGGTCTAGGTTGCTTCAGGAACGTGTGCTCCTCAGGCATTTGTCCTGGCGTCGATGTACTAGTAACAGATTGTGCACTTGCATTCTAGCTTGGGATAGAACACTGCTTATAGTGGGTCCCTTGCAAGGAAAAGCCTGTTGGCTGAAGACAAAGTCTAATTCCTTATTGGAAACAGTATGTGTTAATTAAGATGTGGGTTGTATGTGAGCAGATGTAGATACCTACTAGAACAGAATTCCGGTAATGCTGTTGTGTGTGTGTGTGTGTGTGTGTGTGTGGTTCGCGAGATGCGAAAACCACTCAAAGCAGTGTTCCAGCTGGTAGGTCAGGGCAGGCAAAGAACCAGATCACAACGGCCCATATTTGCAGTACTTCCTGCAAAGAGTCTCATAAAGTGAACAGGCAACTTATCAAAAGTCAAGTGGTGGCCCCCAATCTCACCTTGTGTGCTGGTTGTTGGCTCCAAAGTGCGCTTCCTGTAACTTGCTGCAAAGAGTCTTTTTGAGCTAGAAGTCCTTGTAGATGATATGATAGTTTATTTATATAGCGCCTATACACAATGTGTTGCAAAGCGCTTCAAGGCAAGGGAGGGAACAAGGGAAAATACAATGACATTCTTACAGGCCATGAACAGTAAGGATGTGAAATTAACTACCGTACTCGGCCTGACGACATTTCACGTAATGCAAGAGCTAAGACATAGATGAGGAAGGGAAGGGGAGAGTGGGAGGGAAATGGAAACAGACAGGTGACTACCATACTAGGCCTGATAGCATTTCTGGTAGAGCCGGAGAAAAACAAAAGGTGAGGGACAGGGGTGCAAAAAGGAGGGGAGGAACAAAACAGGCAACTATCGTACTAGGCCTGACGACCTTTCAGATAGTGCTGGAGAGGGGGGGTGGACAACTAAGTAGAGGGGGGGAGGAGACATGGCAGCAAAGTGTTTCGCTCCGTAGCAAAGTACTTGCCAGGTATGGAAGGCTGTTGAAAAGCTCCATGTCTGCCGTGAGTAATGTGATCTCAATGCAGGGGCGGTAGATATTGCTAATTACCGGTGTCCCTTGCCGTCTATGGGGCACTGCACCTCTTAAAACGTGAGCAGCAATGCACTACTCGTGCCACACGGCTCCTCTTGGCATCTTGAGGGACAGTATACGTAACATATCTCCCGGGTCCTGCCAGCACGCCACGGCTGCTCGGTTTACTGGTAAGGCTGCAGCTACCAGGGCTCACCGGGTGTGGTCGATCCTCTGAGTCCCAATATAAAAGCAGCCGGCTGAGGTCCACAGCCAGATTCGATGTCAGCGTGATGGTTAAGGGGTGTTCAACTACCCCCACAGAAGTATCACGATGGTTGAGGGTTACAGCGATTATCAACGGATGGGGGCTTCAGAAACAGACGGAGAGTGCTCCGGCATGTCCACCTTACACGGCGGCCATTTTGGAATTGGGTTTGCCCTACTTAACTGATTTGTAACTGGGGTGCATCTCAGGGTGGTTGTCAACTAATGTCCCTCCTCTGTCCAAAAATCTCCTACTCGGACCCTACCACCAACAAAAAGATACTCAACAACAGAAGGCCACCAGGAGAATGACTCCATTCTACTGGTTCCGCTGGTTCAGCTTTAGAGCTGTATTCTGACAGTCTTTTGAAATGGCTTCTGATACAACAAAATGGGCTCCCTTCTCTTGGTCAAACTGTATCCGTCTTAATGGCTGTTTTGGGATAGTATCTGGTGACCGCCTTCAAGAATCCTTGTTTTTCCTCCCACTGACTTTCTGTGTCTTGACCAAATGTCCAACAGTTCTTTCTTTTCAATAAATCTTACGTTCTCAGGCTTCTCTGGTGTTTTCCTTGAGCAATGAAACAAGTGAGATCCCTCCCGAAGTATCCTTGGCTACTTCCCCTATTCTTAACAGCACAATTGTTAGACATCCCTCTTGCAACTTCCTTGGCTCTCACTGTCTCTCTTAGGATTATTGTGACAAGGGAGATTTCTCCTGAGGCACTCTATGCTTTGCAACCTTCCTTTCGATTATTCGGAAGAGGAAGCTTTCTTTTGATGCCCTTCTCAATCTTGGTACTTTTGTCACTTTTACTGTGGAGTGCTGCGGGAGTGTATTGGTGAAATAACAGCCTGCGAGAGTCTTGAACCTTGGCGTGCTGCAATTGCAGTCTTTCTGCTGTGTCTACTGTGTGTGAGAGGAGACATCATATAACCCCGCTCTTTTCGCTCAGCGAAGCGCAGTGCTGTGGGAGTGTTTTGGTGTTTGGGTGTGGGGTGAGGCATGTCCAGCCGTGCCTCTTCTTTCTCAGGGCTCCGGTAACGAGGTAACGGCTCTTGTCCTTTTCCACCATCTGAATGGTGATCTCTGTCTTGCCCTGGCAGGCTGAAGGCATTAAGCGCTGGTTAACCCTATTCAATCACTCATTCACAAACAAGTGTGGATTCAAGCTTTTGTTGCTAATAGTAAACCGTAACCTTTGTGATCTCCTTGACTGCTCTATTTTTTATTTGCCCCATCCGTCCTTGCGAAGTTAACCTGCCTGTGTTTTGGTATATACTGTGGGATTATTCTCTCACCTAAATGGGACACGAGGATCTGTGGATTTGAGCCGGAACTCTGATTTGCCCAGAATTTTGACTGAGCTTGGTCAGGAGTGGGCTGCTGGAAGTAGCCTCGCACCATACTGCTCCGCCACTGTCGCCTTATTAGGGGCGACACTTATTTGGATGCAGATTTATGGTGGGGCGCAGAAGGGTTTCCTATTCCGTGCCGGCCTCTGTTCCTGCTGTGACATTTCATTTTGTCTAAAGTGTATGAGCTTTTGTAACTTTTTGTAATCTTCGTGCTCTGAACAATTTTGGAAAACTTGTTTTTAACTTGTTTGCTCCTTTGCTCTTCAATGCATCATATTGTGGGTTTTTATTTATAATTAACTGTTATATTGTTATGTATGTTAGCATATTTTTAAACTAATCTTTTAAGAATATTTTTACAGCTGTCACCATTTTACGATTGTTTGGATTGTTTTGTACCCTGACAATGTGGTTTTCTGTCTTGTGGCTTTAATTTTGTGTGAATTCGCCTCAAATTACTGACAGTAAGTTGTGGGCCACTTTTTGCACTTTTTGCATTGTTTGCACATCTTGCATTTCCCCACATCCCAATTTCTGTGGGATTTTTTGTGGGAATTCCCGGATTCAGATTCTTCAATTTGGGACGCAGAATTTGCTGCCCTTCAGGCATCACTACTCGTTTCCTCCACATTCCCTTCCTGTTGGCTTGTCATCCTGGTGTGTACCCATTGGCACGGAATCAACTGGGGCTGTCTAAGGTGATTGGAGTAGCTATTGTTTGTAATAAAATGCGCAACGTTCTGAGGAGTCAAATGGCAGCCCTTGGCCCCTCTACTGCCAATCCACCGGAGTTCCCAGGTGCGCCCAGGCCGGAATTAAAAGGCACTAGAGGAAGTAAAGCCAAATTGACCTTAGGGAGGCCTTTGATCCCAAGAGTTGACTCAGTTATCATGGCTACCCTGTTAGTCCTCCCCCAAGTTATCGGGAGTGAGGGCTTCAATCAGAACTTACAAGAGCAGCACGGTGGGAATTTCTTTGAGACCCATGTTTGTAGTAAGTCCTGTGGGGATTTAATAGGCTTGAAGAGCCCTAATCAGCCTTGTAGTCGTAAGGGAACCCTGGCAAAACTAACATTTACGCTGTCCCAGATAGCGGGGCAATATATTATAGACTCCTACTTTGTGGTAAAAAGGTTGGAACTAGTACGGAAATAAAATCAATTGCCCCAATTGAAGCTATAGCTTTTATTGACAATTCATTAATGACCAATGTGAACTGCAAAGCCGATTTTGGGGAGATTCATGACCTAAGCATTATCGAGTTTGTGGAATTTGAGATAGCGGGAACGCAGGGAGGCGGGTCGGGGGTATTCCTATGAGTGTGATCCAGCAGACCTGTGACACATCTATGCCTAACTCACCTACTCCCCTGACTAATCTTCTTGAAAAAAATGATGCTGTGACGGAAAGTGTGGTTCAACCTCCCCGGGCAGTGGTCTCAGACTCATTGGGTGAGGGGGGGATTCATGCCCACGCTGTCAGAGCGAAGGCCACGCCCGTCGCATTCCAGAGGCAGGTTCCGTGGCAGGTGATCAGCAGGGCAGCTACCTGGGCCACCCGTTCGGCTTTCTGCAAGCACTACTGTTTGGACGCCAGGTCTAAGTCAGATGTGGCTTTCGGACAGGCGGTTCTAAAGAACTTGTTTTCTTGAGGAGTTTCACCTCTCCACCCTGGGGCTACATTCAGTTGTAATTGCCCATTCCGTGTGATGGAAAGGGGACGGGACGTAGGAGTAATTAATAGTTACTCACCGTAGTTACTAACATACTCCCAGTCCATAGTCTCCTTTCCTCCCCTCTTATAATACTGGTGTCATTAGGCAATCTTAATATTGTCAGGGTGTCAATGGGGACTGATTGGCGCCGGTGGGCGGAGTCAGGGGAGCGCATGCTCCCAAGGCCGTGCCCCTCCAAATTTAAAGGGGAAGAAGGTTTTTCTGGTGAAAAGGGTTCAGTCTCCAGTCCCTGGCGAGGGACACCCATGCAGTATGGAGGAAAGGGGAACTATGGACTAGGAGTATGTTAGTCACTACGGTGAGTAACTAGTAATTCTTTGCGGCTTGAGGAGGGGGATAGGTTTAGATACCTACAAATGCGATACTGGGTTCTTAACCCGATCAGTAAACAAGCAATGTCATGGACACTTAGAGCACTAGAAGCAATATTCAAACTCTACAAATTCCAGAGGTCTGATCGCCAATCTATATAGAACACTAAATACACTTAGTGCACCAGAACGCCGCTCCTTTTGCAAGAGGTGTGATAGGGAATTGGATAAAACTATTGAGCCAGCTACATTGGAGGACATATATAATAAAACCAATGTATACCTTTGCTCACACCTAGCTGAAACCCAAATGAAAATACTAATGAGATGGTATCAGAAACCTGCCAGATTACACATGGTTAACTCTAGCATATCGGAAAGATGCCGGATGTGCTGTGGACAAAAAAGCATATTGCTTCATGTCTTATGGGGATGCCCAATCATCCAAAGCTTCTGGCTAGAAATTAGGTCCAGAATTAAGGTTATGTTGAAGGTGGACATACCGTCACATCCCATGTTTTGCATGTTAGGAACCCACAGAAACTATACACAACTGAGAAATTCAGCGATGACCAAATGTATTGGCCATCTCCCATATTGCCCATCTTTCATTTGGGGTGAAATGGTTTATCTTGCGGTGAAATAGAAACAAATGGCACCACCCTCCATCGACCTCTGGCTGGATAAGTTGTGGCGCATCTTAGCAATGGAAAAACTCAAGTCAAACATTGGAGAAGCCATGTGGACATTTGAGTCTTTGGTTCCCCTTTCTCAAATATATGAATGGCTACAATGGATTCACCTGCCCAGTTAGGGTGAGAGCTCTGAATTTAATAGAAATGTTGTGATCATTCAGCTGTGCACAATGTATCGGATGCTGCATCTAATATGTTTCCCTGTGATGTACAATGCGTTGCTTGTATGGGCGCGAGGGAGGAGAGGGATTATTCACCAATGGTTTTGATATTCTGGTTGGAGTATATGTTCAAAAAGGTGATTATTTCTCAGGGTGACTGAGAGTAGGTGTGGGTGGACTGTAGAGTAGGAGTAAGGAGAGTAGGGGAGCGGAGGGGGAGACTAGGAGAGCAGAGAGGGGCAAGTAGGGACATGGATAACAGAGAGGGTAGAGTAGGGGAGCACAGGGTAGAAGGGGAAAGTGGGGGAGCGGAGGGGAGAGAGTGGGGGAGCGGAGGGGAGAGAGTAGGGGAGCGGAGGGGGAGACTAGGAGAGAAGAGAGGGGAAGAGTAGTAGATGAAGAGTAGGAGAGCAGAAGGGCAAGAAGGGACATGGATAACAGGGTAGCTTAGGCGAGCAGGGGGTCAGAGTAGGGGAGCGGAGGGTGGGAGAGTAGAGAGCAGAGGGTGGGAAGAGCAGAAGGGATAGAATAGTAGGGCATAGCAGGGCGAGAAGTCGAGCGGAGCGGGCAAGTATTAGCGAGCATGGGAGATTAGAAGTAGATGGAAGAACATCAAAGGGACAAAGAGAGGGAGAGAAAGAGGGCAGCGAGAGGAGAGTGTAAGAGAGGGAACGGAAGGTTAGAACATCAGGTAAAGGAATGCAAGAATGTGGAAGGAGAAGACTAGGAGAAACCTGGGTGATTGGATGGATTCTCTTCTTGGTAAAATTCTTATTGTGGGGAACCAGGTTAGGATCCACCTAGATTGTTCACAGAGGAAGTGGGCGAGATGAGCTGTTTGCCATTAGGCCATCGTGACCAGTCAGGCTGTTAATAGACTGTAGGGGTTACCAATCTCTAGTAACCATCACAGAGAATAGGGACGTCTGGGCTTGGGAGAGAACCGCCCAGGAGAGACAAGAAAGAAAGTGACAGCCCACAGAGAGCCCCTTTGCAATAATTTCACTAAAAATCCTTGTACTGTGTTTGATGGTTTTTGTGTTATTGAGGCCATCTGTGAAAATAGGCAAATATATTTGGTATTTCCCGGGACTCTGCATAAATATTAGATGTAGTGGGACGGGGGGGATGTTCAATAAATGCAATAATTCATTTGCAGATTTTATTTTTCTCTACATTGTTTTTTTTTAAATGACAGTGTGAATTGGACCAAACCAGTATATTTGTGAACTAATTAGAGAAAAGGTAAGTAGAATTGTTTATCACTATGCTGAAGAAACACCCTTTTGAGCCAAATAGAGCTGACTTAAAGTATCTGTCCCAGAAAACTGATTGTATTGCAGCAGTTACATCTGCTTGAGTGAAGGCACCTCAGCGCACCTTCCTGTGGGAGATGGGCATCTTGAAAAATAGCCGTTTTCTACCTAAAATGGTGTTGGGCTTTTATTTGAATAAGTCAAATCACCGACGTTTGTTTGTTTTAAATGTCTTTTTAATAAGCTTAGCAAACAATATTAAAAATAGTTGACATCAGTCTCCAAATTCAGTTGGCGTGTCTGTGTTATAGGAAATATAGTTTGTACAATATAATTACGGTAGATAGAAAAATAATTGGGCCTCATTCCGAGTTTGGAGGCAGCCATGGCGCTAATAGTGCCATGGCTGCCTCCAATAACGGTACCGAGTCCGCCCTCATTCAATGGGGACTTACCGGTCTAGTTGGACCTTTGTGGGACCGGTAAATCCCCATTGCAATTACCATTCCCCATTCCCAATTCCCATTTGAGCCCCCAGAGGGCTCAATGGGGAAGGTGCAAATAACAGTCCCACAATTTGCGGTACCGTTATTTGCTCCCTGGACCGGCACGTGTCTTTACCGGTGCCCGGTATACCTTTGCGCCCACCTCGGAATGATTGTCATTGTATTACAGTTAGAAACAAGATTAGTGGAACCTCAGTGGCCTACTCAGAATCATTGTTCTCTTGTGCTCGCCTGTCTAAATATGCACGGAACCTTAACCAGCCATCTCTGGAGCGTGCAACATCAATCGCCATATTTCTTCTTCTTGATCATTACACCCTGGTAACGTTTTGAACCATTGCCTTACTGTTGGTACATGTCCTTTAAACAAGGATTTGGCAGTTAAAGACTTGGCTATTAGGGCAGGACATTCTAACTAATCTTGTTTCTTTTTTATTTTAACCAAATATGCATCCCAAAAACCAAGTTTCAGGGCGCGTAAACCCCACGCACTGTGTTCCTGCTTTCACCTGGGCGTTTTTGGAAGCCTCTACATTGGTGTCTGGCCACGCCCCACTGCATTTGAAAGACCAAGGACCCCACCTGCAGAGTGAAGCACGCAGAAAAGGGTGCGGGCGTTTGGGAAGCCCACACACTGTTTTCCTGCTTTCACCTGGAAGACTTTGGATCGGTGTCTGGCCACGGCCCCCTGCACAAGAAAGACCGAGGACTCCACCCGCTGGGTGAAGACAGCCGAAAATGGCGCAGGCGTTTGGGAAGCCCACACGCTGTTTTCCTGCTTTCACCTGGAAGTCTTTGGATCGGTGACTGGCCACGCCCCCCTGCACCTGAAAGACCGAGGACCCCACCAGCACGTTGAAGCCCGCAGGAAAGGGCGCAGGTGTTTGAAACCCTGCAGGTGGGTGGCCACTGCAACATACTTGCCAACTTTATATGACCAAAAAGATGTAGGATTTTTTAAAGTTTGAAATATAAGAATTTGCATAACAATGACATCATGGGAAAATACAACACATGCATTGTTGGCACGCTTGAAGCATTCCAAAATACACAACCCATCAAACAGCACAAAATGGAAAGATGTTCAAATGTTAAAAATGTATAGTTCTGAATGGTAAGTTAACACCGAATTCAATTACCTAACTTCACAGAAGGTAATCACACAGAGCTGATAGGCAATGTTTGCCACTGCTCTGTAGCAGCAGCCTGGGCAATCCATATGTATTCTTGCAGTGCATGTTGAACACTGAATGACATGGAGACTGATAGCGTCTCAGTCTGAGGGGGGATAGCTCAGCGGCAATGTGCTCGCCTTGAAAGCAAGACGACACACAGCAACGATCCCCGTGTCCGCACTTAGAAACCTCTGGGTATTAAGCACGTTATAAATAACGTATCATATCATATCATAGGAAGATGCAGAGTGATGGTGTTACGTTTTGCCACTTGCCTTCACTGGTGGTTCACCTAAGGGTTGCAGGACAGAGTCACGGAGCTGTCACGTCAGTGGATTGGTCTGAGCCCAATCAAAGGAATCACCTACCAGCCCACTGTACAGACAGGCTAATTCATTTGTTGCATGCTTTGTCCTGCAGCCTGCCTTAGTCACATGAATTACCTGTCACTGTAAAAAGCAGTAGGATCTGTCACCCAAATCTGTAGGCGTAGGACTGCTTAAAAAGCAGTAGCCTACTGCCTAAATCAGTAGGGTTGGCAAGTATGATGCCATGACATTTTATTTTAGTAGTCTTTGCAGCCCCTCTTACGGCACAGCACTTCCATAATCAGCTCCAACCATACAAGACTGAAGAAGATGCAGGTGAGAAGCTGGGTTGGACTGGGTAGGTTAGGGTGAATCTACGCCATTGCAACTTCGTCTCTGGTGCGAACTGAAACTGGAAGCAACACCTTGAAAAAGAAACTCAAAGAACATAACGCAAACCCAATCGTACACTCTCCTGGCACTATCAAGTATTTCTATCGCCGTGCCAAAACAGAACATTCTTACCGTGAGGCAGAAGATTGAAACAGTCCTGTGTCGCCCTCCGAGCCCCCCCAAAACTGGTGCTGCTGAACTTTGCCCCAATAGCCCAACAGGTCCTGTGGAGTAAGCACACATTTTGATTAAAGGAATACATAAATTCCTTGGTCCTTTTGATAACTGTGTGGAACAGGACCCTTTGGGTGAAATAAAGAGAAGGCCAGGGAGAAGGGGAAGGAGAAGGACGCTGCCCTGCGTGCCATTTTCTGTAGCCCCATGCACCGGGTTATAGTTGGCACAGCCACTGCTATAGTGAGCCCAGTGCGGTTAGGGGACGCAAAAAGGAGTTTGCCCCTGACCTTTGATGGTCTTTCCCCAGGGGCAGTTGTAGGGAGGCCATACGGAAATGAAAGCGACAATGAGACTAACAAGACCGCCACGCTCATTGTGCCATCTGAGGCCCCGAAATGTTATTAGCGCCTTGACGTGCCAGACCTGCCTGAAACCCTTGACACCACTGTCATGATACCCAGTCAATTCATCTAAAACATTACAGAGTGGTACATTTCACCGCGGACAATAACACTGAAAAACACTGCAAATATTAAAGAAATATATAACGGGTAGTGGGGTAAGGGGTTAAAATGGGTCTGGATGGGGATGGGGTAGCCTTACAAGGGTGGAAAATCGGGAAGCTTGGGGGTGGGAGGGGGTGCACGTTAAAAAGAAATGTGGTGTTTTGTCTGTGATGGTATGTAACACTCTTGTGGTCAGTAAATTCGCATATAACCCCCTGTCATTACAGCAACCAGCATGGAGGGAGATACAGTCTTATCCTTGATGGCCAGTGCAGGTGTGATCCCTTCAAAACTAGGACAAAGCATTGCCCCACAGGGTGGAGTGTGAGTGTACATCCTGTAATGTGGATAGTAAGGATGACGAAATAGCATCAATGAAGGCCCTTCTACAAGAGACTGAGCATTGAGAGTGGGGCCCAACCTCGTGGCAGCCTTTTATGCCCACCCTCCTGTCCACCCTCCCTGACTGTGCCATCGTCAAAACACCTTCCCGACCTTGCTGGTACTGGCGTCACTGCAGTAAAGTTGTATCTGATTTGGTGACACTAAAGAAGCTACTCCTATCCCTTGTTGGAGTACTTGGAATGGGGGGGACCAAGAGGGAGTTCCTAACCAGCATGGAGAGTGACACAGGGGATTCAAATCCTGTGGAGACAGCAGTACGCAGTAATCCAGATGCCAGCTCAATTGCGGCCAGTGCTAATCCGGCCAGGCAGGGGCCCATTTGGGGAAATATAGTCTGGTGGGATGAAAAGTGCTTTGGCTGACAAGGAGCTAATGGCCCCAGACACACCGAGTACCCATGGTCATACCTTGATTATACAAAGCATACAGACTATTACATCATCCATGCCTCTGCTGATCCATGTCCGGTGAGAGGATTGTACATCAAGTGCCAAAGTTGTTGCAGTGGGAAGAAAGATGCCCAGCTGGGCTGGCTATGTGACACTTTATCCCACCACTAACACCAATGAGGGGGATAGAGGCCTGCAGGAGGGGAGTGAGGAGGTACTATATCGTCACAAGGTCCCCAAATTGGTCCACAACCAATACGAAACCAGGGAAGCCCTTGTGAACAAGTGTACTCACTGGCTAAGTAATACACAGGGTTGCATTTCTGTAACTAGTGATGACACTTAAAGCTGCGTCGTGACACTAGGGGGGAAAACAGTCATGATTCCATACACATTGAATTTAGGAAGTCGAGAGTGGCAAACAGCGTACTGGAATTCGATAAGAGATGCCACCTTTCATCAAACAGCGCCATAGAAATCAGAACACATTCCATCTATAACTGATCATTTCTTTGAAACTAGGCCACAAGGTTCAGTGTTCTCTGGCGCAAACGCAGTCACCCTGGGGAAAAGAACATTGGTTAACTCCCCTCAGACCAAAGTCCCTACCCCAAATGTACGTCTGATGAGATAGCAGTAATTGTAATCCCCGCTGAGCAAGTTTTGCCTGGGAATTGAGCTTGTTGGAGCACTAATAGGCTCTAGAGTTCATTGTAATTGACTCAATTATTATAAGGGTTGCAATGCATTATTTATAGTTTCTTTTCTTCTTTGTCTTGTCATGTATTATGTGTTATGATGTGATTTTATGGCCCCACAGCTGAAATAAAGTTATCGACTGACTGACAATTTTTCAGGAGACATTTCAGCATCCATATCAACAATTTATACTTCAATCCGCTAGATCTCTTATCAGAATGAATAGACAGAGCAGCATGAACAGGCTAAAAGCATTAAATCGGCGGAGGAGGCCTGACACCTCAGACATTCCTCCATACATTCCGAATTGTATTTTTCCAATTGTTGAGTGGTTTGGTAGTGTTGATGGCAGGTATTTAAATAGAACGAGCTTATGTGAATAACGCATAGAAACCCTGCGTACATGTTTCATAAACTTAGGTCACTGCAAACCAGGTCATTCTATTTCGAGGAGCGACTTTTCCCATCTTTCCCTGCCAGTCGTTGAATTGCTGATTTCAGAAACAAGCACATTAAGGGGCTGTCTGGTGACAATTCGGGAAAGCCATCAACAAACCTCTTCAAAGCTCAAAAGGGGGCTGTAATACCATAGAATTGGTGTGGGGCCACCCAGTGCTCTTATATGGTTGCATGAAATGAATAGCACCAAAACCATTCTATGCCAGCGGTACACATATTGTACATGCTGTATGCTCGAAATAGCTCTACTATATATTGAAGATATTGAAGAAAAACATTAGTATCCAGAGAGTCTGATCAGCTATTTATTGACTTTCCGCAGGCCCCTGCTAGGTTGCCCCCTTCAAACGGCCTATCCAGATCGATTTTTTCAGTGCCCTTACAGTTGAGTAGAATAGGTTTCTTAACCCAGTACACCATGTTAAAAGATTATGAATACATCTTAAAATGTAAACAATCTATACATACTATGACTGAAATATGAGGTTAAAAACAGACCTGCATCAGGGAAATTAGATGTTTCTATTATATATAAAATATAGATGATGTTGACCATTTTCTTTTCTGATCTTTCACCTGCCTTATGATTCTGTTCCACATCTTCATTCCAATTTAAGTGCAGTTTTTCGATTTACAACAGTGACTCAATTCATTTGTAAAAAATGTATGTATCTAAAAATGGGGGGTTGAGTCGAGCTTCTTCAGGATTTCAGTATCTTCCCACAAACAGAACCTTGAAGCTCTGAGTCAATTGCCACATGAATGGCACAATCACTTACGTTTCTCGTTGTGCGTGGGGGCACCTAAATAACATAATATTGGTGATTGATCTAAACACAATTTCCTAGAATAGCTATCAATGGCACAACATGATACTGACTTTAAATATGGCTGCAAATTAGTCATCAGCATACCTGTGTATGGCATCTTCTTGAAGGTCACTCTCTACCTTCACCAAATAGAAGTGTGTGGATATGGATGACGAAGGCTGTGTCAACGATGGTGCACATGGCTCTGCAGCATCTTTTCTGCTGAGGTTGGATATTTATGCATTTACTCTGCCTCTCCCACCTTCCCTTTCAACATTGCTTTTAATCTAACCATAGCATGTAAATCTCAAGAAAGATTCAATGCTGAAAAAGACATTAGTGACCATTATATAGGTCGCCTAATCCCCCCCGCACCTTGTTGTCCAGAGAGGAACTAACCAAAATGTAGGTGGTTGGGCTACTAATTTTAATTTCTGTTTTTACTTAGCCTCACAATTGTGAATTTATTAAAGAGACTAATGCTGAAGAACTGCATTTACAGGTAACCTATTTATTGTCTTGCTGCATCTTCCCAAATGCTAGATGTCCTTTTGAGGACACTTGCATCATTATAGAATTATTTGGATTCCATCTGTGTAGAAAGTCCTTCTATTGTAACTAACAAAATAGTGTATCATTGTATGTGGAAATCATGATGTTTTCAGGGAAACCTCATTTCTGATTCACTGTATGGCACTTTTACAAACATGTTAATTGTTGTTTGCTGCAGGAGCTGCCAGAAATGTCTCTCTTGAAATTCAATCCGCCTGAAAACATTGCAACACCTGTAAAACCCTCATCGGATCAGCTTTCGAATCTCATAAAGACTTGTCTTCATTACCCAGAATCCTTTAATCATCCATTTCATCAAAAGAGGTATGTTCAGTAAAGGTTTTCAGTTATTTGTTATTATATAGAATACACTTGCTCATAGTTCTGGTTCTGAAAGAATGTTATTTTCATCTGGATGCACATAGACAGCTCTCATATATCACATCCACTTGTAGATTATTTTCTTGCATTTCTTTGTCTTATTCCCTTGCTTGCATTCTTATGGGATTAGCTTTCACAAAGGTTACTGAATGGAAGCATGCCTGCAGTAGCAGCTTCTTTAAGAAATCCAGAACAAACGCGAACATGCACACATGCCAGGCTCTTCTCCCTCACAGATGTTCCCCTCCAGTATTTACAGTAGAGGTAACAGACCCCTCCCCTCTTATCTCAATTCCTCCATCATTTCCTCATTGATTCCCAGTGTCATTGGCTGTCTCATTAAATCCAACGCCATTGCCACAACTGTCAACGCCAAAGACTTTGGCACACCCCATTGTTAGTTGTGTCCATTTCCTATCGATTTCCATTGGTACAACCACTTTAATCCCCAGCTTCAGGTCACTCCATGTAACACCCAGACTCTGATAACATCCATGTTCAGGAAAGGTCTGACCTACCACCATCGGCTCAGGATTTGCACTGCATCTTCCAATCATGAATGTGCCTGTGCAGAATTACCTTCCCACCCCCTCCCCACACAGAGACTTTTTTTTCTTACTCCGTTCTTGGAGACTGTTACCGCTCTGGAGACAAATAGGTTGACTCAGTGTTCCTCTTGAGCCAGTGGATGTTATTGGGCCGCGGGGCGGTATTGGGAGTAGCACTGATCATCCTCTCTTGGTACCCATTGTGTGGGAGGGGACAGTCCGAAAAGCTCCTTTGCAAGGACCCCCTCCACAACTGAAAGAACCTGAAGCTCTATCTAGGCAGACCAAGAGTTCTAGAGAGTAAATTCAAATGCTTCCATTAAGAAGAGCTAGTTCATGCACATAGTATTTGTCTTGATTGATATTGTTACAACCCTGCCTGCAGTATCTGCAAAGTCTCTTTAAAGACCTTCCCTGGTGCTCCATAAGCTAATGCAATCTGTGATTGATACAGTGTTGCAAATTTGCAGCTTTAAGACCATGGATTCAACCGTGTGTTATAAAATCTCCAATTCATTGCCGACTGATTCAGTGTTCCCTTGGTGTAGATGTAATGTCATTGATTCACTGCGAGCCAGCGTTCTCAAACATTCAAGGAGTTTCAAAAGCTTACCACAAGTTTTACTAACATATAATACTCAGACTTGGGAAACAGGAGACCTATGTCATACATAGGCAGTGGTAGAGTGAAACAGGAAGGAGAGGGTGGAATCCGAAATGGCGACCAAGCCAGATGAAGGCTTGGTCCATACCCGTAACCCAAAAGTTAAGCAATGGGCAACCAGGAGCAGCAACCATACCAGACTCAGTCCCAATTACAGGACACTTGTGCAGTCCAACTGAAGGAGTGCATTAGAAAAGTCATAGGGCTTCATTACGAGTTGGGTGGTACTCTGGTAGTAAATCCACCTGAATACCGCCCAATGGAATTACTATTACTGCTTTTTGTTCCAGCAGATTTATCGGCAGATTACAAGTGGTGGTGGTGACGATGTTAGTCCGTATTGATTTGGAATCCATAGGACTCCACTGGGGATTTCGGCGGAATTACCGCTATGGTAATATCAGAAGGTAAAGGTAGTACAGAGGAGGAGAAGATGGTAACTGCGGAAGGTGAAGTGGAGGATGTGGTAGCATCAGAAGGTCAGGTTTGTTTGAGTAGGATGTGGTCATACCAGGAGGTAAGGCAGCCAGGAGGAGGAAAGGGGGTCCCAAACGTGAACAGAATGGAAGTTTGCAGCTGCCCAGGTTAAACATAGGCAGGACTAGAGGGCGGGAGGATGAATGAGACCCAGGCAAGTTGGTCAGAAAACAGATAACCCAGCTAACAGAGACTCTTGTAGAGCCAGCACTTAGTGAAATGGTTTGGGAACCCCGGGAAACCAACAACTGTGGAGAGGTGAGACAGTATCTGTTGCGGTGTAACAGATTCTGTTTGACTTCATTATTCTGTTGTTTTCTTGGTGGTAATAAAACCAGTGAGCTATACTTCCCGAGTCCAATTGTTTGTGCATCTTGCATGGATTTCTGAGAGGGACTAAGACAGATGATCCCTATTCAAGCATATGTCCTCAATGAGGTAAGGTACATCTGTATGTGGCCTCTAGAAGAAAAATGGAGTCTAGGTATTCGTGCACAGGACCATGACACTCATTCCAACTCCTTGCCTCGTACCTCATCCTCTTGGAGGAGGTCAGTCAGCTCCTGTCAAAGATCGCAATAGTGCTGGTACCGTGCTTAAAACGAGGCATGGGTTGGCATTCCAACTACTTTCTGCTGCCAAAGGAGGACGGGGACTTGCGTCCAATTCTGAATCTGCGGCTGCTGAATCTGTTCCTACGATCTGCAGGACTATCACTGGACTTTCAGGATACCTACTTCCATGTGCCCATTTATCGAAAGTGCAGGAAGTACCCAAGGTTCGTGGTGGGCCAGTATCACTACCAGTTCAAAGTTCTGCTGCTCAGTCTTTCTTTGACTCCCATGGTTTTCACCTAGCTGCTAGCAGTTTTGGCAGCTTTCCTCCGGAGAGAGGGCATTCATGTCTTTCCCTACCTGAACGACTGACTCGTCCGAGCTCGCTCCCAAGATCTAGTGTCGGAGCACCTGTTCATCACAAGCACAGCTAGGGCTTTTCCCTGAACTTGGTTTTGCCAACCCAGTCTCTTCGATTTATCCGAGCAGTCTTGGACACTCACCTGGGCAGGACATTCACGCCTCAGGCCGAGTGGTGAACATCTTTCAGATGGTCAATATCTTCCAATCCCAGGGAAAAGTTTCTGCCTCAGGCTTTCTGCGCCAACTGGGCCTCATGGTCCCCTGCATCCTAGTGGTTCTGGAGGCGAGGCAGCACATGGGATCTCTTCAATGGCACCTCTGCAATTTCCGGGCCACATGTCAGATCTTCTATTGGTGTTGAAATGTGTGGCTCGGGATCTTGCATGGTGGGCTGTGAGAGACAACTTACTGAGAGGCACATTGTTTTGTGAACCCTAGCTCCAAGTGATGATGGTCAGCAATGCATCTGACAGACTGGGAAGCTCACCTGTCAGAACTGACAGTGAACGTGCTCTGGTCTCCCTCACAGTCTCGGGTGCACATCAATTTGCTGGAGCTGAGAGTCATCAGGCTGACCCTGATCGCCTTCCTCCCCTCTGTGAAACTCAAGTCTGTACGGATCCTGACGGACAATACAGTATCCATGCACTACTTCAACAAAGGGGGTGGTGTGGGTTCCTTGCCGCCATGCAGAGAAGTAATGCGACTGTGGTTCTGGGCTCTGGAGCACTGCTCCTCTCTGTTGGCTGCCCATCAGGCCGGTAGAGAGAATGTCGCAGCGGATGCCTTGAGCAGGCAGACTTCGACTTCCCTTGAGTGGGAGCTCTGCCAGGAAGTTCTGGGGGAGATCTTCTCCTTTTGGGCAATTTCTCAAGTGGATCGCTTCACTTCCAGCTTGAACAGAAGTGTGAGTTGTTGTACTCCAGGAAATGTCCTGGTCACACTTCTTGGGGAAGCACTGACAGTGGAATGGACATTCAACCTCATTTATCCATTCCCACCGATCCCCGTCATTCCGCTGGTTCTCAGGAGTTTGCGCTTGTTTGGAACAACATGATTCTGATATCTCCAGACTGGGCGCAGAGGACGTGGTATCCAAAGTTGCTGAACATGTCCATCTGCCCTCTTTGGCACCTTCTGAGGAGAGTCGAGTACCACTCCCAATCGGGCGCAGGCACTCTCCACCCGAACTTCGGCAGCCTGAACATTCATGGTTGGACACTGAGGGTGAGGTCCAAGGAGTTTGACTGACCCGGAAAAAAGTCCAATTATACCTGTAATTTGTCAGCTTTGTGCCGGGAGAGGGATTGAACCCATTATCCTGTCAATTATGCCCATTTTGGGATTTTCTGCTGTCCTTGGCCCAAGCCAGCCTGCAGATTAGCACTAATAAGCGTTAGCTCGCAGCTATTTCGGTTTTTAAGAGGTCCCCGGGACAGGGCTCATCGTTCACAGTCCCCATTGTTGTGCAGTTATTGTGGGGTTGGTGTAACCAGTTTCCACCACGCCAGTGTGTAGTTTCAGTGTAGGATTTGAATTTGGTTTTAACATTCCTTATGGGGACTCTGTTTGAGCCCCTCCATTCCTCTTCATTTAGGTTGCTCACGCTTAAGGGAATATTCCTGTTTTCCGTCACTTCCGCGAGACGGCGATTGAGCTCCAGGATTTATCTATTTGGTTTTATCCAAAGAGAAGGTGACATTGAGAGTGAGACCCTCTTCTTCCAAAGGTGGTCTTGGATTTTCATCTCTCTCAAAAGATCCATCTTCCTGTGCTTTTTCCTCAGACTCATTCTTCCAAGGCTGAGGAACGATTCCATCGGCTGGACCCGATGCAGGCTGTCCACTACTACGTCTCTCGGGTGAGAGCGAGCAGGAAAAATGGCCCGCTTTTCATTGCTTGCGCTGGGGCATATGCTAGCACGGCTTGTGACCAAACAGACCCAGTTACTGGATCGTTCTCTTCATCTACATCTGCATTTTGGAATGCTAAGATCTGTCTGGAAATGATGCGATTGAGTGTCTCATTGCCCATTCTACTAGAGGGGTGGCTGTCAACTCTGCCATGCAGAAAGGATTCCCTATCCTGGACAACAGCCATTTGGCAACATGGGCGTCTCTGCGCATGTTTGCTAAGCATTACTGCTTGGGATACCCTTTCTGCCCAACGATGCCCATTTTGGTAGGGTGGTCTTCTGGAGTTTATTGGTCTAGGTGGTGTCCTTGCTCTCCTCTCACCTTCAGATCTTCGTAGTACTTTGGGAGTCTATCGTAGATGAGGAATTTGTGGGAGGAATTAATCCATTAGAAGAACAAATTACGTATCTCTCTGTAATGTTCTTTCTGATGGATGTTCTACCCACAGATTCCCCATCGCCCTCCCTCCCTATTTGCCCCTCTTGGCAGATAGCCAGTACCCCAATGGTTCTGTGGTCCATCAGAGTGCTAGGGAATAAGGGTGGAATTGAGGTCACAGGGTGCGTGCCTCTATATATACTGGCCCTGATGTCATGTCTGGCGCATAGAAAGTGTCTGTCGGAGGTGACACCGAGTAGTTCTGCACCCGCTACTGGTGGAAACGTTTCTGAGGAACAGCGGCGCTGTGGATTGGATTTTCATAGATGAGAAATCCATAGGAGGAACATCCAACAGGACGAACATTACCGAGAGCCAAGTCATTTGTTTGTCCATCTTGTCAATAAAATGCACCTGTTTCTCTTGGAAGACCATCCTTGGCCATGGTGCCCTTGCCATTACAGCTGCAGAAAAGAGATTTAGGCTGTACCTAACACAAATTACTAGGTTTCAAATCCTTCAGCATAAAATTGGCCATACTGTAGCAAATGCACTTCCTCTTTCTCATATAACTCCAATCTTGTGTAGACTACATTAGCTTCCTGTACAAGCCTTAATTATATTTAGAGGGGTCACTTTGTCTCAAATGTTTAGTTAAGTTCCCACATACCTAACAGCAACAATTTGATTTGCCAGCAGGAGTCTCAAATCTTCAGAGGCTCACCTTCTTGATACTGTAAGATTGAGATTGAAGTCAGATAGGGGCAAACACTTTGTGATCCAGAGACCTCGAATCTGACACAAACCCCCACCCCCTGAATTGAGGCACTAACCAAACATTACAAACTCACTTCTTTCACCTTTCCCTAACATTGTAAGTTTCACTTTTTTTTGCTAAGTTCCAATATCTGCTTATTGTCTGCAGGAAACATTGCTTTTATGTCTTCAGGGTCTCTATTCTATATAAACTTTATAAAAGAATTGGACAAAGTTTGTATAGAACTCTGCTCCACAACATCTTCAGTGGGCACTTGAGGCCTGTGGTGTCCCATACAACACCAGTTGGGGTCATCTTCCTTTCGTTTCACCATTGATGTCAGCAACTACGGAGCCTCTGAGTATCGGATAGGGGAAGTCGCTTCACTCTCCAACCTCCCGATCCTCCTTTAACAGCCCTGGGGCGATGGAAACGTCTTCGTAAGTAGGCAATTTCTTCCAGTCTTGACACACGAGGATTTTCATGAAATCTTCAAAGAACTGTTTCCACTTGAAACAAAGAAGGCAGCTTTGCATACAATTTTGGATTTATTGGCTCCATTTTGAACCTTTATGCTGAGAAGTTCAAAATGGTCACTCTGGTTAAGATCTCTTCTTTCTTTGTAGATGGGCAACGATCCCTGTGTGGCAGTGGTGCCAACTCTACATTTTTATTTGGCCTCATTCAAGTAACAATAACAAGTCCTTCATTTTATCCTCAGAACTGCTCCATGAGTGTTGTGGTAGTGGTTCAGGCTCCTTTTTGTCAGGAGTTTGGTCTCATTTTGCTATAACCAAATGATTGGCTGACAGTATAATCTAGCCCTCCATAGACCTTCTCCAAAAACTACTGAACGTAATGCATTAAATGGAAATTGCAGCCAATGACACATAATGCCTCTTAGTTCCTACTCAGCAGTTTGGCTTTGTGTACTACTTCTGGGATTAATGCATACAAAGACTTTCCCGTTACATGAACCGGTTCCTGTCCTTCCGGATGCGTAAGACAGTTTCTTACTTGTTTCATCCAAAATGAAATGTAGCACTTCCCTTTCAGATAGCTCTGTACATCCTGTCCAAATGGGTTATCGCTGTCCCTTTTTCCTGTCAGAGGAAGCAACTTACTCTGTTACACCTGGCCAAACATTTACATGTGGAAATGCTTTTCCTAACATCAAGGAGGATATGTAATGGGCTGTTCACCGTAACCCACACAATTAAATGCAGGGAACTTATTTCAAACACTCCATTAGCCTGATGACGGATTAGATCTCATACAGATGGTAGGTGGGTTATATGAGACGCCTGTGAAATCATAATTTTTACAGTTCACCGGATCAGAAAATACTCATCCACCTATGGAAGCTAAAGGTTCTTTTTCAAGCCCATCTCCCATTTTCTATGGGGACATAGATGCTTTTTACCTAGATCATCTGGTCTCCTCCTGTTTGCGCTACATAAACAAACAGGTTGGCACCAGATTTCCCTTCCATGCGTTCTAACTCTACAGGCAATGGGATATAGGCCAGGGCATGTATCCAGTAGCCTCTAATGTGAAAGGAGTTCTAAGTGTTCATGCTGACTCACTCGATATAAGCACGATCGATTCTTTGCTTCTTTGATAGAGACTGGGAACAACTCTTCGAGTAGCCTACCTCATCTAATTAGACAGTCTGTTCCATTATGGAATGCACTATCTCTGCCGATTGGGAAGACAAGATTCTTCTGACATAACCCTTCGCGGACACACTGCGTTGATGGACAATGCGCCCCAATATCACCCAAGGGTCGTTCTGCCTGCCAGACCATCAGGTTGGTCATGACAGACGCGTCCATCGAATGCTGCTCATCAACATCCTGGAGTTGCAAGCAGTGTTCTAGGCTCTAAAATCCTTTCGCCTGCAGCTTCAGGGCCTGGTGGTTCGATGTTAACCGGCAACACGACTACCATGTTTCACATTCGCTACCGAGGTGGCACCCGTCTCTCCATTCTGTTCTCAGAAGACCCGGCCCTGTGGAAATGGGCCTTAGCCCACGAGTTGTTCCTCATTCCGTTCTCTCTGCCTGGCATACATAGCACTGTGGCGGGCTCCCTCAGCTGGGAACTGCGATCCTGATACAAGTTGCAACTTCTGCAAAGCCAAGTTCACTGCATCTTCTCATGTGGGGAGTTTCAGACGTAGATCTTTTTGCTACTGAGACTAACGGGAAATGCAAGGCATTGGCCAGCAGGTTCTATCACGCAGGAAGCCTGTGGTACGCATTCATGTTCCCACAGAATGGGAAGTTAATGTATTCCCTGATCTTGGTGGCACCATCCAAGGCGGAGAGATTTCTGGTTTTCAGAAATCCTTAGTCTCTTCTCGGAGCCTCCCATCAAGTTACCTCCTCTTCAGTCTTGTTGCCAGGGATAGCAGGGTCGTGCTGCATCACGGCCTGCCTCCTCAACCTCGCGGCATGGCTCCTGGATTCCTAGAATTTTGATGGATTCCTATGCATCCAAACTGTCAGGATATTCTCGCCAAATCCTGAGCATCTTCCACGGTTTCCTGCTACAAGAGCAAGTGGAGAGGCTTGCCTTACCTTCGGTCTCTGGCTCAGAGTCGATTGGCACATTCCTCGATTTAGATAAACCTTGCTGCCATCTCGAGGTTTACTTGTTTGCCTGGAAAACCTTCTCTGTGGTCTCACAGACTCATTAAAGAATTCCTCAAGGGGCTGTTCCTCTCCTTCCTCCAGTGTCGGTGCACAGGCCCGCTCTACCCCCGCTTCACCTATCAAGCTTCTTCTTCCTGGTTCCCACCCCTCCCATCCCGCCCCCCTGCCCTGATTGGAGCTTTGCTCCGTGTGCTACAGGTCTAGCGACCTGCGTGGCTCTGCCCGGATCTTTCTTTGCGGCCACAAGCAAGGTAAGGTCATCCTTCTGCCCGATGTTGCTGTGCGTTTAATTTGACAATTTGAAGGAAAAGAAAGTACGCACCCAGGCCCGCTCTCCCCCTGCCTCCCCTTCCAAGCTCCTGCTTCCTGATTCCACCCCTCCCGCCTCCTGCCCTGATTGGAGCTTCGCTCTGTGTGCTACAGGTCTAGCGACTGAGTGGCTCTGCCTGGCTTTTTCTTTGCTGCCACACGCAAGGTAAGGCCATCCTTGTGCCCGTTGTTGCTGTCTGTTTAATTTGATCATTTGAAGAAAAAGAAAGTCAGCGCCCAGACCCGCTCTACCAGTGCTTCCCCTTCCAAGCTCCCTCTTCCTAGTGCCCTCCCCTCCCGCCCCCCCTTGCCTTGATTGGAGCTTCGCTCCGTGTGTTCAGATTTTTAAGCCAGCCTACAAGGGCAGCCCTCTGCCCGACAGCCCTGCAGCTAAGGGCCCAAAGCAAAGGGAGGCTCCCACTGAGGCGGCTCGAGATCGTGTCTGCAGGTGTCAGCAGGGGGAAGCCAGTGGCCAGCCATCAACCTGCATTCAATCAACAAGTCAAATGTAGCCAAGGCTACTCCTACCTCACAAAACTCCCAATCTCATGCAATGTTAATCTACATCATTCCTTGCTAAGCATTTCAGACCGACCTATGATAAAAGGTATACATCACTTACTCCTAAAACTACCCCCTCCTTCTTCACTCCTAGATAGTAACCCTTAAAACTACTGTACTGCTCCCTTCTTGTATCTCACCCCTAAGACTGCTGCGCCTAAGGTACTTCTTTGTTGTATTCTGCCAGTCTAACCACTTAGAAACTATTCCTGGTAGCATCTCTCGCATCTAGTTAGTGTGCCCAAGAGAAATTGTGTTTGTATTATACCCTCTTAGCCTGTCTCAAATCTAAATAGCGCACTCACACACTACTGTGTTGTATTCTGCCTCTTAAAACTGTCACTTCTAGATAGTGTGTTCAAAGATTACTATGTTGTATTCTGCCTCTTAAGACTGTGTTACACCTACATAGTGCGCTCAAAGATCACTGCGTTGGATTCAGTCTCTTAAGACTGTGTCAGATCTAGATGGTGCGCTGAAAGATTACTGTGTTGTATTCTGCCTCTTAAGACTGTGTCACACCTACATAGTGCTCTCAATGATTACTGCATTGGATTCTGCCTCTTAAGACTGTTGTCACATCTAGAATGTGCGCTCAAAGATTACTGTGATTCTACCTGTCTCCCTTAAGATTGTCGCGCCTTAGTTACTACTGAGTTATATTCTGCCAGTCTAAAATTGTGATTGGTTCTGCCTGTCTCACTCTCTTAAAATTGCTGAACTTTAGCTACCACCATGTCCATTGTGCTGTACAATGCCAGAGTTGCCTAGAAATTACTCCTGTTTAGCATATCTGGGATATTGTGTATATTGTGTCCAAGAGGGGACTGCGTTGTATTCTGCCAGCCTAAACGCCTAGAAACTGTTCCCATTAGACTATATCACATCTAGGTAGTGTGCACCTAGAGATTACTTTGTAGTATTCCGACAGTCAGTAACGCCTGGAAACTATCCTTCCCAGGCCAGCTCACATCCAGATAGTGTGCACACGAAATTACTGTGTTGTTTCTGCTTGATTCAGACTGCCCATATTAGCCTATCTCGCATCCACTTAAATGCCCTGTAGATTACTGACTACTGCTGTAGTCCCCTACAACTACAAGTGCTGCGGTAGTTAGTACTGTAATTCACTTGATTACGTTTCTAAGCACCCCTTCCTCATCTTGACCTCCACGCGATCCCAAGCTCCAAATCATCACCCATGCCCACAGCTTCCAGAATCTAGGCACAGGCTATACATCCAGGACCCACCTACCTCCACTAGATCACCCTCACTTCACCAGATGGAGACCCCGTCTCCCAAGTATCCACCTCACACCAGTCCAGATCCCTAGAATCCCCCGCTCCCTCCCATCTTCACTCAGCCCCCTTGGCTCGCCACCCGCACTCTAGCACCCACCTTTTCGAGCCCCCCCACCATTCCTTCCCTGAGCACAACAATAGAAAACCACCGCCCACCTCACTATAGCATATCGCCACTCGCCCAATCTCCTCCCACCACCCCATATCCAACTCTAAAATCAAAGCTGCACTATGGCGCGGAAACCACATCCCTTCCCACCCAATGTCATTACTCCCCACCCTCACTGTGACCGCTATTGAGAACTCCCCAATACCCCACGTCAAGTCACCCTGCCCCCTATCAAACTCCCAAGCCAGAGGAGCCCGTGGATGCTCCAAACAGCTCAAATCCTCATCGCCTTCCATCCTTTCACCCTCCAGTGAACATCCCTCCATCCCTCTCGCCCTTCTTACCTCGGAGTCCCTCTCCCCTAACCCACCACAGAACTGCCCACCCTCTGGCCCAAGACCCCCTCAGTAACCTCCCCTCGACCCCTGCCAACAATCCCCCTCCATATCCCTTCCCTTCTCTAAAAGCAGCACGTCTCGCCCTCGTAAAAACAGTAGCCTCAACCCCCCCACCCTCTCTCACACCGCAACTGCACAAAATCCCTTGGAAAGTAGAAACCGAGCTTGGGCCCCCACCATGACTGTCTACTCCTCACCACTTCTACCTCAACCCAGCCTCCCAATCTCTCCCTCCCCTTCCCCATTACACTCCCCCCTGCACTCGCCCTGCTTCCACCCCCTCTCTCTCGACTTCTCACCTTGCACACCGGACTCCCCGAATCCTTCGAGACTCACTTGAGACTGTTTCCCCCTAAACCCCCCTCACCCACTTTACCATTTGTCCACTCGTCCGCCTCTCCTCGACTCTACCCACACCCTCGCATATCCTCCTCCCCCGCCTGCCTACTCTTCCCAGCTTCCACCGATTTGCCCTCGTCACTCAGAGCCCCCGGCACCCTACCCCCCACTACGCCTCCTCTCACTGTCTCATTGACCTGGTGCGTTCCCCTCCACAGTCCCCCACGCACCTCCTGCTTACACCTGATGACCTTCTCCATGACCACACCCCACTCCGAAGTAAAGTGCATCGCTCTGTAGCGAAAAACAGACACATCTTCGACCTCCTCCACTCTGACAAACCTGACCTAGTCTTTATCACTGAAACCTGGTTCTCCAACGACTTTACTCCTGTTGCACACAAAGCATTCCCCCCTGGCTACTCACTCATCCCGCTCAACTGGCCCTCAAGAGGAGGCGGCTTGGCAGTCCTCTTCAAATCTCACTTCTCTGTCTCACTCGTTAAATCTCAGACATGCATTCCATCATGCGAATCCCTTCTTGTTAAACTCTCACTACCTCCGACTTTCTCCCATAACTTCCTACTAATTTACAGACCTCCTGGTTACGACATACATTTCTCAACCAACTTCTGTGATTCTGTAGCCACCATTTAAATAAATCACCCCTCCTTGACTCTCCTAGGAGACTTCAATATCTGGCTGGACATTCCCACAACCCCATGATCCATCCACTGGTCGACAGTCTTGATGCTCCCAACCTCTCCCTTCATATGAACGGTCCAACCCACTCTAAAGGTCACACCGTAGATGCTATCTTCAACTCCCATGACCTGTTTCATCTACCCCCCTGTTAGGGATAATTCTCAAAAATGTGCTAATTCCCTTCACCTTGGAGACCCCCAGCAACTTAGCTGGATTTTGAGGACTTGATTTGTTTTTACCTGGAGCCTTTTTTCCCCACTCTCATGTATTTTGATGCATGTTTTACTTGTGTGTTCTTTGATTATGGAGTTTTAAGATAACTCCATAGGCATCTTTTCCTGTGTGTTACACAGCACCCTCAGTGCAGTGACACAGGGATGTCTTTTTTTTAGACTTCCCAAAGGTTTAAATACCTTCTCTGGGGTAAACTACTGTTTCCCAGAGAATGCAAGGTTAAATTGACTTTACTAGTCTTTTTAAATTCCTAGACCCAGCACATACTATCTTCCCATAGAGTGCTGGAGGGGTTATCTAATATCCCCTGTGTCTAAATATTCATGTAGCAGTCAAATGCTACCCTTTTCTATTGAAATGGGTGGTGTAAGTGGTTTTACAACGAACTACCATGATTTTTACCGACCGTGAACACCGGTAGCTAAAAATCGCGGGAGCCATGTTTTTCAAGATGGTGCCTTCAGCCCCTTTGTTTTTAACAGGTCCCGGTTTTCTTTTTTCACCATTTCTTTTTGGAAAGGTCCTTCTAGTGTTTGGCTCTGCGCGCCAAACCAGGTTTGGTCCCTTTCTTTCTATGCCTTTGGCAGGCTTCAGGATTGAAGACCGCCTCTGGCGCCTGAGTGTCTGGGGTGGGCAGGAAGTGAGGGAGGTGCTAGAAACTCCCTGTGCTTAGTCTCATATGAGACCCAAATGCACTCTGGCGTGATTGGCTGGCTGGCTGACTGTCTGGCAGGGACAGCCACCCTACTGGGTGAATGGCATCTAAGCTGGAATGAAATGGAGAAAACTGTTTAAAAGGCGAGTCTCTTGGACTGGAAAGCAGAGTCGACCACTGGAATGAAAGAACCGAAGACGAGCTGGAAGATGACGGCTGCTGCAACTACTGGACCGTTGGTTTGCCCGGTGAAGCCCTACTGCAGGTCCGAATTGCCAAGTTCACCTCGACAGAGAAGTCCCTTCAAGGACGACTTCTTCCTTTTAATTGGTGGGACCAATTAACTCGTAATCAACATGGATACCATTCTCGGAGCTGGTTAGGATTAACCAGGGGGATGGACACCAGCTTGTGTGCTTGATGAAAAGCTACTCGAACTGAAGTGACTCCATTTTGTCAGTGTTTTCCGACAATCCTGTGCAGTGCAGGAGTCCCCCGACGTCCTCCCTCTTGTCCCCACGACTGAGGCTCAGGAACAGTGAGATCTGCAGGAACTGCCAGGCGCCAACATCTTCAGCTGCATCTTTTGCTTCATACTAAGGTACTGTACCAACACGATTGAGAGAACGCTTCTCTCACGGTGAAAGTTCGTGGAACTTTCACAACTTGCAGGTTTAATCAGCTTGTGACCCAACATATGATTCTTATTCGTACAAACTACTTCTGAGAACTTTGGCAAAGACTTTACCGTTTACTTCAAGAACTGCTCTTTCCTATCCAAGACACTTGTCCATTGACTTTGGCCTAGGCCTGTTGAACTGAATCGAGTGCTTTAGTGAACTATAACTATTTGCACTGCCTAAGAAAGTAACTGAAATGCCATTTTGCTCCTATTTCATGGGAGCCTAATTTGTTCAGAAACGTATTGTTTGGCTATTGAAGTGTGTTTGTGTATAATATTAAGTTGCCTCCTTCTAGTGAATGTTTTCTAAATGATTGTGTAATAAATGAATAAGTGGTTTACCAAGAAACCTTCAGAGTAAGTGTCTACTTGAACCACTGTGATTGTAAGACCTCTGTGTAACATCTTTTACTGCTCACATTCCCTCTTGAGATGAGCCTAGCTGCTCAGCTCGCTACCACAAACTGTGTAGCACAGACTTATACCAAAGGTTGGTTTTTGCTTACACCTGTACTCCTAATTGTATGTGGTGGTCCCAGAGGGTACTGCATGCAATTCTGCCTAACACCCCCATACCACTCATCTGTTTCGACCACTTTGTCGTCCCTTTCTCTATCTTCTCGCCTGCTGCCCCTCCCCCTACCCCCAACCACCTCAAATGCTGGAACAGAGTAAAGATCCTTCCTGACCTGACCCCCTTGCGCCCCACTTCCTCACGCAATGGACCATTCCCCAAATGGTTCACACCCGAACTGAGGAATGCCAAAAAACAAAATAAGTCTCTGGAACGCAAATAGCGAGCAGCAAAAAACGATCTCAGCATATATATGGGTTTTGGGGGTTTGGCGTTGGGTTGGGAGTTGTGGGGGGTTTCCCCCCACATATATGGTACAATTGACCTTCACAATTCGGTCAATTGTGAAAAGGTCAATTGTCATTCGAGCAGTTGTAAAACAATCAATTCGTATACAACCATCACAACTACAAAGCTGAAATCTGGAAAGCCAAAAAAGCTTACTACAATAATCAGATTCTCAACTGTGGAAACCTCAGCAAAGAACTTCATAAAATCATATCTGAATTTGTCAAACCCACTTGCACCTCTTCCCAATCTGCCCCATTGCAATCGCTCTGCGACTCTCTCCCTCCACTTCTACACCACTGCTCTTGACAGGGCGACTTCCCTTAACAAATTGTCCCTCCTCCCCCCCCCGCGATCCCAACTACTGACCAATCCAACAATCCCCCCTCACCCCCTCTGCGCCATCCTCCAACTTACGCACCTTTGGCTCCTTCAGACCGATCTCCAGAGAGGAGTTTCTTGACATTCTATCTGCTAACTAACCATCTGGCTCCCCCCTAGACCCGCCTCAGTCCTTAAAGAAATATTCTCATCCACCTGCGCAGGAGAACATGCAAGAACCATTCTAAATGACTCCCTCAGTTCTGGAATCTTTCCGATGCCTTCAAAATTGTGCACGTCAAGCCTCTTCTTAAAAAACCATCCCTCGACCCCTTTGACCCCAAAAACTACAGACCCATCTCGAACACCAGATTCCTTTCAAAACTCATCGACCGAACAGCATACTCCCAACTAAACGCCTTTGTGCAATCCAACAACCTCCTCGACCCCCGCACAATCAGACTTCAGACCACGACATGGAAACAAAACCACTCTGACCTCAATCTGGGACGATCTTAAGATCACTGCAGACTCTGAAGGGTGCGCTGCACTAATTCTCCTCGACCTCTCTGCAGCTTTTGACAAGATTAAACACTCAATCCTCCTTGACCGTCTCCACTACCTTGGAATCTGTGGCACTGCTCTCAAATGGATGGCCTCCTTCCTCAACAACAGGAAACAAATAACCCTCCTCTCCCCTTTTGTCTCAGCTGCTCGCTCGGTTAATGCTGGAGTACTGCAAGGAGCATGTCTATCTGCTCTCCTGTTCAACCTCTATATGTCCACCCTTCCTGGAAATCATCCGCCTGTACAATATCTTGTGCTACAACTACGCTGACGATACCCAAATCATCCTTAAAATCCACAACTCAGACTCCAACCGCCAGCCTGACCTCGAAGTCTGCCTCCTAGATATCGACCGATGGAGGACTATAAACCACCTCCTCTTAAACCCCACTAAAACCAAAATCATGGTGTGCGGCAACACTACACTTCTACCTCGTCCACTCCCTTGGCCCTCTTCCCTGGGCCAATCCCCCACCCCCTCCGTCTCAGTAAAAAACCTAGGGTGCACTATGGAGTCTGGCCTAACCCTCTCCCGACAAATCAAAACATGTCTAAATGTTGTCAATACCACCTCAAACTTCTAAGACACATTTTTCCCTACCGCTCCTTCTCAAACAGACTTGCCGCTGGTATGTCTGTTGTAATGTTGAGAATGGACTATGCCAACTCCCTATACATAGGGGTCCCGGCATACCACCTTAATAAACTCCAAAGAGCGCAAAACACTGCTGCTAAACTGCTCCTCGCCCTGGGTCCAAGAGACCACACCTCTCCGGCTCTCAGAACCCTCCACTGGCTCCCAGTCGGACAAAGAGCCACTTTCAAGACCCTGTGCATCACTTACCATGCAGCGCACACGACCGGCCCACTATACCTGCAAGATGAGTTAAAACCTTACCTCCCACCCTGCACCCTAAGACCAAGCACTGCCCTCCTTTTAGTGATCCCAACCACTAACTCAGTCAGGATCGGAGGATCCTCTTTCTCAGCCTTGGCCCCGACTCTGTGGAACTCTATATGACATTCTGCATATTACTAAAATGTGGCTCTTTCCATAACGCCAACATTAAGATGCGACTGAACTTACAACAACCCAATGACTACTCAATGGGACCCCCAACCATGTCTTCAATGAATACGCCCACTGATATGGCTATATACAAACGTACCCCTCAACACTGAATAATCTCCTTAGATCATAACTCCTCCTACCCGCATGAGGCCGCTGTGCCCCCAGTCTGTAACACGTACATGACGTCGCTGTGTGCCCTTACTTCACCCTTGCTATGTCACCCTGCCCTCCTGTTCCTGTGATGTCACTATATATCCCACTGTATCACTGTACCACCTTCCCCTCTAACCCTCGTGTATCCCTATACACTGCCACCCCCCTAGCCCCTGTGATGTCATTGTATCCCCCACTATGCCAGTGTCGCTGTGTACCCTGCCTTGTGTTCCCTATGATGTCGCTAGGTATCCCTCTGCCATCCAGTCGCTGTAAACCCAGCCCTCTGTCACTGTATGCCCCCTGTGTGTCGCTGTGTCTCTGTGTACACGGCCATCCTGTGATGTCACTATATATTCCACTTTTTTCCCCTCCCCTCTTGCTCCTGTGATGTTACTGTATGCCCGTTTTGCCCGTGCATTGCTGTGTACCTTCTCTCTTGTTCCCCATGACGTCATTATGCATCGCTCTGCCACCCCTGTCCTGTCGCTGTAAGCTCAGCCCTCTGTCGCGTTATGCCCCTCTGCCTGTGTCACTGTGTACCCTGCACACATGTTCCCATGATGTTGCTATGTATCCAACTGTACTACCCTACCATCTAGTCCCTGTGATGTCGCTCTGTGCCCACCGTGCCAGTGTCACTGTGTAGCCTGCTTTCCTGTTCCCCATGTTGTCGCTATATATCCCTCTGACTCCCTTCCTGTCGCTGTAAGCCAAGCCCTCTGTAACTCTGTGCCTGTGTGTCACTGTGTACCCCTGCCTTCCTGTTCACCTGCCTGGTCTCAGGCGCTTTAAGATGAACCATCATATCTTATTATATCACATCACTACGCCTACTCTCTACTATACACCATCACACAATTAGACCACAGCTATACCCCTGATAATTCGGCCTAGCTGTTCACATACGAACACTACACCACTCACCACCCCAATAAAACGCAGCTATCCCATGACTATCTGGCCTAGTTGCTCACATAAGTGCCAGAACCCAGTCTGGGTGTCCACCCACCAGACTGCACACAGTGAACTGAGTTCTTCACCACCACATCTAACGCTAGGATGCATCTACCATCCAACAATTACATCAGCTGCCCACATAACTGGTGCACCCACGCACCGTACAACACTTTCTCTCTCTACTGACTTGGATTGCGGTTCCCGAGGGCGTTCAACCTACCAGCGTTTTGAGATCATACCAATGATATACAGAGCACTATATGAATGCCAAATAACATAACATAACAGTTCGAGCACCAGCTCCTGCCTACAAATTGACTGTGGCCCACTACAGACGTATGGGCCCTCCTTCGAGCCCATACACAAGTCCAGATATGGTCTTTGCCCTGGAAGACTGCCTTTCTGATTACCATCACCTCTGCAAGCAGAGTGGGCGAAAATCTAAGCTTTTTCAGGCAAGTTTCCATACCTGGTTTGTCATAAATCCAAGGTTGCTCTTTGCATGAATCCTACTTTTATGCCCAAGGTTCCGTCTACATTCCCTCTTAGCGAGCCTTTGGTTTTTGCCTGTCAACAGTGGTTCCACAGAGAAATCCAGGGCCAGCCAATGTTGCGCAATCTGTTTGGTTGAAGTTTCTTCTCCAGCTAAGCCTTCCCTCCGCCCTTTATAATAATAATAATGTATTTTCTATAAAGTGATACACACCCATAGGTCTCAAAGCACTGAAATAACAGAGGACATTATTATCCCACAGAATGGTACTCAATTTATCGCCCTTGGAAGGATGAAAGGCTAAGTTGACCCTGCCGGGATTTGAACCTGTCTCAGCTGGATGCACACAGATATCGGATATTAGCGCTTAACTCACTGTGCTATCTGACCTGCTAATTGTTTCTTAGAAGTACTGCTTTGTAATCTGTTCTAACAGCATGTGAATCTATGAACGAACCAATGCTGAAAGAGGAATAAGTTGCTGACCTGTAACTCCTATTATCTAACATTGGTATCTATCATGGATAGATATGCGATCCACCCGCCTACCGTGTTTATGGCACGTCTTGGCTCGTATTGCCACGTTCACATGCGCTTGCCAAATCTGAAGATGGCCTCTGGGGATGGTTATAAGAAGGGGCCTGTCTATTGGCTATGGGGCAATATGACCCAAAATGACTCTCAAAGAGCACTGAACTGGCAGCAATTTTAAAATTTAAATGTAAACTTCTATGAATCTTATCAAGGATTCCTGGCCTGACGACCGGAAATATTGAAACAGCATGTGAATCTATGAAAGATACTAATGCTGGAGAACATGAGTTCCAGGTAAGTAATACACTCCTTCTAAGCTGCTGTTCTTCAATTAACACCAATATATTTTTTATGCTAATTCCTGAATGTCACCAACCAGATGTATTTAATACATTCCTGCCTCATTTAAATCCTATTTATCCTTTGTCCCTTCTGTTATAAGAGAAGTTCAGATGTGTCAACAGTTAATGGTCAAAAGATTGTTTTAACTGGCACATGCAAAGGTTTCATATCGCAAAGGTAAACAAGTTTGGAAGATGCACAGTCCCCCAAGCCAACTTATTCCCTTTGTGCCTGCCATGCCTGAGATTTGAGCTGCTCCACTCTTTTAATAAAGAAACTACCACAAAACATTTGCTGCAACACTGATTCAAAAGCCATTTCAGAATAATATATTGCCACAAAAAAGCAGGATTTATTTGACGCAGGATGAATAGATTCTATGCAAGTTACTTGTAACACATGGAGCAGTCGGCTATGAAGGATGCCTAGTCAGATAAGGTCTGCTGTGAAATGGGATGTGGTAATTTGCTCGCAGTAAACCTTCAGTACTCTTACGTCCCATCCCCTTTCCTCCATACTGCCTGGGCGTCCCTTCCAAGGGACGGGAGACAGAACCTGTTTCACCAGAAAAAACCTTCTTCCCCTTTAAATTTAGAGGCGCATAGGGGTGCGGCCCTGGGAATATGCACTGCCCTGACTCCAGCGCCACACCTCAGTCCCCTTTTCCGTGTCGACGGGAATGGGCCAAATTCACCAGCACTCCTGGGTTTGGCTTCGGCCATGTAATTCCACGTGTAAATACTTCTTCTCTTCTGTCTTTTTTGTCTTTTTATCATTCAGGTACTCAGTCCTCAGGTGTCACGCCCCACCTCTGCGCATGTCGACTTCTACAGGGTTCAGCAGTTGTCTATCATGTGATGGGCTCTTCTCGACTAGAGACCTAGGGTGCCTTGGCCCAGATCACGGCTGGCAAGCTTCTACTGTGTGCAACGTGCTTTCCTCAAGATCTCTGAAGAACAGACTAACCAAATGGAGGGAGGTCTTCCAGAGATCGCCTCTAAAAGACCTAAAGGACTTAGTCTATCATCGATCCAGGCCCAAGGTATGGCTGCTCTTTTCCAGTGCACCCCGCAAAGGAGACTCCTTCTCAAGGACTCGTCCGCGCGGGAGGGAATGCCCAGGTCCTAGTACCAGCACAAGTACCAAGGCTGTATCAGCACAAGTACCGAGGCTGTATCGGCTACCGGCCGACAGGCCGAGGGGGTCGGTGGATTCTCCCGTTGACAGTGTTGAGGGACCGGAAGGTTCTTTTACCGGGTCTTCACCCGAGGGGCTATGCCCTAGTACCGGCAACATGTCCGAGGGGGTGCCTATACGCAATTCTACCGGCAGATCCGCCGAGGGCGAAATACCTACCGGGCCTCGGCCTGAGGAACAGGGAAGGCCCCATGATCCACTGGACGGTGCAGGGCCCAGTGAGTTGAGCAACACGACAAAGGCATGTGGAAGGCAGCTAGACAAAATAGCCGCCGTGCCAGAAAATCCAGACATCCGGCCGACACCGCTCCAATGAAGGCAGCAGGTGGAGGAACGTGTGTCAAGATGGGACTGGTGTCAACCAGGTATGTGGCCTACAGCTTACACTTCCTTCGCGCAAGGCAGGTTCCCGCTGCGTCCATATGGGCAGGACACACAACGGCTCCAGCAGCCACTCGCTACCTTGTCAATATCACCTAACACCACCTCAGCCTGCGAGGACAGGTTCTTGGAACAGTTCCTCTGGCTCATGAAATCTCCTCGGTTGGGGGTCATCGTCGGGGACGCCAACAGGGACATGCTCCTGCCAATGGCTCCGGCGCCGCAGGCTCCGGTACAGGCGGCCCTGGGCCATGTTCAGCCTCAACCGCCTGCTCCGGCCCCCAACTGATTGTCCAGACGGTTCCGCTACAGCCTCCGGCTCCGGTCTCCACACCGCAGCCCTCTGCTCCCAGCACCCCTCCTCCGGTCCTGGACCAACCGGATGCTCAGGTGGACACAGATGTGGAGGAGGACCCTGACACGCCATCTCCAGCCAAGGCCTTCCACAAACGTCTTGCAGCGCTGGCAGAGTACTTGGGCCTTCCTCAATCTGAGATCGAGAAACCAGCAGAGGGTGTCCTTGCAGAAGTCCTCACGCTACGTCCCGTGGCCAGAACGGGATTCCCGATGCAGAAGGACGTAGTTGCCTTGTCCAAGAAGGGTCGGCTCAAGCCTCGCTCTGTTCAGCCGGTGAATAAACACCTGCACGCCAAGTACAGGCAGATGGAGGGGGATACACTCTTGCTATCGTCACATCCTCAGCCACACTCCTCTGTGATCGCTGCCGCATCACTATACTCCAAGCCTCAGTCGTCCTCAGCCGCCTCCTCTATGGCGCTGTTAGGCAAGGAGGAGAAGATCTTGGAGGTATACAGGAAGAAGCTGTATTCCAAAGCATCCTTCGTCAAGCCAATGCGGATGCCATGCTGGCAGCCATTAGCCAGACGCTCTGGTGGGAAATAGCAGATTTCCTCCCAGAGCTTACGGCACAGAGCCAATCACGATTCAAGGCGGGATTGGCAGAGGCCAAGATGGTGGCACAGGACATCATGGAGTCCACCATGGTCCACATTGACACCTCTGGCCGTGCCATCTGCATTGCCACGGACATGAGAAGAACGGCCTGGCTCTGTGCTACGAAATTCAACCTGGGTGTCCAGGAATGCATCTTAAATCGTCCATTCGAAAGGGGTGACCTCTTCCACGCCACAACGGACGAGGAGCTGGAGAAAAAGAAAAACAGCTCACAAACGGCGAAGTCTTTATCCATCCTGACAAAGACAACGCCCAAAACGTACACCCAGACACAGCAGTGCTCGGAAAAGGGGCGTACATGCAGAGGGTTCCGCGGCTTCCAAGAGCGAAGGTCCAGGCAGCCTGACCGTTCGACGACTCAACATCGGCGCAAACAACAAAAAGGGGGTGGGGGTAAGGGCTTTTTCCAGTCCCCCTACTCCGCAACAGCCTCAGAGGGAAAGAACATCACAAAAAGTACAAGTGCCATGTGACACGTACAGACCCTCTTTGCATTTATATTGTTAATTAGCAATTCGAATACAATACCTTCTAGTGACAAATGATTAAAAAAAAAATCTTCTCATTACTTATTATTTTATTATTATTTTCTTACATAAACATCATCCTATCTAAAAACGTGTACAAAAATTACGGCAAGGGAAAGAAGGCATGACACGCCCCTCCGGGTCCAGGTGTCTCCAGTGGGGGGTAGGCTTGCTCTCCATGCACATTTCTGGCGCCAGAATTTCGCAGACCCCTGGATCCTCTCTGTAGTCACGACGGGGTGTCGCCTCCCTATCCCAGCTTCTCCTCCCTCCTCCCCTCCACTCCCACCGGTTGGGACAGCAACTCTTTTGGCAGAGATCTGGTCTTCTGTCATGAGCCAGGCAGTAGAGGAAGTCCCAGCGAGGCTTGGGCTTTTACTCCAGGAGAACCAGGCGGGCCTGAGAGTTGTGCTGGACCTTTCCACCCTCAACCTCTCCCTACCGCTACAAAAATTCAACATGGTTGCGCCAGCTTTGATAGCGGAGACATTGTGCAAGGGAGACTGGATGTGTTCCCAGGATCTGAAGGACACGTACCTACACGTCCGAATCTGGCAGTCTCATCGTTCTTTTCTATGATTCAGGATTGTGGGCTACCATTTCCAATACAAGGTGCTTCCTTTCGGCCTCAACTCGGCCCCAGGGTCTTTACCAGGCTGATGAACACAGTGGGGGCCCTCAGGTAACGGGGCCACCACATCTACCCATACCTCGACGACTGGCTCGTCAGGGCGACATCTCTGGAAGCAGTACACCATACTTCCCACGCTCTTATGAACACACTGCACGAGCTGGGTTTTTCACTCAACGTCAAGAAGTCACAGCTGCAGCCCATGCGAAGACTGACCTTCTTGGGTCTCATTTGGGACACGTGCTCAGAGAGAGTTTTTCCCTCGCAGGACAAGATCACAGCCCTCAAGAGGGCCACCGCGCACTTCCTCAGCAGAGAAGTGACCTCGGTCTGGTGGTACCAACACCTACTGTGTCTCATGGCAGCAGTCCTCTTGTCCGTCCCCCACTCGGGACTCAGGATGAGGAGGATACAGCTGCACTTTGCAGGCTCTTGGAAGCAGAAGCGAGGCTCTCAGTCAGAGATGATCATTGTTCCTCCATCACTTCACCCGGACCTCACATGGTGGTCCAGGGACTGCAACCTTCGGTTGGGCAAGCCTTTCCGGCAACCTACCCCACAGGTCACCATCACCACAGACTCCTCTCTCGAAGGTTGGGGGGGCCACCCTGGACAAACACTGCGTCCATGGCACCTTTGCCCGGCAGGAGTACCACATCAATTGGCTGGAACTGAAGGCAATCTGGCTGTCGGTTATCGAGGGCAAGGTCATCCTCATTCAGACAGACAATTCGCCCAGCTTGTTCTATGTCAACAAGCAGGGAAGTACTAGGTCCCCCCCCCACCGTGCAAGTTCGCAGTCAGCATGTGGGAGTTGGCCCTAGAGAACAACATCTACCTCACGGCTGTCCACCTGCCGGGGGAATCCAACCTGGAGGCAGACCGGCTCAGCAGATCGGGTGCGGACAACTACGAGTGGCAGTTGAACGACTTAGTACTGAAGGAAATCTTCTACAAATGGGGACACCTCCAGGTTGGTCTCTTGCCTCCTGGAAGAACAGGAAGTGGCAACTGTTCGCTTCCTGGCAAGGTCAGGGCCCGAGCTCCCCAGGGCGATGCATTCCAAATTCAGTGTAATGACAGCATACGCCTTCCCGCCCACACCACTGATACACAGGGTGATATGCAAGATCAAGGAATCTCGCCACCTCAGCATCATCCTAATAGCACTGTGGTGGATGGCCAGGCCATGGTTCTCAGAGCTGTTCAGCCTCTCAGAGAGGCCGCCCATTTGCCTCCCGACGGGCCCAGCACATCTTCTGGCGCAGCAGGAGGGCAGGGTCATCCACCCTGTGCCACAGAAACTAGCCCTCACAGCATGGTTCCTGAACAGGTCAAGCTAGGTCAACTCAGCCTTTCCCAGGCTAACCTAGAGATTATACAGGGCGCCAGGAGCAAGTCTACCAGGGCCCAGTATAAGAGCAAGAGGACCAGGTTCTGCCACTGGGCAGACTCTAAGGGTATCAACCCCCTTACATGTACCTTGGACGACGTGCTCTCCTTCTTGGCGCACCTCGCCCACTCAGGCGTGCAGGTGGACACTTGCAGCACTTTTGGCAGCCATTGGGGCTTACAGAAACTCGGAGGAGGAGATTGTGTCCTCTTCCAAACCGATTGTCAGGAAAAATTTGACGGGACTCGCCAAACTCTACCCGCCCATCAAGAGGCCACACCCTGTATGAGACCTCAACATAGTCCTGGGTGCCCTGGCACACAAACCATTTGAACCATTGGCATCCGTGGACATCAGACTGGTGACCATTAAGCCTTGGCTCGCAGAATCAGCTAAATCCAGATCCTGGTCGCCTCAGAGCCATATACTACGTTCCACAGGGATAAAGTAGTCCTGTGGACACACCCAGCATTCTTGCCCAGGGTGCCTTCCGCATTCCATCTGAACCAAGAAATTGTGCTACCTATGTTTTTTGCTGAGCCCAAAGACGAGGCACATAGAGTTCTGCACTGCCTTGATGTCAGGCGTGCCCTGAAATTCTGCGTGGACAGGACCAAGGGCTTCCGCAAGTCGGGCGCACTTTTTGTCACCGTCGGTGGATCAAGACTCGGGTATCAGGCCTGTAAGGCCACCATAGCCTGTTGGATGGTCTCGGGCGCAAAGAAGCTTACGAGGGACAGCACAAGCCCCTGCCGGCCAACATGCATGCCCACACGGTCGGAGCCAAGGCAACGGCATTGCTTTCCTGCGGATGATCCCCTGGCATGTCATAAGTAGGGCGGCCACGTGTGCCACCCCTTTCGGCTTTCTGCAAGCACTACTGTTTGGATGCCGGTTCTAGATCAGACGCGGTTTAAGGACAGGCGGTTCTTAGAAACATGTTGGCTTAAGGAGGGTCTCCTCTCCACCCTGGGGCTACACTCTGTTGTAATCACCCATGCACTATGGAGGAAAGAGGACGGTACGTGAGAGTCATTAGTTACTCACCATAGAGACTAACATACTCTTAGCCCTTAGTCCCCTTTCCTCCATATGACCCACCAGCCTCCCCCCTAATTAAACTGGTGTCATTAAGCAATGTTGATCTATTGTCGACACGTCTATGGGGACTGAGGTGTGGCGCCGGAGGGCGGAGTCAGGGCAGCGCATGCTCCCAGGGCAGCACCGCTGCACGCCTCCAAATTTAAAGGGGAAGAAGGTTTTTTCTGGTGAAAAAGGTTCTGTCTCCCGTCCCTTGGAAGGGACGCCCATACAGTATGGAGGAAAGGGGGCTAAGAGTATGTTAGTCACTACGGTGAATGACTTATAATTAATATCTTGATCTCCATATTCAGCAAGGGTAGTCTAAGGAGCCATAATGTCTCCTGCCTTTTCTTGTTTGAGTATTGGTTTCATAAGTTACCCAACATTACCCGTTGCAACTGGAGAGCTAGCACAAGTAGCTTCATGATCTATCCAACCAGCCTTTCCTAAACCTAAAACTTGAGACTGTTAAGAGTTTAAGCGTTGGTAAAATGTATATGCCTGTTATTGTTGATAAAAAATATAAGAACATTTGTCATGGACCAAAGAAATGTCATCAATACTAATGTTGAGAAGCCGGTAGGAAAGGAGCACCTTCGAAACAAAGTATTGGCCTGGCTTTGTCAGAAAACGGGACATGGCATTATTAGGGCTCCTGATCTGAATGTCCTCTGGAGGATTGAACTTGATAATTGGTGTTCACAGAATACAGAGATTGTGTACTTGTGGGATGTGGGGGCAGTAACCTCCTGCTTTTTCTGAGTATTTGTAAAAGAATTTGAAACTGGTAGTGGATCTTAAGAAAGTTCTATCGTCTATCATGGAATGCTTAGTCTTGCATATTTTTATGCTTTATTTTATGGCCTTTAACTGTTTCTTTACTGTCCTTTTACCGTTCTTTATTGTTGTTGGATTCATTTGATTTCTGCATTTTGTTTTGTTTGTTGTATAATGCCCCACACACCCATCTTGCTGTACAGAAGGCATATATTACAAATTCATGTTTTTTTTTTCTTGTGCAGCCGGTGTTTAGTACCAGTCTCTCTTGTGCTTTCTAACTGTTCTCAAGCTGATGTGGATGTAATCATTGATTTAAGGCACAAAACAACAAGGTAAGACCATTCGTTTGTATTATTAGTATTTGTGGTGTGGTGGAGCATGTTTGTAGAAATAATGCAAAGATATTGTGGTGCATCAACGGACATGTACTAGTGGAAAGGTTTAGACTTTGTATGCCGGAACGGTTATGCAGGTTGATAAAGTATTTGCATGTCAGATTGTGTCTGTGCTCTTGTGTTTGTGATGCTCTGCCCTTTTTGAGACGTAAATGATCTGGTTTGTAAAGAGTATTTTCACCCTTTTAAGTAGGGGAGACTGCTTTGATCAACATTTTGCACTACATATATAGGCACAGTACATTTCTTTCACAGCATTTTACCTGAATACTCCTGCCGTCTGTTTTATTTCTGTCTGCCATGGTTATTCATTGTACTGTATGTCTTCCCACCTCACATTCATCTATCTTCATTCCTCAAGATGCAGGAATGCCTCAATCAAAGTTGTGTTTTAGTAAACTGATATCTGCATATTCTGCTTTCAGTAGCTTAATGGCTATTAAAAGGTTAGACACTACTGTACTAAGCATTGGTGCTTAGCAGTGACAACCCAAGCGTTACTCCTTCCCGGATCTTTGATTAATGAGATGTGAACCAAGGGTATTCGTCCCTTCTCCCCAAGAGGGAGCCTCCCCCTTTCAGTCTAGGCAGGTGAGCCCGTTCTGCAAGACCCTCCCTAGGGACCTAGGCAAGTGGGACCTCACTAGGAGAGACTCCCCTTTAGGAAACAAAGATTTCCGTTCCTGTGAGGAACTCCCTAGACCATCCACCATAGTAGAATATATACAGGACTATCAGTTATGAAGAACATAATAAGGCCCAGAGACTTGGCTGAAAAACAAAACTAAAATACCCCATTGTGCCCAAGGAGGAAGATCTGTCTCTTTAAGGAGAGACGTACATTTAACTAAGACGAGTAGCCTGAAGAGAGAGAGCGCGCTGAGAAGATGCGAAGAGAGCTGAGCATAATCTGGGGAAGTCCCATATCACTCAATAAATAACATGGAAGGTTACATCAGTGGCCTAGAGGCCCAATCGCACTCAAACCAGGGTGCAGTCCGAATGCAGCAAACTCCAACTATCGTTCCCTCCATTTTAAGTATCATGTCAATGTCGTCATCAGCGGTGGTGGTAGTCGCCAACACTGTCATGTGTTATGAGAAGGGTGTCTCACTTACAGATCGTGATGGGTGTGTTTCTATTAGAGAAGGTGAGGAGGGGATACGCCCTCCCTACCAGGTGTCCCCTGCCACCCTTCAGGTTGCTGAAGATTTGTTAAATGCGATTGAGCCTGACCAGCTAAGGGTGGTAAGGGCATATAAAGACAAGGGTTGCTACCCCGTGTTAGGAAAGATTTCTCTTTACTGCACCTTTCGTTCCATCTTTATGGAACCCCCAAAGCTTTTTCTTTTATTTTGGAATCTGACCTGTTAGTTGCACAGTGCAGTACAGCCTTAAGCTTCACTACACTGGCCTTTGCTCATATGTTATGGGGAAACTGATCTGTCCTTCAGGCTGTCGTGTTATTGTGTTAATACTTTGGTTACCTTTGTATCACTTGTGGTAACTTTTTATCATTGTTCACAGCAGCTTACATTGCAGTACAATAGGGTGCATTTATGTTTTGCCCTAGTCTAACGCACAGAGGATTTCTGGTTACTCTAGGTGTGTTGAAAGGATAAGCTGGTGGCAGCAGTAACTTTTTCCCACTTTTTGGGGATTTTCATTTTAGCCTTACCACGTTTGGCTACTAACTGTGGCTACTCGTCCAACATGGCCGTGCCACAAGAGTTTTTGCTTGTTCTTTTGCCATCTTGTTCTTTAGCTTTCTTCCTGTCTGAGAGGCCAGGGAAATCCTTATAAGGACTTCCAGTGCCCAGGAAAGCAGAAGCTTTTGGCGGGCTACTGGAGGGGTGTGTGTGTTTGCTGGCAGGATGTGGGCTGGGTCTGTCTGACCCCAATCCACAAACTGGTTTTGGTGTGTCCGAGTGGTATGCATGAATGTTCCTGCCAGTGTTCCTGATTGGACCACTGCTCGTTGTGTATGGGCTAGTCCTGCTATTTGCTAGTGGGGGCAGCTGCTCTTACCTGGATTTTGGGATAAGAAGAGGACCCCTGCACCCATTCTTCAGAGATCCTGGAGAAACCTGAAGGAGCCAAGTATCCTGTCCAGCTGTGAACCACGCGAAGAACCCTGAGACCTGACTGAAGGAGGCCTGGCAACCAACTTCTGCTGCTGACCTGGAGGAGCCCCGTCTTGCTTGTGATCTTTAGTAGTCCTGCAAAAGAGCTGCGACCCTTGGAATGGAGGTACCATGCATTCCCAATGCCTGCTCGGTGCCCTGCTAAAGGAAGCCTTCGGAAGTGCCCTGGAACTGGGCTACTGTGCTGCTGGCGTCACCGTACCGAGTTTCGGCCTGATACTTGGGTGATCCTCAGCTGGCCCTACAAGACTACCTCCTGCGGAATGTCGGCGTCCTAGCATCGAGGAGACCCGAGATAGGAGGGAAAGTCTGACCGCGGCTGCAAAGTCCTTTTGCGTCGTCCTGCTGTGGTGACCACCATCCAAAATAGCTTACCTGTCCCCAGTCCAGTCCTAAAACGGGTGCTGCATCAAGTTTTGCTGCATTCTTCAGTCGAGAGTCCTTGCAACAGTGAAATACACCAACCAGAGATCAGCTCGAACCTGCAAACCCTGTGAATCGAGGACTGCGACTTTCAGCAGGAAGAGCAACGTCGGACCCTCTTCCTTTGTTCTGCCAAGCCTGGGGTAGATTCGAAGTGCAAGGTAAGTTACAGAGTTTCTAACCTATGCCTTTACTGCCATTGTAAGTCAATGGCCTTATAATAAAGCTTAATTCTAACACTTTTGGCTTTGCCATTACTTGGTTGCGCAAGACATCTGACTGCTGGGGCTACTTTTCTTTTTTTTCTTTTAAAAATTAAAATGTATATGTTTGTATCTTAAACCTTCCATTTATACATACATTGAATCATTGTAATATTCATTTTTATCAAGAAAAGAACTTCTTTCTTGGCCTTTTAAAATTCAATTCATGTGTCCATTGTTCGGGTCATTGATGTCCGTCCAAAATCGAATTATGGTTGTTACCATTTTTCTGTTATTACCCATTATTATTTGTGACCAACGTTCTGTAGTGTCCATGTGACTTTCTGGGCTGGGGTATCTTTCGCTTAAGGCTAAGCGTTTTGCTGTTAGTGCTGGACATTGCATTAAAATGTGGAATATGCTTTCATTTTTTTCTGTGTGTTTGCAGAATCTGCATGTGTGGGTAGTCTCTTGTTTCGCATTTCTTATCCCTACAATTTCTTGTTTGTGGAGAATATTGAGTCTCAATCTCATAAAAGTTTCACAGATCACCCGGTCTGGAAAAAGGTCAAGGTAGTGTGGCATTTGGTTCAGAGCTCTTGTTTCACTCTTGCATGTTAAGTTACGTTTGTATTGGTTTTTGAGATGTCTTGGCTCAATCAAACCTCTCGATGTACTTTTACTTTTTACTGTCTATCAGCATTTCCATGGAGATATCGCTCTCCATTCTTTTGATGTTTAAAGATTCTTTCTATTTTGATAGAACAGTGTTGTTGACTTTATCAATTTTTGTTCGAAGGATGTCTAGTGGCGGTATAATATCGTTGTTGTTCAATTTCCTATAAAGGTCCTGTTTTAGAACAGTGTTGTTGACCTTATCAATTTTTGTTCCAAGGATGTCTAGTGGCGGTATAATATCGTTATTGTTCAATTTCCTATAAAGGTCCTGTTTTTTCCATGTTATGATGAAATGGAGAGATTGCAGGGTTAATACCTGATACGCGGCATAGAGGTTGATTGGGGAAGGGACAACACTTTCCTCCAAAATATCCCCTCTAGTTTTTACCAAATGCGCTGGTCAATATTTATTATTGTCTCACCACCATAAGTCAATGTAGCTGCCACTTTTTGTTAATAAAATGAAACCACTGGCTTGAGGGAGAATTTTCCAAATTTCCTGTGTATAACAAACCCTTGACTCGCCAGGGCATGAGCTTTGGATTTCAGTTGTATTGCCCACTTCTGTTAGTCTGAGATTGATTGATCTGTATGCCTTGATATTTAAACATATGAACCTGCTCGATTTTTATTTTTGTATTTTATTTTTTTTTATTTATTTTTTTTATTTTGAAGATAAAAGGAATATTGATCTTTCTTTTTGCCTTGTTGCTGAGTTAACGTCATAATTTTGGTGTTAGTTACATTTATTGTGAGTTCATTAGCTTCCATGTATTCCTGTAGCTTGTTCAGTGCAATTTGTAGACCTCGAGGGGTTTTTGTCAGGATAACCATATCGTTGGCGTACATCATGCACGGCAGGATTGTTGCATTAAGTTGTGGGGGGGTTCATGAGTGGGCTGTGGATGTTTTCTTCAAAATCTGATGTAAAGAGATTAAATAGAGTTGCGGCCAGGGGGGCATCCTTGCTTCAGGCCGTCCCATGTTCGAATTGGTTGTGTCACAAGTCCTTCCTTTGTCATTCGTACTTGGATTTTGGTGTTAGAATAAAGAAGCTTCATTGGCTCTATTATATCACTCGGACAACCCCAATTCTCAAGCTCATTCCATTGGATGTGTCGATTAAGGCGTACGGGAAGAAGCTGTATTCCAACGCGCCTTTGCACCTGTGTCAAGCCAACGTGGATGTCATGCTGGCAGCCGTTAACCAGAGGCTCTGGCGGGAAATTGCAGATTTCCTCCCAGAGCTTCTGGCGCAGAGCCAATCACAATTCAAGGCGGGATTGGCTGAGGCAAAGCTTGTGGCGGAGGACATTATGGAGTCCTCTGTGGCCCACATTTACACCTCTGGCCATGCCATCTGTATTGCCACGGACATGAGAAGAACGTTCTGGCTCTGTGCTACGAAATTCAACCCACATGTCCAGGAACGCATACTGGATCTTCCGTTCGAAGGGGGTGACCGCTTCTACTCCACAACGGATGAGCGGGATAAAAAGAAAAACAGATCTCAACCAGCGAAGTCTTCATCCATCCTTACAAAGACCACGCCCAAAATGTACACCCAGTCACAGTAGCGCTTGGACAAGGGGCGTACATACAGAGGATTCCGCGGCTTCCAAGAGCAGAGGTCCAGGCAGCCGGACCATTCGCCGACCCAACATCAGCACAAGCAACAAAAAGGGGGGGATTGGTTAAGGGATTTTTCCAATCCCTCTCCTCCGCAACAGCCTCAGAGGGGAAAAAAGGCATGACACGCCCCTCCGGGCCCACGTGTCTCCAGTGGTGGGCAGGCTTGCTCTCCATGCACACTTCTGGCGCCAGTATTTTGCGGACCCCTGGATCCTCTCCGCAGTATCGACGGTGTACCGTCTACCCAACCCAGTCTCTCCTCCCTCTTCCCCCTCCACTCCCACAGATTGGGACAGCAACTCTTTTGGCGGAGATCCGGTCACTCGTCGAGAGCCAGGCAGTGGAGGAAGTCCCAGCCTCCCAGCGAGGCCTGGGCTTCTACTCCAGGATTTTCTCCCTTAAGAAAAAGAAACAGGTGGGCCTGAGAGTTGTGCTGGACCTTTCCACCCTCAACCTCTCCCTACTTCTACAATAATTCAAGATGGTTACGCCAGCTTTAATAGCAGAGACATTGTGCAAGGGAGACTGGATATGCTCCCTTGATCTGAAGGACGCGTACGTACACGTTCGATTTGTCAGCCTCATCGTTCTTTTCTAAGATTCAAGATCATGGGCTACCATTTCCAATACAAGGTGCTTCCGTTCGGCCTCAATTCGGCCCCCAGGGTCTTTACCAGGCTGACGAATACAATGCCACCACATCTACCTGTACCTCGACGACTGGCTCGTCAGTGCTTCATCTGTGGAAGAGGTGCACCGCACTTCCCATGCTCTTATGAACACACTACACGATCTGGGCTTTTTGCTCAATCTCAAGAAGTCGCAGCTGCAGCCTATGCAGGGACTGACCTTCTTGGGGCTCATCTGGGACACGTGCTCCAAGAGAATGTTTCCTTGGGAGGACAAGATCACCGCCATCAGGAGTGCCACTGCGCACTTCCTCAGCAGAGGAGTGACATCCGCCTGGTGGTACCAACACCGACTGGGTCTCATGGCAGCGGTCCTACTCATGGCATCCTACTCATGGCATCCCCTACACGAAACTCAGGATGAGGAGGAAACGGCTGCACTTTGCAGCATCATGGGGCTCTCAGGCGAACATGATAAACGTTCCTCCTTCTCTTCACTCGGACCTGACATGGTGGTCCAGGGACTGCAACCTGCAGACAGGCAAGCCCTTCCGGCAACCTACCCCACAGGTCACCATCACTACGGACTCCTCTCGCGAGGGATGGGGGCCACCCTGGACAACCACTGCGTCCGTGGCACCTGGACCCGGCAGGAGCAGGAGTTTCCACATCAATTGGCTGGAGCTGAAGGCCATCTGGCTAGCGCTCGGAGCCTTCCTTCTTGGTTATCGGGGGCAATGTCGTGCTCATTCAAACAGACAACTCGAGCAGCATGTTCTATTTCAACAAACAGGGAGGTACCAAATCCCCTCCACTGTGCAGACTGGCAGTCAGCATGTAGGAATGGGCCCTGGAGATCAATATCTATCTCACGGTGTCCACCTCTCGGGTGAATCCATCCTGGAGGCGGACAGGCTCAGCATACTGGGAGCGGACAACTTCGAGTGGCAACTGAACGACCTTGTGCTGCAGGAGATCTTCAGCAGATGGGGACACCCACAGGTGGACCTCCTTGCCTCCTGGGACAACAAAAAGTGCCCACAGTTCGCCTCCTGGCTGGGACAGAGCCCCGGCTCCCTGGGCGACGCATTTCTGATGCAGTGGAACAGCATGACCGCATACGCCTTCCCGCCCACACCGCTGATGCACAGAGTTATATGCAAGATCAAGGAGTCTCACCACCTCAGCGTCATTCTAATAGCTCCATGGTGGCCAGCCAGGCCTTGGTTCTCGGAGCTGCTCAGCCTCTCGGAGAGACCGCCCAGTCACCTTCCGACGGGCCCAGCACATCTTCTGGTGCAGCAGGGGACAGGGTCATCCACCCCATACCACAGAAACAAGCCCTCAGTGTGGTTCCTGAGCAGGTCACGCTAGGACTCCTCAGCCTTTCCCAGTCTAATCTAGAGATCCTACAGGGCGCAAGGAGCAAGGCTACCAGGCCCCAGTATAAGAGCAAGTGGCCCAGGTTCAGTCACTGGGCAGACTCTAAGGATATCAACCCCCTTGCATGTAAGTTGGACGACGTCCTCTCCTTCTCGGCGCACCTTGCGCACTCACGCATGCAGGTAGACACTTGCTGCACTTACTTGGCAGCCATTGGGTCCTAAAGAAATTCAGAGGAAGAGGTGTTCTCCTCTTACAACCCGATTGTCAAGGAGCACTTGATGGGACTCGCCAGACTCTACCTGCCCATCAAGAGGCCACACCCGGTATGGGACCACAACATAGTTTTGGGTACCCTGGCGCACAAACCATTTGAGCCGATGGCGTCCGCGGACATCAGGCTGGTCAACATCAAGACGGCCTTGCTAGTCGGCCTCACCTCGGCTTGCAGAGTCAGCAAAATCCAGGCGCTGGTCGCCTTAGAGCCCTATACTACTTTTCACAAGGTTAAAGTAGTCCTCCCGACACACCCGGCATTCCTAGCTACAGTGCCTTACGCTTTTCATCTGAATGACGAAATAGTGCAGCCTACGTTCTTTGATGAACCTAAAGACGAGGCACAGAAAGTTCTGCACTGCCTCGATGTCAGGCGTCCCCTGAAATTCTACTTGGACAGGACCAAGGGCTTCCGTAAATTGGACGCACTGTTTGCCATGTTCGGCGGATCAAGACCGGGGCATCCGGCAACCAAAGCCTCCATAGCCCGTTGGATGGCTCAGCCATCAAGGAAGCATACGAGGGATAGCATAAGCCACTTCCGGTCAACATGCACGCCCACGCGGTCAGAGCCAAGGCAGCAGCCATCGCATTCCAGGCCATGTCCCCTGGCAAGTCATAAGCAGGGCGGCCACATGGGCCACCCCTTCGGCTTTCTGCAAGCACTACTGTTTGGACGCCGGCTCTAGATCAGACTTGGCTTTCGGGCCAGGCAGTTATTAGAAATCTGTTTTCTTAAGGAGGGTCTCCTCTCCACCCTGGGGGTACACTCAGTTGTAATCGCCCATGCAGTATGAAGGAAAGGGGACGGGACGTAAGAGTAATTATAAGTTACTCACCGTAGTTACTAACTTAGTCCTCACTCCCCTTTCCTACATATTTCCCACCATCCTCCCCCCTAAGAAACCTGGTGTCATTAGGCAAGGTTAATCCATTGTCGACGGGTCTATGGGGACTGAGGTGTGGCGCCAGATTGCGGGGTTAGGGCAGCGCATGCTCCCAGGGCCGCACCCCTGCGTGCCTCTAGATTTAAGGGGGAAGGAGGTTTTTTCTCGTGAGAAAGGTTCCGTCTCCCGTCCCTTGGAAGGGACGCCCATGCAGTATGGAGGAAAGGGAACTAAGGACTAAAAGTATGTTAGTCACTACGGTGAGTAACTTATAATTATTGCTCATATCATACTATGTCATATTTGAATGCACATTTGTAAACCTTAAACTTCTCTGTCTTACAAAACAATATAAGCATCCTAACAGTCTCAAACTACAAAGCGCCTGCAAGATCGCAAGACAATAGCTTGGCATTATTTCTTCACATTCTTTCCTGATTAGTTTGTTTAAAATAAATCTGCAGCATCAAAAGGACTGACTCCTCCTGAAAAGCCAAAGTGAGCGTTGTAGCGCATTGTGTACCAATAAATATATAGGGCAAAAATGCTGTAAGTGAGCCCCGTTCCTTACCAGATGTTCACATGTGTCCTGGCCAATTGGCCCAGAGCAGTATCTGGTTTTAGTAGCTGTTGGGTTGCAGAGAAGTGGCGCTGGAATACCCCCCAAAAATAGCTTAAAAAAAGACTATTCACAAATGTAAGAAACCTCCCTGACCCGTGTGTCAATCTTCTTAACGTTGAATGCAGTGTGAGTGCCAAGGCAGGCCAAGCGAAAACGTGAGTAAATTCCAAGAGGTAACTATGTACCATTGACTTCACCCGAGTTGTGCCATTTAGTTATGCAAACAGAAAATGACGACTGGTAATTGGCATAGGAGGCTAATGAATTACTATTGAATGGGTGGACCATTCATGCAGTGCAAGTGATATGCCAATGTTAACGCAGAAATTATGTGGATTGAATAAATACTCAAAAGGTTGTGAATAGCCAAATGCGTGTGTTGTAAAAGAACCCCTGTATAGGCCTCATGCCATTAAGTGATAAACTCACCTATAATGCCGTTAATACGAACGCTGAATTTAGATTTGCCGTGGTTTCCCTCATAGAAAGAGCATGTAACCGGTAGCTTTGAAAAGCACACAGTGCATGTATTAGATTCTTGGGATGTTGAACTGTACAGATATGTGTGAAGCCAATGTGAAAAGATTGCATCAAGGACTCACCATTAGTCATTGCGGGTCTGCCCAATATGCGACCCTGCCATCGTCTGGCCTGAACTGTATAGAGCAACGCGAGTGCTGGCGGGTTGCTCGAGGAAATAGTTCTGGGAGTTGATCACATGATTTTCCGTGATCACAAGTCATGTGATAATGCATCTCAAAATTAGCGTTGTCCATTGGGATTTGTTAAAGCGCCAGGGTAAACATTCATGAAAATAGCTGATGGTTTTTAGTTGGTGAAATTTAAACACTACTGTTGTGATTATTTGCTTACGGTATTAAACGCGACCAATATTGCGAATTATATGACCAGCATGTGTGCTATGCTGCATCAGCATTGATAAAATTATATTGAGTGCCAATGAATTGTTTTAGCAAATAAGGGTATATAGCACGTTATATGTGTTAAATATATCTGATCTGGTTAAGTAAGGCACCTAGCTTGTAAGATCTTATTTGGTATAAGTGCTAGGTTATGATGAGCAGAATTAATAACAAATTCCATACCAGGTGGTATGTGATTAGTAAGATTTGGTCCATAACCTGTAAATCGATTAGTGTGTTGCCAGATTAAGCTGGCACGACAGTACAGTTGTGTGTATGGGAATATATAGTGCATCTAATGCCATTGTTATAGCTTGGCTAAAATGCCCTTATTAGCGCTCAATTAGGCCTTTCACCTATTAACTGTGAAACAAATTGCCATACTGTCACATCAGGGCTAGTGAAAGTGAGAGACACCAAAGGTACACATGTTGTCACATATAGTGAAAATGATATTTATCAAAATTTGGCGAGAAAAGATACCGTTGGATAAAGGGGTACATCACTAACAAGAAAAAAGATTGTTATTGGATCACAGAAAGACATTCAGTTCATGTTCACTGTTTAGACCTAGCGTGGTACAGCGCATTTTACAAATCATGCGCAATTCGAGTTGCCTGAGGAGTTGTTGACGATCGCCCCCTCTTGTGTGAGATTGTGCTTCTTGTAGTCCGACGAAACAAATGTCTTTTTTGTTGGCCAGTTGGTGGTTTGCTTGCCAGTGAACTGCAAAATGCAGTTTAGGATCTTGACTGCTGAGATTAGCTAGATACTTGCATATCCGTATCCATAGCTCGCAAATAGTACTCCCTACATACACTTTGCCACAGACACACATGATTCCATATACTGTAAACTTTGATCTACAGTTCATAAAGTCATTGATCTCGGTCGTGAGACAACCATGGCAAGTGAAAGACGTGGTTGCTGACAGAGCAAAATTGCAAAAATTACAGTTTCTGCATTTGTGTAAACCTATTAACGTGCGTTTTAGCCAATTGGTTTGAGTCCTTGGACCGGGTTCCGGTTTAAGAAAAGAGGGACTTTAAAGTCAGAGCCTTGGTAAAGATCATTTTGGGTCGACTGGAGATATACTCGTGCAGATCTGAATCTAGCGTGAGTAAGTGCCAATGTTAAGTAACTTGTATAGACAATTGCTGTCATGCGACAATTTGGTAATAAAACTAACACCTTGTTAAGGTTCCTGCATGGTCAAAGGTTTCTTTTTAAACAGATCATCTCTTTGGAGAAGATTTGTCTTAGTAAGAGCATTATGTATACATTTGGTAGAGTACCCCCGTTCCTTCAACCTGCGCCCGAGTAGGTCCCACTCATGTGTATATATCTTGTGAGAGGTGCAATTTCTTTTAGCACAGTAGAATTCTCCTACCGGAATGTTATTAATTACAGTTTTCTTATAGCAGCTGGTCGCAAAGAGAGTCAAATTGACTTGGGTGGGTTTTCTATAGGTCTGTGCATGTAAGGTATTATTTTCAATGTAAATGTTAAGATCAAGAAAATCAATGGTCCAGGTATCTATGCTTCCCGTGAACTCCCTGCCAAAAGTGTTAATGGTTAGATATTCTACAAAGGAATCAAATGGATCAAAAGAACCATTCCAAATTACCAAAACATCATTTATGTACCTTTTCCATAGAAGAATCTCTGTATCATAGTCGTGAGAATTGTAGATGTATGTACTTTCATAGAAACCCATGAAGAGGTTAGTCAAAGAGGGTGCGTATTTCGCTCCCATGATGACACCCTTCGTCTGAACAAAATTTTGGTTATTGAAGAGAAACTGGTTGTGATCTAGTGTATTTGTATTTTGTATGTTATTGTTTATATAGTGCTTTATTCCAAAGGGCTTTACAGCATAGCAACCAGAAACATCAAACATGGGACATAGAAGCAATAAAATATACATGATTCAAACCAGAAAAACCACATGTGGAACAATTTGCATTTGGGGAGGAAGAGAGGAGAGGTATGGGATAGAGGAAAGGGAAGGGGAAAAGGGAGTAGATAGAGTAGAATGGAGGGTGGAGATCATAGGGGAGACAGGGAGAGATAAAGGCACAGGAAGATGGAGTGGGGAGGAGGAGGAAGGGGAGAGAAAGTCAGTGAGGGGGCGAAGAAGGAAGGATTTTAAGGAGGAACGGAAGGAGGAGTAGGTGGACATGGAGCGGATAGAGAAAGGGAGGGAGTTCCAATGTAGGGGGGGGCAAGGAGCTGGAAGGAGCGGAAACGAGAAGAGGCACAAGGAGGTGGGGCAACAGAGTAAGAAGAGGTCAGCAGAGCGTACGGAGAGAGAGGGGGCATGCAAGGAGAGAAGAGAGGAGAGGTAATGAGGGGCAACGTCATGAGATTTATAAACGAGACAAAGTTAGTGGAATTTGAGTTGGGAGTGGAAAGGAAGCCAGCCTAGGTTGGAAAGTGAATTGGAGATGGAATCATGGGGAGAGAGAAGACGGAGGGTACGGATGGCAAAGTGGTAAATGGATTTAAGGGGGGGGGGCAGATGGGAAGAGGGGAGACCGAAAAAGAGGGAAGAACAGTGGAAAAGACTATGAGAAGCTGAATGGTTTTGGAAAACAAAGTGCAAAGTGTCTATTGCTAAATTTTGCTTGATAGAAGTGTTTAGTTACTCAACATCCAATGTGGCTAATTTGTATTGAGATTTCCATGAGGTCGTATTAAGAATTGCAAGGGTTTTGGTGGAATCTTTGAGATAAGAGAGTAATGGTGGAACCAAATCTCTGATGGCTGTACCTATATACTCTAATAATCCTTCGGTTGCCTAGCCCAAACCACTCATAATAGGAAGCACATCTGGAAGATGTTCAAAGTGCTTGTGTACTTTTGCTAAAAAGTACATCTTCAGGATCACCGGATTTGGTTTTATAAGGAATGCGTCCTCCTGATCTGTGAGTGTACCTCTAAAATGCCATTCTCTAATCAAAATCATTAGTTCTTGAACAGTTTGTCTACTGGGATTGCTAGTAAGCTTCTTGTAGCATCCTGGTGTGGACAGATGTCTGGTAGCCATTAGTAAATAGTCTGTTCTATTAAGACGAACTATATTGCCACCTTTGTCAGCCTCTTTTATTACAATGTTGGGATCAACTTCTATTTGCCTCCTCCCGCTCCTACTTGCCTCCTCCCGCTCCTACTTGCCTCCTCCCGCTCCTACTTGCCTCCTCTCGCTCCTACTTGCCTCCTCTCGCTCCTGCTTGCCTCCTCTCGCTCCTGCTTGCCTCCTCTCGCTCCTGCTTGCCTCCTCTCGCTCCTGCTTGCCTCCTCTCGCTCCTGCTTGCCTCCTCTCGCTCCTGCTTGCCTCCTCTCGCTCCTGCTTGCCTCCTCCCGCTCCTGCTTGCCTCCTCTCGCTCCTGCTTGCCTCCTCTCGCTCCTGCTTGCCGTCTCTCGCTCCTGCTTGCCTCCTCCCGCTCTTACTCGTCTCCTCCCGCTCTTACTCGTCTCCTCCCGCTCTTACTCGTCTCCTCCCGCTCTTACTCGTCTCCTCCCGCTCTTACTCGTCTCCTCCCGCTCTTACTCGTCTCCTCCCGCTCTTACTCGTCTCCTCCCGCTCTTACTCGTCTCCTCCCGCTCTTACTCGTCTCCTCCCGCTCTTACTCGTCTCCTCCCGCTCTTACTCGTCCCCTTCCGCTCTTACTCGTCCCCTTCCGCTCTTACTCGTCCCCTTCCGCTCTTACTCGTCCCCTTCCGCTCTTACTCGTCCCCTTCCGCTCTTACTCGTCCCCTTCCGCTCTTACTCGTCCCCTTCCGCTCTTACTTGTCCCCTTCCGCTCTTACTTGTCCCCTTCCGCTCTTACTTGTCCCCTTCCGCTCTTACTTGTCCCCTTCCGCTCTTACTTGTCCCCTTCCGCTCTTACTTGTCCCCTTCCGCTCTTACTTGTCCCCTTCCGCGCCCTCCTCGTCTCCTCCCGCGCCCGCCTCGTCTCCTCCCGCGCCCGCCTTGTCTCCTCCCGTGCCTACTCGTCTCCTCCCGTGCCTACTCGTCTCCTCCCGCGCCTACTCGTCTCCTCCCGCGCCTACTCGTCTCCTCCCGCGCCTACTCGTCTCCTCCCGCGCCTACTTGTCTCCTCCCGTGCCTACTTGTCTCCTCCCGTGCCTACTTGTCTCCTCCCGTGCCTACTCTCCTCCTCCCGTGCCTACTCTCCTCCTCCCGTGCCTACTCTCCTCCTCCCGTGCCTACTCTCCTCCTCCCGTGCCTACTCTCCTCGTCCCGTGCCTACTCTCCTCGTCCCGTGCCTACTCTCCTCGTCCCGTGCCTACTCTCCTCGTCCCGCGCCTACTCTCCTCGTCCCGCGCCTACTTTCCTCGTCCCGCGCCTACTCTCCTCGTCCCGCGCCTACTCTCCTCGTCCCGCGCCTACTCTCCTCGTCCCGCGCCTACTCTCCTCGTCCCGCGCCTACTCTCCTCGTCCCGCGCCTACTCTCCTCGTCCCGCGCCTACTCTCCTCGTCCCGCGCCTACTCTCCTCGTCCCGCACCTACTCCCCTCGTCCCGCACCTACCCCCCTCCTCCCACAACCGCTCTCTTCCCAATACTACTCTCCTCCTCTCACTGTTAGTCCCCTTGTGCTAAATACAATACATGTACTGCTACTAATTATACTACTACTACTCAGACACCCTCTTGTCATACTGTACCATTTGCATCATGTTCACTGCTTACACTATCCTCTCTACTCATTTGCTACACAAACACTGTTGAGAGTCAGAATGAGGACGCAGACATTCTCAGGACATTTCCAACATGTGTTTAATGAGGATAAGAATAAGGCCTCACTTTTCCTACATTATGAGGTATTTCCTACCTATTTTACCAACTAAGGTACTTGTCAGTAAAAGTCCAAAGGAATACGTCCACTGTGCAAAACTAATTCTAACTGACCCTACCAGTATTCTAACAAACTAAGGTCAGGAGAATGACTCCCTTCTCCTGATGGTTGCTTCTCACACTTCTCTTCTCTTTTGAGTTTCTTGTTAATATTCAATTTTCAAATATTCTCTCGTTACTTTTTGTACCAGTTCCTGTAGTTCTCTTTGCAGAGTTTTGGCTTCCTTTGCCTCTTGTATTATTACTTTCTTTGCTCTTTGTCAAAACCTTTGATTCATACTAATATATTCTGGTTAACCGTGGAAAGTGTCTCTTCCTATGTGGTTACAATAGGGCTTCAACCTTTCTTGGCATAGTCTTTCTTGTATATGGTTTATTCCTGAGACTTCCCTGCCCATCACTTTATAATATTCTTTCTCTGTTATGTTCCCCTCAATGTTCCTTGAGTAACTGGGCATTTCCCCCCTCTTCATTGGATAGTGTGACCCACATTTCATTGATCCCTCTCACGATTATTTATGATCCTTCTTATATTACCATTGTTCAAGTTCATCAGATTTAGTTTTATGACTTTGTCAATTGTACTGCGACGAGTCTCTGTACTTGCATAATGAGCCTCATTGAGCATCCAAGTTCTCCCGTTCCCCCCTTCACCTTTAGTCTATCTGGGAAACGTCCCCAGGGCCTATACTGGTGTGCAACCTTCTGCTTCGCTCGATTTCTCTGTCCGCTCTCTTCTGCGGGCGTCTTCTCTTTGCGGTCCTCACTCTCTCTTGGCTTCTCGGTATCCTGACAGGAGACCAAAGCATTAACCAATACCTGATTGGTACGGTGTCAGCATTGTTAGACGGGCTGCCTGCCCAGCACAACGCCCTTGTGGTCCTGTCACCGTCCCTTTTTGGGCTCCACTCGCCTCTGCTTCTCGCTTTCTGCACGTGCTGGGCCTCCAGCGTTTGTTTCCCGTCTCCATAGCACTTCTGATTGTTGCTGTCTCAGGGACTCGCTCTACCTCCTCCATCTTTTATGCTCCCAGGCGGCCTCCCATGCCTGCATATGCGTTCCTCTCTCTCAGCTTTTTTCGGCCTACACTCTCTCTTCAACATGCTTGTCTCAGTTGATTGCAGATTTGTATTTAAAGAGACATTTTCATTTTCTTCCTGGTGATGGCATAACATAGCTTTCTCTTTAGTCAAGTTTATTTATTTATATACAGGAGGTGTAATGCTGTTCTCCAGCATGGGGTCTGGCATGGATTCACATGCTCTTTAATATTCCCCGTCATCAGGCTGGGAATCCTCAGTAAAAGAGAAAAGCAGTTTCGCTATATCCTGAAAACTGCATTTCTCCTCTAAACCAATCACTGTCCTTTGGGCCATAGTGCACCCATCCAATGATAGTGGTCTCCCTAAGCTCCACCCCTGGTGGCCATCTTCAGATTTTTGCTGCATGTTTCAGTGTTGGGCGTCCTCTGATTTTGCTCTTTGAGTTTATGCACTGTTTCGAGATTTTTCAGATAAATTTGTTTGTTTTTCTCTGATTGTTCCTCTGTCGATCGTTGATTGACTACCGGCAACTGGCGAAGATTGCTTCATCGCCAGTTCTTTCTACAAGTTTCGGGAGCTCAGTCTTGGGCCTACTTCACACCTTCTATGATTTCCAAAGGGAAGAGAAGTCTCATCAAGATATGCACAAAATATGGACTACGCAATGTCTATGTTGAGGATTGGCACCTCAAGGTCTTGTATTGCCTACATCTGAACCATGATGAGGAAGGATGCAAGATTTGCCGTGTTTTTTTTCCGAAGAAGACAAGGAAGGACTGTTACACCAGGTTGGCGGTATGGCTCAAGTTGTGGAAGGCCTCTGACTCAGCCTCTGGGCACAATCATGCCTCATCCAGGACGGCCAGTCCCATGAGCGTGCACCCTCTGAGAAGAAGTCAAGGTCTTTGAGGATGCCCCTTCACAGGGGGTCAAAAAGAAGGCTAAGCACCATGCTATGGATCTCGTTAAGGTTACTGTGGCTGTAGGACCCAGTTTGGGAGGGACACGTTCCCCGTCTCCATCTACACCCACGGTGAGCCTGCCAGTTAGGGCTGCTCCTTCCAAGAGGAAGTCCCTGACCCAGTTAAAACTTCGATTGCTGTCCTCGGACAAGGGTACAAAGGAGAAGTCCTCGGGTGGCTCCTCTCGTCCACCGCCGACAACTCCGTTGACCAGGACCACAGTATTATCAACGACTGCTTCGTATTCCAGGTCATCCACCCTGTCGGCGAACACAACCCCGTCGACATCACCGCCATCCACTTGGTTGACAATCCCGTTGATGACCATCCGACATCGGCAAAAGGGGCCTTACTACTTCTGTCGTCTCCGCCACACAGACGACCGCGACCATGCAAGTGTCTTTGCCTTCATGGCGTACAGCTTCAGCTGCAGCCTCGCTGACGACAACCGGTGATGCGCCTGGTCAGGTGCCCATTATTGCTTCAGTCCCGAAGGAGTCAGGGTTAACCAGGGAGCCCCCACCGCCTACAGAATTCCACTGATGATGAGTTGACTGAAGAAGACCTCTGCACAGACCGCCAAGTCCTTGGCCATCCTGACTAAGCCAGGGCAGAAGTCCTTCTCTCAGTCTCAGGGCAGGACTGACTTCAAACCCTGCGTTTTCAAGGGGTTTCATGATCATTGTGCACAGAGGCCTGACAGGTCACCCTGTGACAATAGGAGGAAGCAGCAGAGGACTTTGCATGGTTTTTTTCCGCTCCCACCTCAAACGCAAAGAAGCAGTGACGTAACAGTCAGGGAACACAGCTCGCCTGTAGGCGGGGCGGGGGGGAGGGGTGCTGGCTCTATTCTAGGACAGCTGGAAGCGATATTTCAAGAGTACGTGGATCCTTTCTATAGTCTCCACAAGCTTCAGTCTTCCTCTTCCTTTTCCCCTACGATCCTCCCCTCTTCACCAGATAGGGTCCCCGGCCCTTTTACGGGAGACCCTTTCTCTAATAGAGATGCAGGCGGTGGAACTGGTTCCTCAGTCAGGCAGGGGCCCTGGCTTCTATTCCAGGATTTTTGCGCTACCCAAGAACAACCAGGCTGGCCTGAGGGTAGTCCTGGCCTGTCATTTCTCAACCTCTCTTTACCGCTAGAACGATTCAAGAAGATTACTCCTGCACACATTGCAGAGTGTCTGTGCGCAGGGGACTGAATGTGTTCCCTAGACCTCAAGGATGCATACCTTCATGTCCCCAGCTACCAGCCGCATTGGAAATTTCTGGCGTTCATGATTGTCATACCATGATTTTGGCACCGTTCTAACGCCCCCCCCCCCCCAACCCCCCCCCCCCTCCTGTGCACGGGGCCGTGGCGATCTGGGCCCTCTCGGAGGGGATTTGGATTTTTTTCCCGTTCCACCTCCCAGGAGAGAGCAGTGCGGAAGCGGACCAGCTCAGCCCATTGGAGTTCAACACCTGCGAGTGGGAGACATCAACTTCTTGTTGTCCCTGTTCCAGAGATGTGGGATTCCGGGTCTGGACTTAATTTGCATCGCCTCTAAATTCCAAGTGCACCCGGTTTGCCTCTTGAACGGGCCAGGGTGTGGGTTCTCTAGGGGACACGTTCCAGCTCTGCTGGCACAGCCGCAGGTGCTATTCTTTTCCTCCTCCACCCTTACGCAAGCGGACCCTCTGAAAGTTTTGGACATCGCTGGGCTGCAGCCTCATCCTGATCGCCCTGCACTGGCCGTCGAGGGCTTGGTTCTCGGATCTACTACAGTTGTGCTTATAGGGACCGGTCCTCCTCCTGATCCCATCCAGGGGCTTCCTGGCGCAGCAGGGCAGAGCGGTGAAGCACCCGGACCCGGCCATGTCTGGTCCCAGTGGCCTGGATCCTGAGCAGCTGAAACTCCACCATGCTCAGTTCTCTGAGGACAACTGGGACAACATTCAGGAGGCTGTCTATGCAGGCCCAGTAAAAGAGCAAGTGGACAAGATTTTGCCACTGGGCTCGCCACAAGGGGATTGACCCCCTTACCTGTTCCCTGGACACGTGCTGGCTGTTCCACACATCTGGCTCATTCCGGCACTCAGGTTGAAACCTGCCACACCTATTTGGCAGCCATTGGGGCCTACAGGAATTGCCCAGGCCACTGGTTCTTGGCAGCCAACCCGTTGGCTAAGGCCCATCTCAAGGGATTGTCCAGGTTCTTTCCTCTGGTGCACAGGCCTCATCCGGTCTGGGACCTCAACCTGATTCTTGCGGCCTTGCAGCGCAACCCCTTCGAGCCGATGGCCTCTGTGTACATCAGGCTGGTGATGCTCTCTTCGGCATGCAGGATCAGCGAGCTGCAGGCTTTGTCATCATGTGAGCCCTTCACCACATTTAATAACGACAAGGTCGTCTAGCGCACTCATCCAAACATTTTACCCAAGGTGGTTACTCCATTCCGTTTGAATCAGGAAATCTGCCTGGCAGTGTTCATCCCGAACCCACGGTCGGATGACCTCGAGAGTCCTCAAGTTCTACCTCTCTCTGACAAAATCCTTCAGGAAGTCTGAGGCATTATTTGTCATGTTTAGGGACACTTTCTCAGGCACCCAGACTTCCAAAGCTTATAACGCCCGCTGGATGGTCCAGGCCATTACATAGGTGTATACAGCCATAGGCAAACTGGTTCCTGAGGGAATTCATGCCCATGAAGTCAGATCTAAGGCCATGGCTGTCGTGTTTCAGAGACATGCTTCCTGGGTTGTCATCAGCTTGGCGGCTACTTGGGCCACTTCGTTGGCGTTCTGTGAGCACAGTTCTAGACAAGATGCAGAGTTCGGACAGGCGATTCCGAAGAACATTTTTGCTTTGTCCTACATATGAGGCAGTTTACCAGAGCTCCACCACATGGTCTTGTTCGGTGGAATCACCCACAAGGATGAAGGAAAGGGGACGGGACATACGAGTAATTAGTTACTCACTGTAGTGACTAGAGTACTCATAGACCTTGGTCCCCTTTCCTCAATACGCCGCACCCACCTTCCCCCGCTTGTATGCCAAGGGCTAAAGTATTCAGTATAGCCAGGTATTAAAGCAGCCAATGTGTTATAAAGGGGACTGAGGTGAGGCGCCGGGGGCGGGGCCTTGGGGGGCATTCCCACACCCATGGCCATGTCCTTGCACGGGCTTTGTGGGGGGCCTGCCCAGGGCCATGTCCCTGCATGCTAGACTAAATTTAAAGGGGAAGCTCAATTTTCGCTGCCAATGTTTCTGGTACCGTACCCATGCTGGGGGGGGGAGTGCCCACAAGGATGGAGGAAAGGGGGCTAAGGACTAGGAGTACTCCAGTCACACAGTGAGTAACTTGAATTATTTGGTGAAGTGGGTGCTAAAACCAAATTAAATAAAGATCTTCCTTGAAATGGTCCAGTCCACTTTGTTGAACAGCTGCTTGGCATCGACCAAGAGGAGTGCTCAGGGCATTGCATGGTATCCTTTACAATCAAGACACTAAAGGTATTGTCCTGGGCATACCTACTTGAGACAAACTCCATATAATTGGGGTCTATTTACTTTCATAGCTACCATGCCAGGTGATTTGCCAACAGATTTAAATACTTGCATCATAATGTAACACCACAATAGGATGGTAGGAGGTGCCCAACTAAAGGTTTTTGCTTAGCTTCTCAATTAGGGATAGAATTGGTTTGCCCTCCTTTTCAGTGATTGGTCTACTGTTCAAACAAGCTATTATGGATTTGTACCGTACGAGGGAGCTAAAGTCCTGAATCTTTTCATAGAACCAACCCATCAACCAACTTGCGCCTGTGTTCTTATTTGGTAGAGCCATGATCGTCTGGGAAGTTTCTTCCTATCTGACCCGAGACTTGTATGCTTTAGAGCATGTTTATGCCACTGTACATCAGACAGACTTAAATCCAAAATAGCATTGCCAAAGGTGTCCTAATTACATCAATCAAGTGCATGGTCCAAAGTGATATTAACATATCTCCCCATTTCCAAGTCTCCCTCATTGAATTTAGCTATTCTAAGAAAAGCTTCACCAAACAGGTGGTGATTTGGTGTTGTATAAAAGCATATCAACTTAACATAATGACAGGGGTGGAAGGTCTGTTGCTGTCTGGGAACCTAGCCAATGCCTATACAGATCTGGCAAGGAACAGATGGGTAGTGACCTGTCCACAGGCCTTTATATGTAAATGTGGGAACATATTTATGATCACAGTTAAAGCCCTTTGGGAGATGTCAAATGAACCTTGATTGCCAACACCTCTTAGTCATGTGGAAAATGTCCAACTATGTGTATCTCAAAAACAAACATACACTCTATAAAAGGTACCTTAGTTCAGGTCTGTTGCTTTTAGCTATTTTTCTGCATGACAAAGTATATGTTTGGATACATTTTCCCCCATGCTTGTTGGTCTATGGTCACATGTTTAACTCAAGAGTTTTGACAATTCATTTTTGTTATGTGAACTTCACTGGCTCTGGGAAAAAATAATTCTTATTTGTCCAGTGAATAGATAGAAATTGCAAAATGAAATGTCTAATATAATTCTGTTTTTCTCTTTTTAGTCCAGAAGCACTGGAAATTCACGGTTCTTTCACTTGGCTTGGACAAACCCAATATAAACTTCTTCTGAAAAGTCAACAAGTCTACAGTGTGCAATTGAAAGCATGTTTTGTCCACACGGGAATCTATAATCTTGGAACGCCACGAGTATTTGCTAAATTGGCCGACCAAGTGACACTGTTTGAAACAAGTCAGCAAAATTCCATGCCAGCACTTATCGTTATAAATAGTGTTTGATGACATCATGCAAGATTGTGCAACTGCAGTCCTCTTTGACCCCTCCACCCAAAAGAAGAACCTGTCTTCTCTACTTTTCCAATATTCCAGTGGTTAATTTTATAAAAAGGACAAAGGACGTTGTCTGGCCTAGAACCTAACTTGTGTTTTTCACTAGATCCATAGCAAAATACAAAACTCAAGAACCTGAAGATGTGTCTACACTTTTAAAAGAATATTTTGATTTATTCTCTGTTAATACTGACTAAAATATTGTCAGCTAAACAATTGAACAGTTTGAGCCCTGTTGAAACAAGCACTACAAGCAAGCAACTGCCACAAAAACATTCAGTGATCTGTTCGAAGTGAAAACATATTCAAAGTGATAAAAGTATATTTTCTGATTCCAACCACCTCAACTTATGTACATTCTGGCTGTATTGTGAAGTTTTGTGAGGGTGTTGCATACAAATGCTGTTGTTTTCAAAATTCCTTCAACTCTAAAGATGCCGTCTTCTGTTCTCTAAGGGCTTCATGTCCTACCTTGGTTTCAAGATTATTTGAATACAGTTTGGTTGCTATTTTTTCTTACTCATCTCAATACCGAATGCACTATTTCCCAACCATGAGATTGTCATTAAAATTGAGTCATTCACTTTATTATGTAACGTTAACAGTTGAGTTGACCCGTTAATATAATGTGTCCACTCAAGTTAATAAAGGGTAAACTTTTCAATAAATGATGTATTATATTTATATCAAATGTATTGTAAATAGAATAAATATACACCATAATCACAATGTAAGGACTTTTCTTGCAGAATGGATTATAATATGCTATATTGCTTAATTATATTATCAACCTACAATAATGTATATAAGACATTAAAATTTTAACATGTCATGAGTACATAAATGTAATTTTTTGACTACCATGATTTTGTTGCATTATTTCCTAAAAAAAAACAAAAAAAAAATGACGGACCTGACTTTTAAGCCATTAATTCATGTGACAAACAACTGGATCATTTGGTACAATAAATTGTGTGGTGAAGTTCTTGTTTGGTCAGAATTTCATGTAATGAACATTTTCTTAGCAGGATGTTTCAGTTGGTGGTAGTTTGGTGAGTTAGAAGGTTTTTTCTACAGCGGATTGACAGTATGGTGGAATGAAGTCAGTGAGCTATTAACCATTCAGTTTTCTAACAGCTGAGAAACTAGGAGAGCACTTCCAGAAGGATACAACATGTTTCAGATGCATAATAAAGCAACATTCATCTGCATGGGTGGGGTTTGTAAGGCATGATGCATTGCAGTTATTGTACTTAATTTGAGCAGGTTTAGCTTCTTAATGACGGGCAAACTGCATCAGACGGCTACAGCATCTGTGTTGTAGTTCTTTTCCAGGGGTCTGTAACTTGAGTCTCACCAGATGTTTTGGACTAAAACTCCCATAATGATGGGAGTTGTAGTAAAAAAACATATGTAGAGGCAAGGGTTGCAGACTTTTCTGCAGTGGTAAACCGTCCTGACCATTTATTTATTACATATTGTGAATCATTCAAGTAATGCTCACAAATAAACAGTTTTCTTTAGAGTGTTACAATACAAAAGCATGCATTATTGGGGAAAATGACACATTTGGAAAGGAGCCATGGTTGCGAAGTAATTCCGCTCATAGTGGTTGGTACCCACCTTCCTGTGAATTTTTAAATTACTGAGAGGGTGATTTAATCACCAATAGATGTTTTCCATTAAGATCCTTGAAGGTTTCTTTGAGGAATTCTCCTCAAGCAGTGTTCGGATATGCAAAATGGTGGGAATAAACAAAGCAGGAGCATTATAAGACATGCAACATGATACTACAATTTTACCAAGGGGCTCTAACTAGAAAATAATTCTAAGGAAGCAGCACTGCCGGCCGACCATAAAGTGCTGGGAAGTGCATTTGAAAGTTTTGGGGACAGTAGGACACAAGGAAACTGAACTGAGCAGCAGAACGGCAAATAAGAGAGGTGTGATGACGGCTCCACTACACATAGAGCCGGTGTACCCCGTGACCTCCGTTCCTTTTTTCCATGCACTTATTACGCATCTGGAATGCCACTTAGCTTTGCTAATTATTTTCTGTGTCATGCCCAATCCTCCTAAGGCGTTTGGCTTCAGGGACCAGAACACAGAGGATTGCAGCTCCTGCATGTCTTTGTACTCAGTCCCTCAAGGAGCATGCTGCCAAACTCATCACTTTATACTACAAACAAGGTGGTAAGAGAACCCCTTCGATGTCCCCAGTTTGGGAAACAAAGACTACAATAGTAGAGGACCTGATCTGTAAAGTCAAGAAGAAGAAGCAGCATATGATGAGGCCCCCCACCCCAAGCGACTCTTCCAGGCATCAATCTTACTCCTCCACCAAGAAAAAGAGTCCTCACTTCCGCTCCAGGGACACGTGTGAGGACTTAGCACTTTCGCCGGTACTGTTCTTCAGGAAATACCACTACGGAGCAATAGAAAAAGTTCAGGCAGCAGATGTTGGAGATCTTTGACAAGGATCTGAGACCGGTGGTGCAGACCCCGTGGCCGGCAGCGCTCTGAAGCTCCCTATGCTTAGTGAAAACAGCAGAGGTGCCTCAGTGGACTGCAACTTCATGCCTGCTGGCTCACTAATGTCTTCCGGCTCCGCCTTTGGGTGCTGAAGCCCTGGTGCTTCTCCACTCCTCTTGATGCTGATGCTTCCCTGGAATACGCCCCTTATCCAAGAGGACAGTTCCTGTCAAAAATGTCTGCAATTTTTATCGAGGAAGGAGAGGCCTTGCCCTTTGTTTTTAAACCAATGCATTCCAGGGGTGCTGAGGACTTCCCTAAGGAGTTATATAGAGAGAGATATGTAGCAGATTTGGCTTTGGACTTGTAAGGAGCCAGCAGCTTCGACACCTTGAGAGCTGGATTTCCTTCGGGGTTCTGGTCGGCCTTGTCCCCATTAAGAAGGTGATAGCAAAGGTGTGAAGTCATTGGGCTGGTCAGTACCCGCTAGGTGTGAGGTCGAGCGCGCCCATGCAAATATTTTCTACGAGGGTCATCCCAGGGAGACTTTGTTGCCCTTCAATTTAGTGATTGCTGCCCCAGTGTTGAGAGCCTGGGAGAAGACGGCCTCCATGATTGCGGTTGACTGGGACCTTGCTAAGAAGCATGACCTGGCACAGCGGATCTGGGTTCCATCAGCACACAACTGCCACCGGAGAGCTTGATGGTGCAGGTTACGACAGCGGGCTTGGAGAACGTCTTTTCTTACTCCTACGTCATGTCCCCTTTCCTCCATACTGTATGAGCGTCCCTCGCTAGGGACGGGAAACAGAACCTTTTTCACAAGAAAAAATCTTCCCCTTTAAATTTAGAGGCATGCAGGGCCGTGGGCCTGGGAAAATGCGCTCCCTTGACTCCGCCCATCAGCGCGACTCCCCATTCCTCTTTTCCGCGTCGACTGGAACGGACCGCTTTGACCAGCGCTCCTGGGTTTGGCTTTGGCCTTGTAATTCCACGTGCTCTTCCCCCGGATACTGTCTTTTTGTCTTTTGTCTTTAGTCTTTAATCGGGTACTCGGTAATCTAGCGTCATGCTCCTCCCCGGCGCATGTCGGCGTCCTTGTGCTTCAGCAGGTGTCCAGCCTGCGAAAGGCTCTTCCCTACGTCCGACCCCCACGCTCTTTGCCTCTGCTGCCTTGACCCGACCACGGCTGGGAAGGTTATACCGCATGCAACACGCTTACACCGCACGCTTTGAAGAACAGGTTAGCTCGGTGGAGGGAGCTCTTCGATAGATCGCCTCCAGAGGCTTTGAAAAACTTCGTCAGACACAAGTCAAGGCCCAAGGTAGGGCCACTGTTCATCAGCACCCCGCAAGGGAGACTCCTTTCCTAGGAAACGTCCAAACTGGGGGGGACCGTCCAGGTTCTAACACCAGCACAGATTGTTAGGCATAAACCTGTGCAGGTCCCTTAGGGACCACTGCAAAAGGCTTAGGACTACAGGTGTTGGCAGTTAACCCAATTGGTAGCAGTCTGTACCACCCAGATGTACCTGGTAGCTGTGGCCGAGCAGCCAGACTTCTCTCAAGAAGAGTTAGACAGTATATAGAGTATACAAAATAGGTACAGAGATACAGTAGCACAAGCAAACACTGACCAGAGCTTGGGTATAAAAGTATATAATTATTTAAAACAAACTTGTAAAATACACTAACACTAATATGGCAAGCAAGTTCAAACACAGTCATAATCAATATATATACATCCCTGATTACTTATTGAACAAGTCTTAGTTAAAACACCACTTATTTGTAGACAGAGGTGAAAGCTTAACCTAAGATGGCACTCCAATAAGTTAGTTAAAAAGGGAGGGAAAAGGTAGAATTAGGACAGCACAATACCAGCACTTTTTAAAAGAACCACAGCAAGTCAGAAAAAGGCAGAGTCTACTGTTAGAGCAAGAAAGTCCATAGGCCAGGCTCGCTCTTGGAGAAAGCAAGGCGGAATGCGTCCAAGATCACACAGTTGAATAATACTTTAAAAAGTCTTTGCAGATAGTTCAAAAAGGGTTGGATCAGTTCAGGGAAAGTTAGTTAGCAGCCCCAAGTCACCCCAGGATAGAGAGTCAAGGATTTACGGGACACATTGAACAGTCTGTTGCAGCGGAGACCAGGCGGGACACAGTACCTGAAATGGTGAGAAAGCTCCAGCGGGGGCAGTTGTTTCTGGCAGCTGGTGCAAGTCGGTGCTTCGTCCAGGGGAAGAGAAGATCTCGACGTGGAAGAAAGCTGGAGGTCGTTGCAATGCCAGGGAAGAAACCAGCCGTGGAGTTTCCCGGTTAAAAGGTACTACCCTTTTATTTGCGATAGTGGTGAAGCGTGGCTATCCAGCCGCCGGGGTGCTTGGCACAGGCGATTCGACCACGAGACAATCCAGGAAGGCGAAAAGAGGGCAAACTGGTTATCCCCACCAGTTCAGAGGAAGAAGACTCTCCGGGTTGAAGATCTTCTCTGTCGTCGTATAGTGGTGAGGCGGTTCAGCAGGGCTCCACCGGTGGTGTCGTCGTTGCAGGTCGGCTCAGCTTCTCCCTCTTCGGATTCTTTGGTCCTGTGGCGACTTCTGAAGTTCCAGTCCACAAAGCCCTGCTTTTATGTAGAAAACGCCCATTCATCAGTCCTAGCTGTCACTCGAACATGCTAAGTGGTGAGCCGAGTCCTGGCAAAAAGACCCAACCGGGGAATAAATATGAAATAAATAACCTGGCAGTATCTTCAACATTACACCAAAAAAGTGGTGCGTTTAAAATGAATGGGAAAATCCCATAGGAAATATTCCGGTAGAATATTTCGCGTTGTAACCACTGCCACCAGCCAGAAACTTGACGAGGGGGGACTGCACAGTGCCCCCTCGAAAAACAGACCCAGGGGCAATCTAATTGCCCCTACCAGTACTTCCACAATATGATGGTTTGTACTGGTTCTGTTCACAATTTAAGACTAGTAAAATCAATGGTGACTTTACATGCCCTGGGAGACAGTAGTCAGTCCCAGGGTATGGAGTCTATGTTTGGGGGTCACTATGACACCCCTGTGTTACTGCACTGAGGGTGCTGTGTAACACACTTACCAAAGGTACATGAAACCCTATGGAGTAAAAGACCCCATAGCCCATAAAACACATTCAAAGTCAAAGGAACCCCATGCATAATTTTCCATCAAAATCAATTACTGCTTTGTGGTTTGGCCTCGAGTTTGCTTCTTGGTCTGAGATTTTTTAAGGAGTATCGGTATGGCAGGGATCCATGCATAGGTGTGAAAGTCTCATCCTTTCCTGCCTGCCTTGTCACGTGGCTAGTACACTGTAAAATCGGCCTCTTCTTCATGGATTTTCGTGTATTTGATTGAATTCTGCCAGTCTTCTATCATCTGTGGCTTATCTTGAGCTTTCTGAACAGGATGCTCTGTTCTTTTCTCTTTAATTGTATCCACTGTTGGCCTTTTCCAACCAGATACGACCATGGCTTCTTGGCATGGTTACCTTCAGCTTGGTTTTGCTTCGTTTTAATTCTCGATTTGTTTGCTGCAACACTCTCCTCTCGAGACCTTTAGTAACCTTTGTTCAATTCTGCTCATGTGCGTAGTTGATTTACACTCATATATAAAGTGATTTTGAGGTATATATATGTATATTTTGGCGCTTGCCGCAATCTATTTACTACAAGCTTAATGAATTCTTTGCTTCTTGCGGTTTCTTGCATCTGTACACGTTTAAACTAAATGAATATCTTCGTGTATATGGCATAGGTTTCTTCATCTTGATGTCAACTTATTTATCTAGGGCTCAAGATGTCACTTATCCATAGCTTCTCCTCTTGGCTTTGTCTTCTATCAGCATTCTCTGGTCCTATATCATCTATGTGTGTGTCCGTCCGATTTCTTATGACGTCACCATTCATCTTCCTTTATTATCTTTTTGGCTTCTTTGGGTATACCGTTCTGACAACCGTCATTCTGTCTTGACTGTAGATATGGCTTTCTCAATGGGTACCTTACTGTCCATGTTTTCTTAGGTGTTGGTACTTAAATAGGTGCTGTTACTGTGATAGGCATTGGGCAGAGCCCAACAGCTGCTCTTTGCTGGTTTATTTGTTCATCATACGTCACATACTTTGGCGTGAAAGTACTGGGTACTACGAAGGGGGTGGCTGGAGTGTGGATGACACTTGGCACTTCCTCTTCACTCCCTCCACCCCTCTGGGAGATTCATCGACCACTCTCACTTCCTTCTTTGAGTCCGCTTTAATTTCGTCCTCTGGATCTAGACATCTAGGTCTGAAGAAATATATTTCTTTTGGGTCCATATCTTTGACTCCCTTCAAGCATCCTGCTTTTCTCACATGCTCATCTTTGTTCCATGTCATTAGTTAACTTTCTCCACTTGGATTGCAATAGATCCATCTTCCCACATATTTTCTATGTTTTCTAGGATACAGGAACTTTGTTCCTTCCGGTGCATAAATGCTGGCCTTCACAAAATCTCTTATTTCTTCATCAGTCAGGTCCTTGGGCTTCCATCCTGACTCAACATCAATCATGATTTTCAACCCTATGGCCTTTTTTGCAGTTTTCTGGCACTGAGCGATTATTAGCTTGATTATACAGAATCCAAGCAATATTGTCACCAACAGGGCTCCTAGGAACTTGAATGCATCTGCCATCCATTGTGGAACCCATGAAAACATTGTTCCAAACCAACTGTCATCGCCAACTTCATCTATCATCTGATTCTGTAGTTGTGTCAGCATGCCTATGGCTTCTGTTAAGGTTCAATTTTTGTCATTGTGTGATGGTATAAATGTGCAACATGATTCTCCAATTTTTGCACAAACACCTCCATCCATGGTTGTGATCATGTCTAGGACATATCTATTCTGGAGCGTCATTAGTCGAATTGCTCGTAACTCTTCTTTGATTGCATCGAATACCTTTATGGTTGTGTTGATGGTCTGCAGTAACTCCCATCTGGTTATCTGCAACCATTTAGTATTTGCTCCAACCTGAATTCTTGGCATCAGGATTGTCGTGAACACTGATGAGGTTTAGCTGAACAACCTATTTTCATATGGGATTGCATCAAAGGCTTCTATCGATTTGGCAGAGAAGTAGTTTTCTCTCTTCATTCTGCGTATTAGTTCCACAGATCTCTTCTTCCTCAGGTGAGCATCTGCTTTCAGGAAACTGTCAATATTCAGATCACTTCTTGGAATCACCAATGCTGGAACATGGACATTCACCAGTGTACATATACCTCCCCAATTCTTCGTCAATCTGATATATGTTTTGGATCCACACGCCCAATAATAAAGTTCCATGCATCATTCCTGTAGCATCAAAGATTCGTCCACAGTTTTGATTCTCTCCCATTTTTCTTGTACCATTGTTTCTGAAGCATAGCTTGGCACTATCCAAGGGTATTATCTGCAAGGGTCCTGCTCTGTCTTCAACCCGTGTCAGCAGTTTTGCAATCCTCGGCCATAATGGTTTGCATATCATTTGTGCATTTTCAATTGTTTCTTTATAGTAGCCAATGATCATCAATGCTCTGCAGATCACCACTCCTTTCTCCCATCCTTCTGGAGAAAGCACTGTTCCCCAAATTTGACCTCTGTCCGTCCATCTTCGAGCGTCTTCTGTAGATTTTCCTTTGACATTCAGCTTTTGTTTGTTTCTCTTCTGATCTCTGCTCCTTTCGCTCCAGGTTTCTCATATGTGATCACAATGTTCTTTGTTTTGCCATTATTTCTCGTCTTTATGTCTTGGACATAATCATCTTCATCTGGATCAGTTGCTTCAGTTGCCCATTTAACCGAAGCTTCACTTCCCATGAACTGGCCTCTGGTCGTGCACATTGCTATATGTGATAGGCAATGTGCTGTTTTGACATCTATCTCAAAAGCTACGAAGATTTTTTACTTCCCCATGCTGTACGGTAGGAGTGCACAGACAAAGCACTCTTCTTCTGAAGCTCGTCTTCCAACTTCCTTCATATGTTGGTACCATATGTTGTTTCCCAAGTGTGCTGTGCTGTCCATCTAATCGTTTAATTTGTTAGTCTTCTTATGTGCTTCTTCTGGCTCTTATTCTTTGGATATGAGCTTTCACCAGCATGTCATGCAGTACGTCTGTATAGCTCCTTCTTGCTGGAGGATTCTCAGGCATCTCCATCAATGATCTGGGCATTTCCACTTGTATTATTCGAGTAGGAGAAAGAGCAATATGCTTCATCCTTTCAACATAACAACTGGGCATGAAAATGTCTCTCACGATAGCTGTCTGTGTCTTCCTTCCAGGAACTGTGCTGATATGTCTCGTTGGATCAGGTGTGCTTGCCGGTGTTGTCTCTATTTGCTTATTCTCTAAAGCCTTTTGTATCTTTAAAAGTTCAGCTTTCTCCATTTGTCTCTCAACTTCTTTTGGCGTAAGACTTCTCATTGTTTGTCCAAACTTCCCCATTCTCTGGAATGTGATTTTGAAATTATTGACACTAGAACGTGTTTGTACTCAATATCTGTGTAGCTGTAACTTTCATCAATCCCTTATCTGGTTTACTTTGCCGACCCTGTCTCCGGCGTTTCAATGAATTTAACACACATGCTGTGTGCGTGTCATTGTTTATCACATCCATCTCAAGCTCAGTCACTCTATCATTCTTTCTAGGAACTGGAATGACTATGTAAGGTCTGAGCACTTTTGTAGGTTGCATGCGTACATCATTAGGTGGGTGCACAGGACATCTGAACGCTTTATGCACCTATGAAAAACGCAGTTCTAATCGTTAATGACAACAATATGATAATGAACACAATGCATGTGTAAATTATGCACTTGTAAGTAATCTTGCAGCATTTGTTCCTGGGCCAATATGAATGTCTCTCCTCATGGCAGAGAATTACACTGCTGTTCTGGCTTCCCATCTCGATCATCTAAGGAAGCAGACTAATCTTTTTAATGCATGCTAAACAGTGTCACTATATCTGAACTCTGCTGTCTCTGCGTGTAGGTCACAGGTGCTGGACCGATTATCCTGTTAATCCGAATAATAGACTGTCTAAGAAAGTTCCAAATGAGGCAATAAGTTCAGTAAGTCTTAAATTACATGTTGGAAGGGATTGGTTCCTCCGACGTATTCCACATCTATGACAGGTAATCACCAAAGCTGTGCTGCTTCGGAAAATATTCTGCGTCGATATGCTGTCCTCGAGGGCCTCCGTCGAGCCGACGTCACCGGATGTTATAAGTAGGACGCACAACGCCCGTAGCCTCAGTTCTGTTTTTTCTGCGAACGTGTTCGCTTCGGAGATCTCGGCGCACCTCGGTTCTTCTGAGTATATTCTATCGGTTCTTCGACCTTGTTCGTTTGTGAAGATATCATGTCTTTGTCTTCTTCTACCCCGCGGACGGGTTTCAAGAAGTGTCAGGACTGCCGTTCCAAGATGTCGCTTACGGACCCGCACAACGCCTGCCTCTGGTGCCTCGGTGAGGACCACGCCACAGATGATTGTGATGATTGGCAGTCGTTAACATCGAAGGCCTTGCGGGAGCGGAATAAGAAGCTTTCTGTCGGTAGGGTTTCCAAGCCCCGAAAGTCGAAATCTGCTGGGCTTTCGACTGACTATTCGAGAGGCGACTCTCCACGTCGTCGGCGGAAGTCCAGGTGTTCTCGGTCCCAGAGTGGTTGTTAGGGAGAATTCTCTTATAAGGCTAATTTCCCAAACCTAGTGAGTCCCCCAGCAGCTTTGCTGGATTTTTAGGGTTTGTTTTTTTCTCCTACTAAGAGTGAGACTCTTTTCCTCCTCTCTTACGCATGATTTGAGGTATGTCTTTGACTTTGTATGGGCTATGGGGTCTTTTACTCCATAGGGTATCATCTGTTTTTCATGTGTGTTACACAGCACCCTCAGTGCAGTAACACAGGGGTGTCATAGTGACCCCCAAACATAGACTCCATACCCTGGGACTGACTACTGTCTCCCAGGGCATGTAAAGTCACCATTGACTTTACTAGTCCAAAATTGTGAACACAACCAGTACAAACCATCATATTGTGGAAGTACTGGAAGGGGTTAATTCGATTGCCCTTGGGCCTGTTTTCAAGGGGGGCACTGTCCAGTCCCCCCTTGTCGAGTTTCTGGCTGGTGGCAGTGGTTACCATGCAAAATATTCCACCGGAATATTTCCTATGGGATTTTCCCATTGATTTTTATGTTAAAGATACCGCCGGTTTATTTATTTAATATTAAATCAACGTTTGGGTCTTTTTGCCAGAACTCTTTTCTAAAATGGTGTTCGTGTCCGTCTCTGTAAATCCAACCAAGGTCGGGCCCTTTGTTCCACTTTTTGGTGGGCTTCTCCACAGAAGCCCTCCAAATGGTGCCACTCTGTCTGGGTTCCACAGGATGTGTGGGGAGGGGAATTGGCACCCTGGACTGTGTTGGCTTAGCAACCCAAGTTGCACTCTATTCTGATTGGCCCAGTGGTGAGCCGCCCGGCTCACCACTAGGCAGGTTTGAGTGACAGCTAGGCTGTTGAATGGGGGTTTTTCTGCATAAAAGGAGGGCTTTTGGGACTAGAACTTCAGAAGTCGCCACACGTCCTAAGAATCCGAAGAGGGAAGAAGCTGAGCCATCTGCAACGACGACACCCCCGGTGGAGCCCTGCTGCAACAAACTCACCACTTTCCCAACGACAAGAGAAGATCTTCTGCTAGATGAGTCTTCTCCCTTTGAGCTGGTCAGACGAACCAGTTCGCCCCTTTCGCCTTCTAAAGACGTCTCTTGGTCAATTCGCCCGTGTCAAGCACCCCGGCGGCCGGATAGCCAAGCTTCACCACTTTGACCGCAAATAAGAGGAACGCACCTTTTAACCCACAAACTCCGCGGCTGGTTTCATCCCTGTGCAGTGCATCGTCTCCAAGTTTCCTCCTCCACAAGATCCTCTCTTCCCCTGGTCGAAACCACGAACTGCAAACACTGCCAGGAACAACTGCCACCGCTGGAGCTTCCTCTCTTTAAGGTACTGTTTTCTGCCTGGCCTCCCTTTCCACGGATTGCTAAAGGTGATCCTTAAATCCTTGGCTTTCCAACTGGGTTTGCCCCAGACCTCCTAACTTTACTTCTTGAATCACCCCAACCTCTTTTGTACATTCTGCAAGGGCTTTTAGTGCATTTTAAACTGTGTGATCTTGGGCACATTTCGCTTTGCTCCATTTAAAGTGGCCCTGGCCTATGAACTTTGGCTCTACAGTGTATACTGCCTTTCCTCCCTTGCTTTGAACTTCTAAAAGTGTTGGGAACTGTTTTATTTCTATGCCCTGCCTTTTTCTCTCCCTTTAACTTAACTATTGGCGTGCCATCTTGGTTACGCGCTCACATCTGTTTTAACAAATAGTGGTGTTTTAACTCTGACTTGGCTAATAGTTATCAAGGGAGGTGTTTATACTTTACCTGACTGTGTTTTTAACTTGCTTTCGATTTAGAGTGCTAGTGTATTGCCTAAAGTGTGTTTTAAATAAATAATTATATACTTTTGATACAAAGCTCTGGTCAGTGTTTGTTTGCTGTACTGTGTTTTTGGCCCTATTGTGTATACTCTATATACTGCCCTACTCTTCTTGAGAGAAGTCTGACTGCTCAGCCACAGCTACCAGGAAAATCTGGGTGGTGCAGACTGCTACCAATTTGGTTTACTGCTTACTCCTGTAGTCTTAATCTTCTTGCAGTTGTCCCCAAGGGAACTGCACAGGATTCTGCCTAACAGTGGTTCCCGCCATTCCTCTGCCTCTTCGAGGCACTCGCGGAAGCACCGTCACTGGTCGCCTTCCTCGTCCGAGGACTCCGCCCGTCGGCGGGTTGCTTGTCCAAACAAGCACTCTTCTCCTGCGGAATGGGATACATTTCGTATGGAGATGATGGCGATTTTTCAGTCGCAGGGCTCCGTTCCGTCCGTGCCTTCGAAAGAACATGCTAGGGCACGCCTTCGGGTCCCGGGTGGTCGGCGCGATCATGGGGCACCTTCGAGGTCCCGATCGGACAAGGTGGATCGCTCTAGTCATGCCCGCTCCAGGTCCCGGTCCTCGACGCCCTCGAGACCGTCGGAGCCTGTGAGGTTGTCGAAGAAGACGTCGACGCCATCGGCGGCATGTCCGTGGAGGGACCCGCTTGGGGCTCTGCCCTCAAGGCCTGTGTCAAAGCCATCAGCGCCATGCTCGACGCGGATTCTGTCGACGACCTCGACGCTTTTCGAGGATGCTTTATCGGAGGTACCCCGTGCATCGGTGGAAACCCCGAGGAAGGCTCTGAAGAAGTCGGTGAGACCTGTCTTTGAGCCTTTTTCTGTGCCCTCCTCCAGGGATTTATTCCAGCCTCTGGATTATATTTCTGAGGTGGAGGAAGGGTCTGATGAAGGTTTGGTTCCGGATGAGGTGCCTGACGTAATATTGTCTGGTCATAGCCAGATTGAAGACCTGCGTCAGTCTTTGCATGATGCCAGTGGTCTTGATACCTCCCCAGAGGTTGAGTTTGGTAAGCCTGAGCCTGGTACGCATGCTGACTCTTCGAGGATGGCAGAGTACTTGGGGTGGTCTGCGCCACCAGTAGATTTTCTGCAGATATCTTGGACCAAGGTCCACCAACTGACCCGGTACTGCCATTCCATATGGCCTTGCAACGAAGGGTGGCGGCGGCTTGGACTGTTACGGAGAGTCTCCCGGCAGTGGGTAAGTCGTTGCCGAAAAAGTACCGGCCAGCCAGCGGCGACCCCGGCTACTTGTCCATGCACCGTACTCCGGAGAGTTTGGTGGTGCAGGAGGCTACGGCCCCTGCAAAACAGGCGTCATACCCTACCATCCCTCCTGATAGGGACGACAAACGTTTTGACGGTTGGGCGAAGAAAGTCTTTTCTTCATGGAGTATGGCTTTGAAAGCAGCCAATTCCGTGTGTGCCTTAGCACGTTTCACTCGCACTCTGTGGAAATGTGTTTCATTGGCGGCTGAACATATTCCTGAAGGGGAGGAACGGGATGGCTTTCTTGCCCTTGTACAGGATGGCAAGGATGTATTCTCTGAAAGACACAGGAAACCCCACGCTTTGGATTGGAGTATTAATTAAGATTTAGATAGCGGAAAGACATCCAAAGGAAACAATTCAAAAATAAAGGTATCAAGGATTTTATTAAACCTGATACTAATTTAATATATCAAACAAATCATGATTAAATCTGCACTTGTAATAACAATTTACATAGCAGGAAACAACTTTTATTAAAAAAAAGACACATCTATATAATAAAAATCATCTTATTCAATCATCCAAGCATACAACCTCATCCATCCATTTAGACAAACCATTCATACTAAACACCAATCAATGTACGACATAAAATCTATAAGAAAATTCATCATAATTAATTCATCTGAAAGATTTATAGAAAGAACATGAAATCAATTTGACGGGCCACAGCAGATGACATCAGTGGCCTAGGCAATTAAGATGGGTCCCAGAGTTTTCTGACCACGACCTCATCTTAGTCCAAACTCGACCGGTTTCGACGTATATACTTTAGTGTAGTGACGTCTTCATCAGGAGTAACAAAAATATATTCTAACATCAAGAAAGAAAGAAAAACACAGATAATACATATCAATGTGTGAAGTCCTTGTACTTGGACAAAAAACATATAACATCCATAATAAAAATATCTATAGCGGAACAATAGGTAATAATATACAAGAGCCTGCTACCAACCCGGGAAAAGTTCCAGGATGGACCTGAGGTGTCTGGCAGAAAGTAGTGCTACCCTCTTGTATTGGTGTCTCCGAGAGGCAGATAAGAGCCAGGCCATAGACAGAATCAATGCTACAGATATACAAATGTACACATAAATATCACAAGGTCAATATGTCGATCCTCCACTACAGCGGCCCACGGACAGGACACGAGAGTCACATACTTAAGATAAAACTAAAGAATATTAACTAACCTTCATTCATGCAATGGAAGGCTGTGCGTCTCTTCCTTAAATTGTACGCTGTGTTCACTTATATTAAACAATAGCTTCTCCGTAGAGGTTCCTGCAGATAGCGAAGTGTGTGGACGCCAACGTTCTTCTCGAGAATGTCCAAACGCTCGTTCAACCAGCGGTCATAAATTTGGAGGTGACTCCCCGAATCCAGGGTTGGCTGCACCTGATGTTATATGGGCCTAAACACAACACAAGAGTTTGAGTATGTGAGAGACCGATTGTTCTTACAATTATATTATTGGCTACACCCAAAGTGAATTACTTCCAATTGAAAATAAATTGATGAATTAATACCACAATTGTGACTAAACAAATACGGCTTACTGAAAAGCTTGCTATTTAGAGAATTTCAAAAAGGTAGGGGGGGGGGATTGCATTTGAAAATTGCTCAATATTTCCGACTCCAGATTGCTTGACTCGGATGGGGTTTAACGGAAAGCCAAGGATGTAGGGCTCCCTTCTCTAAACAATAAAGGCAAGAAGCGATTTGAAAAACCGCCGTGATTCGAAAGGCCCCCACACGACAGAATGTTTACCTTAAGCGAAAGAACTCGCCAGTTCTCACAGTAGCTAGTCACCCGTATCCCAGCTGGGTCCGATTGGAAGTGGCGTGCAACACAGTAACACCGTTTCAAGGGTATTGATATATGCGTGAAAAACATCATGTGATCACGTAATTAACCACGTGACCACAAACTGAACTGGCCTACGTTCTAAATGGCCGTACCCTCTCAGATGAAAGACGCACGTGATTAGGCAGTATACCAGTGTACTACCCGACATATATAAAATGTTATGACAGGTAGTATTTAGTTACTCGAATTCCATGGTTCCATGGTATTAAGGCCCAATGTTAATGTTTTTAGATTAAATATCCACATTTGTTCCTTGTAATCTAAATTTTTTAATAGTTGGGGTTGGTTTTGTGCATATACTTTTTCAATGCAAAACCATTCCATCTGATCAGCCGTATGGCCCATCTCGACAAAATGGATTACCATTGGGGCATTGAGGTTTCGAGTTCTGATCTTTGAACGATGTTCGTTAATACGGGTACTCACTTCTCTGGTTGTTTTGCCTACATAAAACAACTGGCATGGGCAACGAATGGCATAAATGACATTCTTACTTTTACAAGTGGTAAAGGTACGAAGGGTCCACTTTCTGGTCTGTGAAACAAATGACATAGTTTTTTTGGAAAACTTACAAGCAACACATGAAGTGCAGGGATAGTGTCCCACCACTGGGCTAGAATTGGTATCGCGGATTGTATGCACTTTAGGAAAAGTTCTACTGGCACGAGTAATCTTTTGCTTCAAATTTTTACTTTTTTTGAAAGCAAATAGAGGTCTGGGTATAGATGTTCCTGATGTATTAAGAATTCGCCAGTTTTTTAAGATGATCCCTCTAATAGCATTACTGTGTTGACAAAAAGTTGAGACACATACTAATTCATCTTTCTTTGCCATGTGTGAATCCGTTCAGTCGGGTCTGGACGTAGCAGACTGTCAGCCAGTCCATGGCGGCGAGCACTGTGATGCGCAGATTTGTGTGGTTGCGTAAGTCTGGGTTTGCTCCGGATGTACAAGCCCGGCTTCTCAACATGCCCTTTTATGGTGACCATCTTTTTGGCAGCAAGGCTGACGAGAGCCTTCAGAGGTTGCAGACCTCCAAAGCTGCAGCAAAGTCGTTGAGCGCTGCAGTTCGCCAACCTCTGCCTTTTCGTCCTAGGGGACAGCAATGGAGGGGAGGTTCCTTTCGGTACTACTCTACTTTTGGTATATCGAGGGGAGCTGCAAGTCAAAGGGGCCAACGTAGGAGTACCAGAGGTGGAAAACAGGGTACTCGAGGTGCAAGGCCGCTCGGGCAGTTGCCTCTTTGCCCTCAGTCACTGCCGCAGCCGCTTCAGCTCAGTCATGAGGCCATGTCCCATGGTTCGCCGGTTGGGGAAAGGCTGGCGCAGCATCTTGTAGAATGGCGTGCCATTACTTCAGATGTGTGGGCTCTGGAGATCATAGCCCATGGCTACTGTCTTCCTTTCCGGCAGAGGCCTCACGACAATCCACCAGGGAATCTCTCTTTGAAGAGTCCGGATCCGCTCCTTGTGCAGGAAATCATATCACTGCTGGAGAATGGTATTCCCCTTATTTTTTTATTTCGAAAAAAGACGGGGGATTGAGACCCATCATGGACTTCTGTGGTTTGAACATGCTCCTCAGGAAGGACAAGTTCAAGATGGTTACTCTATCTCATGTCCTCCAGGCTCTTCAACTTCAGGACTGGTTGGTGTCTCTCGACCTCAAGGACGCTTACTTTCATGTGCCGATTCATCCCAAGCACAAGAAGTACCTGAGGTTTGCGGTTGCCGACTTGCGCTTTCAGTTTCGGGTCCTGCCGTTCGGATTGACCTCCGCCCCAAGGGTTTTCACCAAGCTCATGGTGGTGGTGGCAGCGTATCTCAGGAAAGGGGGGATTCACGTCTACCCCTACCTGGACGATTGGTTGATCAGGGCGCGCTCTCCCGAGCAAGTCCTGGATCATCTGTCAGCCACCTGCCACTCCCTTCACAGGCTGGGCTTCTCCCTCAACTTAAAGAAGTCCCACTTGACGCCAACCCAGCGGCTCCAGTACATCGGAGCAGTGCTCGACACATTCCTGGGGCAGTGTTTTCCTCCCCAGGTGAGGGCTCATCACATTCTGCAGAAGGTGCACAAGTTTCAACATGCCCAGAGTCTCCCGGCGTTGGAGTTCTTGAGGTTGCTAGGCCTCATGGCATCCTGCATTCTCCTGGTGCCAGAGGCCAGGCTGCGGATGAGATCTCTGCAGTGGGCAGTGGTCGCAGTCCTCCGGCAGGATGTTGGATCCCGTTCAGGTGCTGCCTCGGTCGCCCAGGATCTTCTGTGGTGGGCCGTCGAAGGCAATCTGATGAAGGGGGCTCCATTTTGGCTACCCTGTCCGGAGGTGACGATCGTGATGGACGCATCCCTCACGGGATGGGGAGCTCATGCCAACGAGTTGACAGTCAGCGGCCGTTGGTCTCTGTTTGAGTCCAGACTCCATATCAATCTGTTGGAGCTGAGGGGCATCAGGCTAGCTCTGAAGGCTTTTCTGCCGACTGTGCGAGGGAGGAATGTCCTGATTCTGACGGACAACACAGTGGCCAGGCACTACCTCAATAAAAAAGAGGGGGCAGGGTCACTTCCTCTGTACGGAGAGGCGATGCAGCTCTGGTTCTGGGCCATCCAGCAGGAAATTTCGATCTCGGCAGTTCATCTGGCCGGAGATGAAAATGAGGCGGCGGACGCTCTGAGCAGGCAGAGCTCGGTCTCTCACGAGTGGGAGCTGGCTCAGGAGATTCTCCTGGAGATCTTCGCACTTTGGCGGACCCCTCAAGTGGATCTCTTCGCCACCAGTGTCAACCGAAAGTGTGAAAGATTCTGCTCGCGGGAATTTCCTCCAAGAGGAGCCTTAGGGGACGCGTTCGTAGTGGAGTGGTACTTTCCACTGCTGTACGTGTTTCCTCCAGTCCCCGTCATTCCGCAAGTGCTGCGGAGGTTACGGAGGTTCGGTTCCCGAATGATCCACATTGCTCCTGCATGGGCCCGGAGAACGTGGTACCCGGACCTTCTCGACATGCCTATCTGCCACCCATGCCGTCTTCCCTACTGAGACAATCTGCTCTCACGGGAGGGGGGAGGTCAGGTTCTCCATCCAGAGGTCAAGTCCATCAACCTTCATGCTTGGCTTCTGAAAGGTTGAGGTATAAGGATTGGGACCTCCCTGAAGACGTGATGGAGGTGTTGCTTTTGGCCAGAAGGTCTTCCCTGTAACTTGACTGCAGAGAGTGTGCAGAGGGTGTGACGTCCTCCACACTGAATGGGCTGTGGAACCTTGGCTCGTCCCACTTTTTTCTTGTGTGATTTCTAACCAAGACCATGTTCCCAGGGAATACTGGAGGAATACTGGAGGAACACGTAATTCTGAAACCATATCTGTTGTAGCATCTCCTTCTGTGTTCTGTACTGCCCTACACCCTTCTTGTCGTCGCTGCAGCTGTCCTGAAATTACAGAAAAACAAGATGTCATGCAATTCAAATAGTTTTGCATTTCCAATCCTAACACTTCTCCTGTTGGCTGAGCATCACATCTAGCTCTAGTTCGAGGTGCTAACGGCGTCTGCATCCTTCTGCCCGTCACAATTTTGTACGGCGTGGGATGATGATCAGAACCAGGTTGGTTTCCGAGTGCATACAGTGCCAGTGGAAGACAGTGTAACCATCCCTTCTTCAGAGTAAGCTTCAACTAGGCTATCCTTTCCTTTAACAAGCCGTTGAGCTTCTCGCATTTCCCATTCCCTTGAGGATGATACACTGATGAAGACTTGTGCTTTATACCAAGCAACAAGCTGATCTGTTCAAATACTGCATTAACAAAATGAGGGCCATTATCTGACCTCATAACGTCACACACTCCCCATCTGTTGAACACCTCCCTCACCAGGAATTTGGCCACACAGGTAGAGTCTGGGTGTGTACATGGACCTGCTTCTATCCATCTAGAGAATGGAGACCCCACAACAATTAAATACCTGTACCTGTTACAAACATGAATCATATTGACATAATCTCTAATCACACGTAGTGTATGCCAGCCGTGAACTGCTGACAGATTATGCAGTTTACCATAAAAATGCAGCATGTTCTGCCAAGTTCGGTATAAACTAGTCTTCGACAATTGTTGCTACTAGATTCTCTTTTATGTGCGCTGGATAGTGTAACTATTCCAGTGCTATCTTCTATAAGGCTATAGGCATCACCGGTTTACCAGTGTTGTCTTGTCACCACAAGCTCTCGGAGGAGTTTAAAGAACACCCTCTTCGCTTGCATAGGTTCTTCTCTTCCTGTGGTGCTTCTCCTTGGAGCTCCATTAACTGAGTTTTTGACATATTGCTATAGCCTTCCGGCTCACTTCGTGCAACAATCATTTTCTCATGCAGATCAGACATTTCCACATTCATTACTATTTCATCTTCGGTTGCCACACGCTTGGCTTCAGAGTCTGCTGCTTGATTTCCACGTGAGATAAAATCTGTCCCTTTCATGTGGCCGCGCATTTTATGACCGATATGCCCAATGAGAGCTGTAGTGCCTCAATGAGCCTGTCCAATAAGGTGGTGTGTTGCACTGGCGTACCGTCTACTCAGAGGTAGCACCTACTTTTCCAGCGCACTAAGCCTGCGTGCACTGTTGATGTCACATAGGCGTTGTCACTGTACACAGTTACTCGTGCTTGAGAATCATGCAGAACAGGAAGTATCAATGCCAATAATTAGGCAACCTGTGCTGAATAATGTGAGGGTAATTGTGCACTAATAAGTACTCGAAATTCCCCATTTGCCGTGTGCTTCACCACAGCAGCTGCTGTTTATCTTTGTCCATTATTTTGATCGATCTTGGAAGAACCGTCAATGAAGACGATTTCTCCTTCTGCCAATGCATTTTCTTTTACTCTGGAGATCTCATCATAACATTTTTCATAGTTTGTGCAATCATGTATTGGCTCTCCTTCAGTGACTGGTTTTGCTATAAACATAGCTGGGTTCACTATTTTGCATCAAATTATTTTGATCAATGGATTAGATATGACCACGTCATAAGCAGAAGCTCTCTGAGATGTCAATGTGCCTTTTCGTTTCTCTAAAAAGGCAAATAATGTGTGCTCGATGAATAACGTCTTTGGGCACCCCATCCCAATGGTTGTAGCTTTTTCTATGGCAAACGCTACAGCAGCCAAACTTTGTTCACATGGGAAGTGACCTCTCATTACTGGGTCCAAATTCCCATTGTAGTATGCCAGGGGCTTGTACCCCAACATGGTTTTCTGTATAAGGACTGCTGTCATAACACTGCCATTTGTGTGTGAAAACAGGTAGAATTCCTCTGCATAATTGGGAATCCCTAAGACTGGTGCTGTGCAGATGGTCTTGTTCATCAAACCCTTCCTCCATGGTCTTTGTCCACACGATTTTCTCTTTTGTAATAAGGGCTTAGTATATGAACTGTAATCAAAGACCCATGCATTGACGTAATTGCATAACCCTAGAAAACTCTGCATTTGTTTAATTGTGTGTGGCTTGGCTGTTCTAGAAATGGCTTTAGCTCGTTCAGGGGTAACCCTTTTCCATTTATGTAAGATCAGCTGGCCTATGTATAGCATTTCTTGTTGACAATATTGTAACTTTTCCTTGTCAACTTTATATCCTTTCTCAGCCAGTATAGTTAATAGCTGAATGGAATCGCATCTGCACTTTTCCTCTGTTGTGCTGCAAATTAGAATGTCATCCACATAATGCAAGACAACACTCTCTAATGCAATATTACCTAAGTCCCTGGACCCTGTTGAAAATTGAAGGAGACTCACAATACCCTTGAGGCCGCCTTGTGCTTTTCAGATGAACTTGTCTGAACGTGAATGCCGTCAAATCTTTTGAGTCTTTGTGCAATGGGATTGAGAAAAATGCATTTTAAGTCAATCACTGTGATATACTGTGCTTCAATGGGTATATTACATAGGTTCGTGGACGGGTTCGGGACTAGAGGGAACTCGGCCTCGACTATCTGATTTATCAGCCTTAAATCTTGTATTAAACGCCAAGACCCTCCCTTTGATTTTTTAATTGGATAAACTGAAGTATTGCATGATGACTCTGACGTCACTAGGATGCCCTGCTCCATCATGGGGGAAATTGTCTTAAAAATCCCTTCATCTGCCTCCCTAGACATTGGGATACTGTCGTGCTTTTGGTAAAATTGCTCCTGGTTTCAATTTAATCTTCACTTCTCCAACTCCTTTCAGTAAGCCTACATCGTAAGGGCCTGTAGTCCATACTGAGACAAGTACCTTTGACCTATCGTCATCAAAATATTCAAGACGTTTTTGTGCCAACATCATTCTCTGAGGCACCTCTCTTTTAATAATTTTCACCCAATAAATGAGATTAAGCTCAACTGTCATCTCATCTTCACCTATGTGTTCTTCAAATAGATAGTCATCAGTGACGTCAGCCAATCTGTAACCCTCCCCAAAGGCGATTACTCAGCACCATTGTCTGCCTTCATCATCACAGCCATCAAGCAAAGCCATCTCTCCTCGCATTATGGCTGCTTTTATTGTTAAGGGAAACACTCGTCCCTTTTCCTCATGCATATGTATTCTTGGTCTGAACAGAAACTCGTCTGGTGTCCTCATTGTTCTGTCTGTAAGGCCTGATAGCCATGACATTAATATGCGCACTCCATATGTGACTATCTCTGGTTCATAGCCATTCGTCCTGCGTATGCTCTAATTATTTTGCACATGTTCAAATAATGCATTCCTGGAGTTGAGCATACCATGCCCTTCTCCGTGAACAAGATCGTCATGTTTAACTTTGTCATCAAATCTCGTCCCAATACATTTACAGGATTCTGCCTCGAATATAGCAGTGGCACTTTCATGTCACATTCTCCTATGGAAACTGGAAGTTCTTTTGTAAAAGGAACATGACTTGTTGCTCCTGTAAAGCCCTGAGTATTTATGGCATTGCCGGACAAAGAAAACTTGCCTTCACGTATACATGAGCGTGTCGCACAAGTGTCAACTAAGAAAGCTAAGAAAGAATATTCCTTATCGCCTATAAAGACATCTACCCTTGGTTCCTCTTGAGGGTTCGGTGTCACTTATAGGATAGAACACATCAGGTCTCCCAGTGAGCTGTCCTAGTGTTTGTATAATCTTGTCCCACTCTGAGTAAATGGATTTCCTCCATCACCTGTGGCATCTCCTATTCCAGAATTCATATCCTCTCCTGTGCCTGTTTGTAACAGTTGCATTGGTGACTGATGAGACTGTCCCTGTGGATAATGTGTCACCTTCTGCTGTAGTTGCAAGCTCTACTGTGCTCCCAGCGCTTGCTCCTGCACCGTGTGATTCTGCACAAATCGATTTCCACCCTGCTGCGGGAACGCAGATGGATTCACCATCCCTCCTCTTGTGAATTGGTCGTTTTGCACCATTCCTTGACTTCTGCACATGTGTGCAAGATGCCCTGTCATCCCATACGTCCAACATGTTGGCAGTGATCTGATTACTTGCCCATTTTGCATATCCTGGTTGCCGCTTTGCATATTTAGAAAACCTCACTGATTACTCTGAAAATCTCCCTAATTAATCTGCCGTCCTCTTCCTCAAACGCCTCTTCCTCTTGGGTAAAACCCATTATTGCTTTGATCAAACTACCTTTGGTTATTAGCCTGCTGCATGTTTGATCCATCTGTATTAGTTATCATTGCCCCCTCAATGGCATAATTTTTTCTGCACTAATTTAGCCTCTTCGTCCTTTTGTGCAGCATCCTTTTGGTGATTCTTCTCTTGCAGCAGCCGGCAACAATGCGCGGTCGTCAGCTGTATTTCAGACCATGGCTTAGCCTCAATCCCTTTCAATTTCTTGAGCTGCTTCTGTACCTGTTCTGGCAGCCCTTGGCATAATATATGGTAAAACACGGGTTATATATTTCCCCAAGATTCCCGCGTTTCAAGTACCCATGCGTCTTGGAAATTCTGAATATAAATCAACGGATCATCTCCCTCCTTCATCTTGCTTGTCATTATAGCTCCCATATCAGAAGTGTCTGGGTATAGCACTCTAAGCGCTTTCCATACCGCAGTTCTGCAATTGTTAAACGGCACTCAGTCATGCGCAGTATTAACTGTAGTCACGCCAGGGTAACCTGCACGTGTCCACACATCGTCAGCTCTGTCACCAAGTATGGCGATTAAAAGACCCTTTATATCCCCTATAGCTAACGTGTTCCCTCCCATCATTTTGTCTAAATCATGTATCCATTTTCCGCCTCCAGATGTCAACATTGTAAGCTTATTTTTCAGGTTTTCTCTATCCATCTGTGGCCAAGGTATATATTGCGGCCTCGTTCCTCCTTTTTCTAATAAGGGGAACTGTGACACATGACACTCCTTTTCCTCTGATCATTCTTCTGTCTACCACAGGGGTAATATTCCCGTATCACCGTCTACTTGGCAATGTTCTTAACCTGCTCACATAGGGTGGTGGAGACACCCCCCTCTGACCGTGTGACACTCTCTCATGCCGATCTGATTGTGTGGCTAACTCTGATGCCTTAAGTGCAGACCAAGTACAATCCAACCATCTTATTTCTTTTCCCCTAGAGAAGCGTCTTTCGCAACTTATCTCGTCTTCTCGTTCTTCACATTCTTCTCTTTCTGCGTCCGATATTCTCTGTGCCCAACTCATGCAACTTCTCTCATTCTCCTCATTTCTATTTAGAGTCAGCCTATGTAAGGACAGCTCTCTACGTCTGCTACTTCGGGGGCATCCTCAGTATCATCCATCTGAGTGCTCTCAAGACGCTCATCCTCTCCTTTCCCATGGGGTATCTCTTCTAGCCCCATCTCATCGATATTCTATCGATTGTCTCTCTGATGCTTCTGGTGTCGAGGTCATCTTCTAGATTTGCTCTAGACGTGCCTGGTACTGAATCGTACTCAGGAAAGAATTCTTCAATATCGTCCCAGTCTACCACTGGATCAGGTTTTTTAACCTCTCTTTCCAAATATTCGAGATCCTGTGTTCTCTGTCTTTGCTTGCGTTCTATGTCGTCTTCAAATTCTCTATGCTTTCTCGCTTCCTCTCTGACCCTATCTTCCTCTTGTTTCTTTGCATCTCTTCGTTCATTTGCCCTTTGCATTTTCCTCCTCTCCGTCTTTTTATTCTCTTCTCCCGGATTTTTTGTTCTTCTTCTATTCTCCTTTGTTCTATTCTTTCCTGATCATTAGCTGTTCTCTGCATATGATCGTGCATTCTTTGTTCTTCTTCCTTTTCCTGTTTTCTGACCTGCTTGTCATGATATAGCTGCTCTAGTTTCTGCCTATCCTTTTTCCTAGCTCCTTCGTCTCTTAGTCGTTTTTCCTTTTCCTTCTAATTCGTCTTGTTCTCCCCTTTGTCTCATATCCTCAATGCCTTTAACATCGAGTTTCAATAAAATCTGACCTCTCATCCATTCGTTCTGTGTGAATGCTATCTCATCAGTTCTATCCTCATCTGCTTTCCATCTTTTTACCGCTCTTTCCGTATCTAGAGATGTACTTGCTTGTGCTTGATATCTTTTCTCCTTTTTGCATCTCTCCTTGTCCTTTGGAGGTAATAACTCTTTCTCTGTCCTTTTCTGGGCTTTCATCACTACTTTGCGCAGGCGACTCATGTGACAGGTTGCTATATCCTGTTGCTGCTTTAAGTTCCCTAAGCGGATACAATCCTTCATCTTTACTAGCTTTGCTTTTTGTTTCAGCAGGGGCGGGTGGCGCAGAAGGCTCTTCACCCCCCCTCTGTGCATATATTCAGTATCCATTCTAACCGTGACTCCTCCTCTTTTTCTTCTTGGTACTTTTTCCAAAGTTCTAAACTAACCAGACGTTTGTCTAACTTTTTTCCCCATGTATGTGGCATGTAAATATATCGTCATGTGCTGCAGGACCATTTTATATAGCGATCCTCCTTGGGGCCATGGCATAAACATTTTGTTTGCAGTCCCTTTAACCCATTCTGTACTGTACTGTTTAAGCTTAGGTGCATGCTTCGGAAACTGTTTGCACAAGTGTATCAATGGGGTAATGTCTTCATTGCTTAACCTGTTTATCCTCTCCTTATATAACACTTTATTATACTTTACGTTTCACAAACAACATCAACAGTATGAGCGAGCGCCAATCGTCGCAAGCTCCAATCCCGTTTTTTCAACAATACTTTTACTTTTGTTAACAACCATCAATCCATGCCATACAACATTTTGACTCTACAATCAAGCAATTTTCATGCTATTTCAAAAAGAGTTTTTTACCTTATGACGTCATAGGTTAATTACAACACATAAAACAGACAGACGGACTCTGGCCAGCCACACAAATGTCAAGATATCTGCTTCCTCAGATGCATGCTGCCCCTAGTTGTATTCCGACATGGAATTTAAGCCCATTTCTTTCAGATCGTCTTTAATCCATCTGGTCTCCTACGTCATCCTATCAATCAGGACTTTAAATGAAGGCTTCTTCTAGCGCTCTTTAAAACCTAGGCACTGGGCGTATACTCTTATCGTGGCCACACTCTCGATATCTCTTTATATTGCTCGGCCACACTCGGGTCAATGTTTTCCCCTTATTTATTATTTTACGTTATACTCTTACTCTGACGTTATATTTGACCCATCTCCCTCCGTTACCTTCCCTTTACTTGTTTTAAGGCATGCAAGTTTTTGCCACACATTCAGTCTTTTTCACTCACCGTTCGCATGTTTTTCCTTTCCGGACGCTCGGGATCACTGCCTTAGTTACCGCATTTCCATGCCACTTGTTCGACCTGCTGCTCGTAGAAGTGGGAAGGGGTTTTTGCGGGAAAGCAAAGGTCCCTTCACACCTAACCTGCAGGGTTTTCAATTAAACTAACCACTATCTACGGGGAGTTTTACGTTTTATCAGCTGGATGGCAAAGGACTTGTGATATTGCTGAGGACGCGAAGTAACTTATGTCGACACCCAATGGGTATCTTTATCTAATCGAACCATCAATCTCTGCTACCAAGTGAACTCGATGGTCTCCAGCCAGCCCTCTGACTGGGGATCTCCAAACAGCCCTTTAAGATGAGTAGCAGTACCCTCGAGATAGATGGGGATGTAGATCCGTACTCGTGCATCAAATAACTATGACAACTCAATAGTTTGGCAAAGGGAGTCAGTTTAGCGACAAGTACAAAAAACGGGGAGGACAACGAACATCAGCAACTGCTCGATCTTCTCTCTCTCTTCCAAATTAATTTCAGAAAAAACACCATATTTATAGCAAAAACTCGTCATCACTGACGCGCAATCTTAAAAACCTAACATGCCACGTGATTGGTTATAGGAAGGTAACTTTAACATAGGTACTATATATGCATGTGGTAACGGGGAGAGGGGATTGGACAATCAATGTCAGGTGGGGCAACTAAGCCCTTCCTTCAAAATGTGCCACTATGAACGTCACTAAAAGTATGACGTCCCATTGGCTCTACTCACTATAGGATCCTAGATTGCACAGTTGACTGTGTTTGGGTTGGCATCAACCCCATGCATACTTTTCTACTTGCGTCTAGCAGCATGCAGAAAGACCAGCCAGGTGCAGGGAAGCTTCCCTCCAATTATGTTACAATCAATCATCACCTCAATGGTCATGTATCAATTACTGCTTTGTAGTTTGGCCTCAAGTCTGCTGCTTGGTCTGAGATTTTTTAAAGAGTATGGGTATGGCACGGATTCATGCGTAGGTGTGAAAGTCTCATCCTTTCCTGCCTGCCTTGTCACGTGGCTAGGACACCGTAAAATCGGCCTCTTCTTCATGGATTTTCATTTATTTGATTTAATTCAGCCAGTCTTCTACCATCTGTGGCTTATCTTGACCTCTCTGAACAGGATACTCTGTTCTTTTCTCTTTAATTGTATCCGCTATTGGCCTTTTCCAACCAGATACGACCTTGGCTTCTTTGCATGGTTACCTTCAGCTGCGTTTCACTTTGTTTTACTTCTCGATTTGTTTTCTGCAACACTCTCCTCTCAAGACCTTTAGTAACCTTTGTGCAATTCTGCTCATGTGCGTGGTGGATTTACACTCAAAGTGCTTTTGAGGTATATATATGTTTATGTTGGCGCTTGCTGCAATCTATTTACTACTAAGCATAAGCAAGCTTAATGATTTCTTTGCTTCTTGCAGTTTCTTGCATCTGTACACGTTTAAACTAACTGAATATCTTCATCATGTATATAGCATAAGTTTCTTCATCTTGATGTCAACTTCTTTATCTAGCACTCAAGATGTCACTTATCCATAGCATCTCCTCTTGGCTTTGTCTTCTATCAGCATTCTCTGGTCCTATATCATCTATGTGTGTGTCCGTCCGATTTGTTATGATGTCACCATTCGTCTTCCTTTATTATCTTCTTGGCTTCTGCGGGTATTCCTTTCTGACAACCGTCCTTCTGTCTTGACTGTAGATCTGGCTTTCTCAATGGGTACCTTACTGTCCATGTTTTCTTAAATGTTGGTACTTCAATAGGTGCTGTTACTCTGATAGGCACTGCGCAGAGCCCAACAGCTGTTCTTTGCTGGTTTATTTGTTCATCATACGTCACATAATTTGGCGTGAAAGTACTGGGTACTACGAAGGGGGTGGCTGGAGTGTGGATGACATTTGGCACTACCTCTTCAACCCCATGGTATGGCAGGGGAACTCGAGGAACCTGACAGCCATGACGCACTGACCTATGGACTCTATGGAAGACGCATGTAGTAGAAGCCAGACCATAGCTTAGGAAATCTAGTACGCCATGATCGTCTCAGAGAAGCCTCAAGCCTCACAGAATGCTGTGCAAGCAGGACCACCACAGCGAAAACGAAGCACCTGCCAAGGTCGCAATGTTGCAAACGAATTTCCTCACGCTAAACCAAAGTAATACCGGCTGCAGGAGAGGCGTGCTCTCCGACAAATACAGAATAATTCAGAGCTCCTGTGCTCGCCAACGTAATGTCCAAGCACGTGATCCGGCCGAGCTGATGTGGAGCCAAGAACCGGTGGCTGGGAAGAGCCGACTGTGCCACGGACCAGACAATGGTTGCAACAAAATAGTTATTTTCGAGCTACAGTTCTGCGTTGGGAAACGGAGCGCTCTCATGGTAGTAATGGTCCATACACGGTTATGATGCTGACACATAGTTACACCTTACAAACAAATGATTGCACATGCACCGTGAACAGGTGTCTAGCAGGTTGGGAACTGAGATTGTCCCAGGCTGCGGGGCCCGCGCTTTAGCCAATCAGAGATCATAGCCCTAGGGGTGTGTAGCTGGGGTCACTGACCAATCACGAGGTCTGCATACTGTAACAAATAGTATCCGTTTTCGGGGATGGTCCAAGCCTAACACCTGACACAACTTTGTCCAATAATATAACTCGTATAGGGGCGTCTATATGGGAACTACCACTCAGCAACCTATCTGGAGTGGAGTGAGGCCTAGAATGTGACGCAAAGTATGACTTCACACATCACCAAAAAGGCCTGCGAGCCTGAATGCGGCGAGATGAGTGCATGTGAACCCTGCGGTTTGTTGGCTGTAATAAACCTCATTTACACCTTGCTACTTGTATGGACCTCGCGTTCTTTTGGACAGAGGAAGGAGTTAGGCCTTCCATGAGTTCAGCATCCGTGGACTCCGAGCATGGCTCTGCCTGCCTGGGGGTTCACCCTAACAGCCCCACCGGCCTGTGAGGACAGGTTTTTGGAGAAATTCCTCACGCTTATGAGATCCCCTCAGATGGGAGCGATCCTTTGGGATGGGATCAGGGACATGCTACCAAGCTCCACCAGCGACCACAATAATTATTCCTATGGCTCCAGCGCCTCATGCCCCCGCGCAGCCCAGCTGCCCACGCCAGGCCCCACGGGGACAGCGCCTCTGCCAGACCAGGCGGTTCCATACCAGCCTCCACAGAAGGGTCTGGTCCGCACACCTCAGCCTTCGGCATCCAGTACTCCTCTACCTGCTCCAGACCAGCAGGACACACTGGCGGACACTGATGAGGAGGAGGACCCCAACGCTCAGTCCTCGGCCAAGGCATTCCATGAACAGCTCGCAGGTCTGGCCGAGTACTTGGGGCTTCCACAACCCGAGGTGGAACAACCAGAGGCGGGTTCCTGCCAGCGGTCCTCACTCTACGCCACATGGCTAGAACGGGGATTCCGATGCAGGCGGACGTTGTCGTCTTGGCCAAAAAGGGATGGCTTAAACCCTGTTAGGCGCAGCCCACCAACAGGCGCCTCGATGCCAAGTACAGACAATTTGAGGGGGGATGCACTCTTGCTGTCAGCACACTGTCAACCACACTCCTCTGTGATTGACGTGGCCTCTATGTACTCGGAACGGCAGTCTTCCTCGCCCACCTTGTCCTCGGCTCTGCTAGGCAAGGAGGAGATGATCTTGGAGGCGTATGGAAAGGTCTATTCCAACGCCTTGCTTCACCTTCATCAGTCTAATGCGGATGCCATGCTCGCAGCTGTTAACCAAAGGCTTTTGCGGGAAATAGCCAATGTCCCTCTGGAAATTCAACTACACAATCCGGCACGCTTTCAGACGGGGCTGGCAGAAGCAAAGATGGTGGCTCAAGACATCATGGAGTCCACAGTGGCACATATTGACAGCTCAGGCCATGCCATCTGCATCACCACGGACATGAGAAGGACTGCCTGGCTACGGGCTACCAAGTTCAACCCGGACGTCCAGGAGCATATATTGGACCTTCCATTCGAGGGTAGTGGCCTCTTTCATTCCACCACCAATGAGGAACTTGATAAGAAGAACAGTTCCCAGACTGCCTAATCCTTATCTATCCTCACAAAGTCCACGCCCAAGACGTGCAGCCAGATGCACCAGCATTCTGACAAGGCGCGGGCCTTTGGCGGGTTCCGGGGCTTCCAGGAACAATGGTCCAGGCAGCTGGACCGATCTCCAAGTCAACACTGCAGCAAATAAGGGCTTTCAGTCCACCCCCGCCCCTCAGCCTCAGACAGGAAAAAAAGGCCTGACACTTCCCTCGGGTCCACATGTCTCAGCTGGGGGCAGGCTTGCCCTCCATGCACAGCTTTGGCGCACAAGGTTTACGGACCCCTGGATCCTGTCAGTAGTGTCCACGGGCTACCACCTACCGATCCCTCCCTCCCTTCCCTCCTCTCCTCCACGATTTGGCAGCCTTGTCAGTCCTTCCTGAGGTTAAGGGTCATTGTCTTTCATGTCCAATACAAGGTTCTACCCTTTGGCCTCAATTCAGCCCCCAGGGTCTTTACCAGGCTTGTGAATGCAGTGGCAGCCCTTCTCAGGGCCCAAGTCACCATCCATACCTATACGATTGGCTTGTCAGGGCAAAATCCCCAGAGGCAGTCCATCACACCTCCTTCACCCTCATGAATACGGTACACAAATTGGGATTCTCCCTCAATCCCGAGAAGTCACAGCTGGAGATGACGCAGAGTCTAGCGTTCCTGGACCTCATCTGGGATACGATATCCAAGAGACTTTTTACCTTGGAGGACAAGATCACAGCCATCGAGGGCCACGTGTCATTTTGTCAGCCGAGAGGTGACCCTAGCATGGTGGTACCAGCACCTCATTGGTATCATGGCAGCATTTCTTCTTGCAGTGCCTTAGACAAGGCTCAACGTGAGAAGATTACAGCTGCACTGCGCAGCCTCATGGAGTCAGGAGTGTGGTTCCCAGGCAGAGCTCGTCAGCATTCCTCCCTTTCTCCATCAGGACCTGGTCTGGTGGAGCACGGACCGCAACCCGAGGATAGCCAGACCCTTCCGACAGCCAGCACCGCAGGTTACCATCACCAAGAACACTTCTTTGGAGGACTGGGGAGCTACCCTGGACAACCCCAGCGTCCACAGTTTGGTCTCTTCAGAAATAGGAGCCCCATATCAATTGGCTAGAGCTGGAGGGAATCTGGCTGGCTCTCAAGGCCTTCCTACCGCTCATCAGTGGCAAGATGATCCTCATTCAAAAGGACAACTCCACCAGCATGTATTTTCTAAACAAGCAGGGTGGCACCAGGTCTCCTCTATGCAGCATGGCGGTCAGCATTTGGGAATGTGCTCTGGTGAACGGCATAAACTTGACAGCGATTTACCTTCCAGGGTAGTCAAACCTGGAGGTGGACAGGCTCAGCAGGTTGGGTGCGGTCAATTGCAAATGGCAATTGAACGATCAAGTCCTGCAAGGGATCTTCGACAGATGGGGTCATCCACAGGTGGACCTCTTCACCACATAGTACAACAGGAAGTCTCCTCAGTTCGCATCCCGTCCCTCTCTGGGTGATGCGTTTCAGATACAGTGGAACAGCATAAACGCATATGCCTTCCCTCCCTCTCCCCTAGTACACAGGGTGATCTGCAAGATACGGGAGTCGCGGCACCTCAGTATCATTCTGGTAGCTCCTTGGTGGCCGACGAGACCATGGTTCTCCGAACTGCTCAGCTTGGCGGACCAACCTCTGTTGTACCTTCCACTGGGCCCAGCTCATCTACTGTCACAGCAAGGGGGGGGGGGCACGGTCATCCACCCGCTTGCCCCGCAGAAGTTAGTGCTTGCAGCGTAGTTCGTGAACAGGTCACTTTAAAGCATCTGCGTCTTTCTCAGGCTTACCTAGACATCATACAGGGTACTAGGAGCAATGCGACTTGGAGCCAGTACCAAAGTAAGTGGAGTAGGTTTTGCCACTTGGCGGAGTCTAAGGAAGTCGATCCTCTACGTGCACATCCTTCTCTGCACACCTTGCACACTCAGGAGTACAAATAGACACATGCCGCACCTATCTGGCGGTCATCGGAGCCTACCGGAACTCGGAGGAGGACGTTTACACATCCTCCAACCTGGTGGTTAAAAGACATTTGGCGGGCCTCACCAGGCTCTACCCGCCTATCAAGAAGCCACACCCAGTGTGGGACCTCAACATAGTGTTGGGCGCCTTGGTGTATAACCCCTTTGAGCCAAAGGCATCCGCGGACATCAGGCTGGTCACCATTAAAACAGCCCTTTTGATGGGTCTTACGTCTACACGCCCGGTCAGCGAAATTCAAGCTATGGTGGCTTCGGAGCCGTACACTAAGTTTCATAGGGACAAGCTGGTCCTCAGAACGCACCCCACGTTCTTGCCTAAAGTAGTCTCTTCCTTCCTCCTAAATGAGGAGATAGTTCTGCCTGCTTTCTTTGCAGACCCCAAGGACGATGCTCAGAGGGTACTTCACTGCCTAGATGTTAGGCGTGCTCTAAAATTCTACCTGGACAGAACCAATAGCTTCTTCAAATCTGAGGCTCTCTTTGTCCCCTTTGGTGGGTCAAAGCCAGGATATCCGGCTTCTAAGGCCTCCATAGCAAGGTGGGTGGATTCGGCAATTAAGGAGGCCTATTAGGGGCAGCACAAACCGCTTCTGGCAAATATGCATGCCCATGCGATCAGAGCCCATGCCACAGCAATCGCGTTCCAAAGGCACGTCTTGTGGCAGGTCATCAGCAGGGTGGCCACGGGGGCCAATCCTTTGGCCTTCTGCAAGCACTACTGTTTGGATGCCGGCTCCAGGTCAGATGCTGCATTCGGGCAGACAGTGTTAAAGAACTTGTTTTCTTGAGAAGGGTCACCTCCCCACCCTGGGGCTACATTCAGTTGTGATACAGTATGGAGAAAAGGGGACAGGATGTAGGAGTAATTATAAGTTACTCACCTTAGTGACTAACATACTAGTCCATAGTCCCCTTTCCTCAAAACGTCCCACCATCCTCCCCCCTAATAAAACTGGTGTCATTAGGCAATGGTAATATTGTGGACGCGTCATTGGGGACGGACAAGTGGCGCAGTGGACGGAGTCAGGAGAGCGCATACTCCCAGGGCCGTGCCCCAGCGCGCCTCTAAATTTTAATGGCAAGAAGATTTTTTCTGGTGAAAAGGGTTCCGTCTCTCGTCCTTAGTGAGGGACGCCCATACAGTATGGAGGAAAGGGGACTATGGACTAGGAGTACCTTAGTCACGACAGTGAGTAACTTATAATTTCTTTGCCCCCTGCAAGTGAAAACAAGAAGCTGGATGCCATAGGGGACACGGTTTTCAATTTGGCAGCTTAGCTTTGAGAGCTGTGAATGCCACATATGCCCTTGCTGAATATATGTTTGGTCTGTACATGCCCTTTTGATGATTGCCATCTCTTTGGGGCAAAGGCTGTGTTGTCTTTGCAAAAGTTTCAGCCCTTCCTCCCTACAATGTCACTGTTATGTCGTGGGACTTGCTGTTGAACATCCTTCTCCATCTGCGCTAAAGGGTTGGGCTTTGTGCCCCTTTCCAGTTTTGCAAACGGTGAAAGGAGTCAGGTGCCTACTGGCAAGCAGCTGCAGTGTAATTTCTGCCACCCCCTTTGCAGGGTAGAGGTTTTGGACTCCAAAGAGGAGGGTTTGCCACCTGTGCTGTCCCCATGTCAACAGCATGTGCTAAACAACTGTGGATTGAACTGTATGCATTTAACTCCATTGGGAAGGAGGTCTGTTTGCCCAGGTGTGGCATCTCACCACCATGTATGCATGGGCCCTGCAGGTTGTTAATCATGATTACTGCCAGACGTTTTTTGACACCCACCCAGCCACTTTACTACCCTCCTTTCTGCCCCTCATTGCCTACACACCTTCCCCTTTTGGAGGACGTCTGTCATGTTCTGAGAAAGGGCAACCATGGTGGTGGTATTACATTCAGAGCGAGATAACTGCTTGTGCTCTTCAATTCCTGGTCCAGAAGAAAGACTGGGGCCTTTCCACAATTATTGGTCAGAGGCTCTTGAAATTGTACATGCACAAAGAGAAGTTCAAGATGGTGATTTGGGCCCAAATCCTCCAGACCCTCAAACTGAGAGACTGGTTGGTTTCTTAGTCCCTCAAGGACACTTACTTCTTTATGCTGATCCACTCCAAGCATAAGAAGTACTTGAGATTCATGGTTGGACATGGCCACTACCCATTCCTAGTTCTGCTGTTTGGTCTTTGCTCGGCACACAGGATCTTCACTAAACTGTAGGTGGTGGTAACGGCTCATCTCAGGAAAGAGTATTCATGTCTTCCCCAAAGTGGATAATAAGCTCATTCAAGCCAGCAATCCAGACGTACTACTGCGAGTGGGGGCTATGTCAGGAATTTCTGGAGGATATTATCCCTCTTTGGGGGACTCCTCAAGTGGACCTTTTTACTTGTGGGAGAAGGAAGCGCAAGTTGTTCTGTTTCAGTATTTTCCTCCACAGAACGCACTCTGACATGTTCATTGTCAAGTGGAACGCCAAACTCCTCTGAACGTTACTGCAGATCCCAGTCATTCCTCTAGTTCACAGGAGACTGCAGACGTTTAAGTCCCTGTTTATTCTCATCACTGCAGACTGGGCCCAGAGGATGTGGTACCTAGGGCTTCTGCACATGCACCTCTGCCCTCCTTGGCTCCTCCCATCCAGGATGAGGCATACTTTCCCATATGGGGAGCCGGGTCCTCCATCCGCCTGAGCAGCCTCAACCTTAAAACTTGGCTGCTGAGAAGCGAAGACATAAAGAATGGAATGGTTGACTTCCTGGATGTGCTCCTTTCCACTCTGAGTGAAAAACAAAAGTAACAGGGGATACCAGGAGTATCTATATGGTGTGATCTATCCTGGACAGAACCTAAATAGATATCTTATTACAAAAAGACCACAACATTGATGTTTCTGTTGGCATGCTCTAGATATACGTGCACATCTGTATGTCTAATATCTTTAAGCTACATGTTCTAAGGTCTCATTACTTAGTATACCAAGACACAATGTTAGATGCAAAATAATTCAATTTGCACGAATTCTAATAGTAATTCAATATCAACATTTTATTAATTCATATGTACTTGAAATACATTAAAATAATTCACATTTTTTTTAAATATCACAGTAATACAGTTCAAGTTTGTAAAGTGCTTAAATAAATTAAGATCACATCAATCCTAATATCTCATCATTTGACATTCCCTCAAAATAAACTCCAAACATACCTCATTCATACACACACAACTTAACATTCTCTCTTCACAATTCAATACCATATTACTAGCATCATAAAAAAGAGAAAAAGACAATACTACACATCCCAAGTAGTTGTCCTTTTGTTTCTAAAAAGAAATGCACCAAAGTACAACTCTACAGAAACAAATTTTCAAAGTCCAGTATTTAACTAAATGTTGTCTTATTTCTTTTACAACTTGTTCAAGTTCCCCAACTAGACTAGTGGAATCACCTGAGGCCATGGCGGAAACAGATACCATTTCTTTTACGGAGGCACAAATAACAGAGCTTATTGAAGGTCCATCATTTTTTTAAAATTTACAATTACCAACATTAAATCAAAGTGCCACAGGAGATGCTCTTCTTAATATGAAGAAGCAGTTCCGCACAGAAATGCATGGCCACATACTTAAGGAATATTTGAGATGTAGCATCATTCCACAAGGGCTACAGGTTAAAATTATTCCATGTCTTTTCTTGGATGACAATGATTATAAAGTGGCTTTCAGTCAAGTCACCACCAAATGTAGCCGTGATTTGTTAGTGCTAACTATAACAACGGCTCAAAGAGTAAGTGGGAAAATTCAGGAAACCCTGTCAGAACAAGAGAAATCTTTCTTGACAAACACTTTGATTACGGAATCTAAACAAAAGTTGGAACAGATTGAAAAATCCTTTCAGGAGTTTAAGAAATTAATTATTGAAAAAAAGACCAATAAACTAAAGAAAGATATAACTATTCAAAAAAGAACAGGTTTAGCCTTACCTTGCGGAAGATTTTAATCCCCAAACTGTTTGGAAAACTAATGCGAATTGGAATATGGGACCTACAAATACCAATAAAAAAAGATGGGTCACATTTTCAGATACTTCATCTAGTAACTCAGGGAATGAGGAGTCCAACAATCAAACCTCGGGTGATCACCCTTTTTGAGGAAGGGGCGGCCGAAGAGGCCGCAGAAATGCCCCCCAAGGTCAAATGACACACAATATGCCCATGCAGAACATCCCCGGACAAGGGATGATGCATCGGGATTTCCAGACGCGGAATCGAGCTTACAGGTGGTAAATGAAACAATGCCCATCTTCTATCTTTCCTCTCGCACGTTAACATCAGCAAAAATATCGATCCTGAAATGTGGCTTATCATTTGTTCCTACCCAAAACCCAAGTGCCATGTCCATCATAAGTGAAATAAAGGGCTTTTTATGTAAATTGAGGTTGAAGTTTTTCTTTTTGAATAATACGGTCCCTAGAGAGCCTAACATTTCAGGCCTTTCGAGGCCCTCCACTTTTACTCCCAATTCCAGTGACCTGCCATCACAGGTTTTGATTTTTGAAAAACGAGTTCTCAAAGAAATAGAGAAAGTTATTTGTCATCCCAGAAATCAACAAGGACCCAATTTGAGGTTATCTGAGTTCCAGGCTATTCAGACACTAGCCTCGGATCAGTCTATAGTCATCAAGGCTGCAGATAAGGGAGGTAGGATAGTGGTCTGGGATGCTGATCTCTACGATCAAGAAGCACTGAGACTTCTACACATCCGAGTGCACTATACCAAAATTGTGAAAGATCCATCAGAAATGATCAAACTGAAGATACTCAAACTCACTGAGGAAGGAAGGCATTCTGGTTTTCTTTCAACCAAAGAAGTTGAATTTATCAATTTCTCGGAAGACCATACGCCCTTATTTTACATTATGCCTAAAATGCACAACGACATCGAGAACCCCTCGGGACGACCAATAGTCTTGGGCTGTGGTTCATTACTTGAGCCCTTATCGAAATATATCGATTTTTTTATCAAGCCATTGGCGATGGCAATTCCCACCTTCCTCCTTGACTCAAGAGATGCCATTCACGTTGTGGAATCCAAAGTATTTGACTCCAGCACTCAAATATTAGTTACACTTGATATTGAAGCGCTCTATACGAATATCCCTCAAGATAGAGCGGTGGGGAGCTTACGAACAATGCTAAATCGGCGTCCTATACAACACATGATTACTACAGATTTCTTATGTAAAGCAGCTGAGCTGGTCCCTAAGAATAGTTTCTTTAAATTTAAGGAGGAATTCTTCTTACAATGTAAGGGCACGGCTATGGGCTGTGCCTTCGCACCGAATCTGGCCATTATTTTTAGGGCGCTTCTGGAGGAAGAAAAAATTCTGTCAGCATTTAATCCATTTAGAGATCAAATTAAAGTGTATTGTCGGTACATTGACGATATGGTTTATAGTCATAATGTCGACAACAAAAATGTCGACAGTCAAAAAGTCGAAAAAAAAATGTCGAAAAAAAAAATGTCGACTTTTTTTTTCAATGCATTTTTTTTTTTAAATGGGGGGTTCCCCCCCAGCCCCCCTTTTTTAATTTTTTTTTTTAAATTTTTCCCTTTTTTTAGTCCCGAACCCCTAAAATAAATATATAATTAAAAAAAACGAAAGTCGACATTTTTTTTTCTGATATTTTTTTGTCGACATTTTTGTCTGTCGACATTTTTTTTTTCGAAATTATGACTGCCCACCTGACGATATACTAATGATTTTGGAAGGATCCACAACATCATTGGTTTCATTTGTACAATGGCTCAATGCTACAGACTCAGACATTCATTTTACTTTTGAATATTCAGTTTCCAGGATTCCCTTCCTGGATCTGTCTATTTTTGTTGAAGAAGGGCACCTTTGCAAAGAATTACACCGGAAACCCACAGAGAGAAACACGACATTGAAATACGAAAGTCAACACCCTGCCATTCTACTTCGCAACTTATCTTATGGTATGTTTCTACGGCTATGCCGTAATTGTACAGATATCACAAACTTTGTCAAACACGCAGCGATTTTGGAAAAAAGATTACTAGAACCTGGGTACCCCAAGAAACTTATAAAACATTCTAAAAAGAGAGCTTGATACACCAACCGAGACTTGTTACTATTACCCAAGCATTACACCAAAAAGAAAGATGAGCTAGTATGTGTCTCAACTTTCTGTCAACACAGTAACGCTATCAGAGGCATTATTTTAAAGAATTGGCGAATTCTAAATATATCAGGGATTATCATATCAAAACCCCTGTTTGCTTTAAAAAAAAGTAAAAATTTGAAGCAAAATGATGACTCGTGCCAGTAGAATCCTTCCGAAAATTCATGCCATTCGCGATACTAATTCCAACTCAGTGGTGGGACACTATCCATGTACTTCATGTGTTGCATGCAAGTTTTCTAAAAAAACGACGTCGTTTAACTCACAGAATAAAAAGTGTGATCTTCGTACTTTTACTACGTGTAAGAGCAAGAATGTCATTTATGCCATTCGTTGCCCATGCCAGCTGCTGTATGTGGGGAAAACAACCAGAGAGGTGAGTACCCGCATTAATGAACATCGCTCTAAGATCAAAACACGGAATCTCAATGCTCCCATGGTGATCCATTTTTTCGAGATGGGACATACAGAAGAACAATTGGAATGGTTTTGCATAGAAAAAGTATATGGCCAAACCCAACTGCTCAAAAATTTGGATTATAAAGAACAACTGTGGATATTTAATCTAAAAACACTGACATTGGGTCTTAACACTTTGGAACCATGGCACTCGAGTAATTAATCACTATGAATTATACTTTCTGTGATTGATGGGCCCTTGTACCGTAGGAGTCCTAATTGGTCTAATTTAGTAAGGTAAGTAGTAAGCAGGCACCTTGGCCCTATTTCACTCCAATTAAGACTTTACATCACGTCCCTAGGATTCTCGTGAGAATCCTTCCAATCAGGGGTAACGTGAAGCCATTACAATGGGCTGTAAGAGATGCCATTTACCATTACAGATCGTAATCACACATGAACATATATTGTGTCGGCCGGTTCCTTATGTGCGGAAAGGGCTGACTCCAGGATGTGAGCACGTTGGTCTTGCACTAAGATGCGGACATGTTTTGAGGCGTTCCGCCTCAGTCCGTGGTGCATTTTTGCCCTGACAGCACGCATCCAGCGTTTAAGTCATGTGCGCTCCCCCGCGAGTGCGCTACCATTCAGGAAGCGGGTCCATTGCCTTGGGCGATGTGGCTCATTGCTGTGTCATGTGACACAATACGTGATCATGTGTCCCAGCAGACGCTAATTTATTCATCTCGGAGACCGATGAAGCGTTGCTCTATGCTGTTGCGTGCGGGATTTAACTGTCGGACGGGTGACTAGTTGCCACGATTGGGACAAGATTTTCTGTTTTGCCTCAGGTAAGCGCTGCAACGTCGGGCGTTGACACTCAGATGCCTTCTGTCATTAAGGGAGAACTGCCTTTGTTCGGGCTACTACATGTTCGGGCACTTTGAGGGTTCCATTCTAGTTAGCGTTTCTTACCTTCCACAAGCTAACTCCGATTGGCACTGCATGCCGGTAGAAATTGTGTAGTTTTCACCGGGGTAGGCTTATTAACTAGTGGAACTGAAATAAGTACAACTTTTGCACAGAAAAATGTCTGCTTGATGGTTCTAGCACGTATAATATCAGTGTGACTAGAATGAATTTATATTTTTACATATTTAAATGCCTGCTTCTCGTTTAGGCATGTTTAACATCGGTGCAGCTTATCTTGGACCCGTGTAGTCACCAGTACATCCATTCCCGCTGTTTGAGCCATTAATTGGACACTTTTGGTAAGAATTGTCAGCCTACAACTTTTTCTTGATTTATACTGTGGGCCTGTATCTGATGTTGATATACCCATTAACACTTCACAGGCTGGAGCAATCCTGGCGTTTAGCATTGTTGTGTGCAGGAACTTCCTCTGGGATGCTCTCAATTAGTTCACACAGGTGGACCCAGCCACAAATGAAAGGGAGATACGAACAGCCTCCCCATGTGTATGTTAAGGTCAGTGAATTTCCACCCTTGTCCCGGCTTTACATCCGGGGGCTCAACCACCGTTGCTGTTAGTCGTAGCCTACAATTAGGACAATTCCGGGTTAGACATTATGTATGTGGTCTGAGTGTTTCTTCCACATTTTTTCACTACTGGGACTGCTACAGTTTTTTGTGCCCAGATTCTTCAAAATTATTTTTATGTATGCAATTGGTATCGGCTCTGTCCATGGCCTGGTTCCACTGTTAACTTGAGACATCAATTCATGAGGGTAGCACTGCTTTCTGTCTGACACCTCAGGTTCACCCCGGAGAACTCTCGGGTGTAGAGCAGGTTGTTGTTTGTGTCTATTAATTAATTATTTTTAATAATGTTATATAGTGGTTGTTGAATTAGAGTTTATATATCGTTTCATGTCATTATCTAAGCTAAGGGAATTTTTGTATTGATGTTTTCCTTTTCTTTCTTCTTCCCTCCTCTCCCATTGGTAGAATGTAAACTTTTTACTCCTGATGAAGACGTCACTACAATAAAGTATATATGTCGAAATCGGTCGAGTGTGGATTGGGATGAGGTCGTGGTCGGAAACATCTGGGACCCATCTCAATTGCCTAGGCCACTGATCTTATCTATTGTGGCCCGTCAGATCGATTGAACATTCTTTCTATAAATTCTTCAGATGAATTATATGTCATGAATTTTCTTATAGATTTTACATTGTACACCCATTGGTGTTTGGTATGAGTGGCTTGTTGGACGGATGTATGTGGATGAATGCTTGGACGATTGAATAGGATGATTTTTACTATTTAGATGTATTCTTTTTAAACAAAAGTTGCTTCCTGCTATGTAAATTGTTTTTTACAAGTGCAGATTAAATCAGGATTTTTCTCATACATTAAATTTGTATCAGGTTTAATAAATATCCTCGATACCACAACCCTTGAATTGTTTCCTTTGGATGTCTTTCCGCGATCCAATTTCATATTAATACTCCTATCCAGAGTGTGGGGTCTCCTGTGTCTTTCAGAGAACACAAGTTCTCCAACCCTACATGTTTCTTTCCGTGCAACATTTATTATGCGGAAATTCTTCAGGGGTAAGTATGTCTGGAACTTTTCATGGAAACGTTTATTGAAATACAGACGTGCCAGCGATATCAGTAGCTTGCCATCTTGATAGTTTTGATCATAACTGTCGACTAAGACAAATGGAAACCGCACAGTACTCTTCCAATGTCTCTACGTGACTGTGTTTTGGAAAGGTGTCTTGATATTAATCACGCTTCACTTGTGTCTGACATGTTTTTCAGTTAATGTATTCTGCGACTTCTATCGTCGTACTTTAGCACTTGTTCATATTTTCAATGTTCTAATTTTCAGAAGAGGATATCGTCTTGTGGGTTCGCGTTCATCACGCATTATAGTATTCTGTTCGAATTGTGAAATATTACGCGGGTGATTCTTTTCTGTCTCTGATGTTTTCCAGGGAGCACTCCACTCAGAGACCTGCCCCCAAGTCTGTCTATGGTTGCAGGTGGTGTAAGTTATTGACTTAGTGTTGAGAGAGAGGTCTGGACCCTTTGATCTTTCCAACTGCCTCTGTGCTGTATTTCCTGTGCTTCTTTACCTAGATGGCCAGATTGACATTGGGCAGGGATACCTAGCCGCTGTTTTGATATTTAAAAGAATCCCTGAAGAAGACTTTCTTCTCAATGATGACCAGGCTCCTCGGGTGCCTTTTCGGCCCCACGACTCTACCCCAGAGAAATAGGAGGAATTCAGGCTTAAAATACTAAGCATCTTTGCCAAGGCCCCGGCGCCAATGGAGTCCATCACGCTGAAACAAGCCGGCAGGGATGTCGATAAATTGCATGGCCATGCACCTACGGGCCCCACCGTGTGAAAGACTGGTAAGATCCTGTCTAGAGGCTGTTCCGTCTACTGATGTAGGCCCTCCGGCCTCAACCATCCCTTATGCTACACCGCCAGTGCCAACCGACATCGGTGACACAGGAAAGAGTATGCCTGCTACTGAAGAGGACAGTCATGCCTTGTTTGGGGAATATTTATGATGAAGGGGTCCCCATTCCCTTTGCTTAGGAACCCCTTTACCCTACGGAAGATGTGGTCTTCCCAGACGAGTTTTATGTGGCTAACAGTGACTTGGTGAACCTTGCTGCAAACTTACAGGTTGCAAGTGGCCTGGTCATATCCCCAGATATGGGCATGCTGCCTACTCCTACCCTGTGTAAGCCACATGCTATATGCTTACGTCCCGTCTCCACTATCCTGTATGGGCGTCCCTCGCTAGGGAAGGGGAACAAAACCTGTTTTCGTCTTTTTTTTATTTTATAGTTACCAGAAAGACGTCCCTTTAAATTTGTACGCGCGTGGACCCAGGAGCATGTGGTCCCCTAACCCCACCCACTGTCGCAACACCCCGGTCCTCTTTTCTGCGCCAACAGGATTAGACCGCTTTCACAAGCCCTCCTTGGTGAGGCCTCAAGCTTCCTAATTCCATGCGCTTGCCCTGATCTTTTACTTTTTTCTACTTTTCAGATTTTGGGGAACCCTATCCACCGGTGCACTAGCCTGTCCACGGCGCATTTCGGCAGCAGCTGGCAATTGCCCGTCGTGGGATGGTTCCTATCCCACCTCGGATCCGTAGGCGGTCTGTCTCCAGTGCCTTGGGGAAGACCACGGATGGGAAGGCTGCTCAGCGTGCAACGCTCTCATGCTCGGGTCCCTTAGAAACCGGCTTGCACAGTGGAGTGAGCTATTCTCCTAGACTCTGCCGGAGAGCATTAAGGAATACGTATGCAGGAAGACCAGGAAGGTAGGTGTACCCTTCTCAGAAAGCACCCCACAGGGGCTGCTCCTTCCTAGGGAAGCCTGTTTACAGCAGAGGTCAGTCGGACACTTGTACCGCCAGGAAGGACACAGAGGCTCTTGTAGCTACTGGCTTAATGGCAGAGGGGTCTAAGGACCCTACCAGTTCTGCTGCCATGTAGCCTACTGGCTCTGTTACCTGAGACACGCTTGAGGGGCACCTACATGCAGCACAGACAGCACTACTGGCCCCATGGGCGAGGGCCAACAGCCTACCAGACCCACGCCTGATGCGCAGGGTGGGGCAGAGCCAATGTGTTGAGGCATGCAGACTGAGCCAAGTCATGCGTCATCCACGGTCCCCCGTGCGGAAGGCACGGACAAGATGGCCAGATTGTGACCAGGCCAGACCCCCCCAAATACGGGAAATGATCCCGACCAGGACAGAAGCCTGCCAACAAGGCGCACCGCAAAGGCGTGAACCTACGGACAGGGCGGATTGGGTTCCTATGGCTCTGGTCACGTGGACCACTTCTTACCTGACCTCCACAGGGCGAGCGCGGTACCATGAGGGTATGTGCTCACAAGGAGGGTGCAGACAACTGGCCTTTACTGCACCGGAGCTGGTGCCAGTGCAGGATCGCACCCAGCCCGCTTGCGAAGATTCATTTTTTGACAAGTTTTTGACCCTGATGCTGTCTCCACAGATGGGGAACATCCTTAAAGGCATAATTCAGGAGATGCTGCTGCCCACACCGCCACCTCAGCCGGTGCCTGTGCAGCCCATACCTCCACCACCAGCACTGCCCATGCCTCTGGTTGTTCCGATCACAGCGCCTACACCTCCAGTTCCAGCACTTGGGCCAACTCCATGGGCAGACCTAAAGGCCCCTTCTAACTCAGGTGGCCGGCAAGACACTGATTAGAAGGAGCAGGACACACCTTCTTCGGCAAGGGCATTTCATGATAGAATTGCTGGCCTAGCTGAATACCTGGGCATCCCTCAGCTCCAGAATGAGCAGCCGGTGTCCGGGGTACTGGCGGAAGTACTCGCCACCAAGGCAAAATCTGGATCTGGCATCCCGTTGCAGAAGGACGTGGAGGCTCTGGTGAAGAAGGGTTGGCTCAAGCTCCACTCAGTCTTTAAAAGGTTAGATACGAAATTCAGGCAGGTGGAGGGCGACACTCTGTTCTCGTCAATTCACCCTCAGCCCCTGCTGTCAGTAATTGCAGCGGCATCTATGAACGCCAAGCTTCAGACCTCTACCACAAGCACCTTAACTTCAGCACTACTGGGCAAGGAAGACAAAATGCTTGAGGCCTGTGGAAAGAAGGTGTACTGGAATGCAAGGCTCCACCTCGGACAGGTCAATGCTGATGCCATACTGGCAGCTGCTAATCAACGGCTGTTGAGAGAAATTGAAGACTTCCTCCCGGACATTCCAGTCAACAAACCAGTCTCTTTCAAAGCAGGACTCGCCAAAGCAAAGCTTGTGGCACAGGACATCATGGAAGCCACTTTGGCACACATATATACCTCTAGCATGGCAATCTGTCTGGCCACTGACATGCGAAGGACAGCATAGCTCCAGGTGACCAGATTCAACCTTGATGTTTAGTACAGAATCCTAGACCTGCCTTTCGAGAGCGGCGACTTGCTCCACTCCACCACTGACGAACTCGAGAAGAGCAGCTTGCAGACGGACACATTCCTGACCAGTCTCACCAAACCAGCAGCCAAAACCATCGCACAGGGCCACTCTTGCTCAGACAGAGTGTGGTCCTTTGGCGGTTTGAAGGGTTTCCAGGACCGCCGAGCCAGGCAACCGGACAGGTCGCCCAGCCAACATAGGTGAAAACACCAGAAGTCTTCGCACAAGGGCTTTTTTCAGTGCCCCTCCCAGTCATCTGCCTCCGACCCAAAGAAGCAATGATGGCTCATTTCAGATCCACAGCACCCTAGTCGGGGCAGGCTGGCCCTGCATAGTCAAGCTTGGCGCTCACGTTTTACAGACTCATGGATGATTTCTGTAGCGTCCTTGGGCTTCCCGCCTCCCCTACAATTCCCTCCGCCCCTCACAGATCGGGACTCCTTCAACCTTAGCAGAGATACGTTCCCTTGTGGAGAGCGAGACGGTGGAGGAGGTTCCTCTCCCTCAGCAGGGACAGGTTTTTTTTACTCCTGCATCTTTGCTATTCAGAAAAAGAACCAGGCGGGCCTGCGAGTGATTCTAGATCTTTCCTTCCTGAATCTGTACCTACCTCTGCAGAAGTTCAAAATAATGATGCCAGCTCTTATAGCTGAGACGCTGTGTGGGGGGCATTGGACGTGCTCCCTTGATCTGAAAGATGCATATTTACACAGCTGCATAGTGCAGCCTCATCAGTCCTTCCTCAGGTTTCGGGTCATGGATTTGCACTTTCAACACAAGGTGGTGCCATTCAGCCTGAACTCCGCGCCAAGGGCTTTCACAAGACTGATGAACGCGGTGGTGGCCCTGCTCAGGTCAGAGGGCCACAATGTATATCCTTAGCTCGACGGCTGGGTAGTCCGAGGGGGGTCCCCGCAGCAGGTCAGGTACTCAGCAGACAGACTCATGACTACACTCTATGAACTGGGGTTCTCAATCAGTTTCCAGAAGTCTCAACTCTACCCTACACAAACACTGGTGTTTTTGGGGCTGCTGTGAGATACTCAGAAGGAGAAGGTGATCACTCTGGGGGAGAAGGTGGCAGTGATTGAATCCTCTGTTGCTCACTTCCTCAGCAGAACAGTAACTACGGCCTGGTGGTACCAGCACCTGCTGGGAGTACTGGCGGCTTGCCTCCTTGCCATCCCTTACACCAGACTGTGAACAAGGAGGCTGCAGCTGCAATTTTCAGCATCTTGGGACCCAGGGTCTGGTCATCAAGGAGCCCCGGTCAGTATACCCGCTCCCCTATAGCAGGACCTCACTTGGTGGGGGCAGGATGCGAACCTCATGGTGGACAGACCACTCAGGCCACCTCTGGCATATTGTACTAGAACTACGGATTCCTCACTCCACGGGTGGGGTGCTACCTTTGGGACACATTCAGTGCATGGTCTGTGGTCCCAGACCGATGAACAAAATCACATCAACTGGCTGGAAGTGATGTCCATTTGGTTCGCACTCGAGGCATTCCGCCCATTGATCAGGAGCAGTGCAGTTTGCATTTGGACTGACAACTCTACCTGCATGTACTACCCCAACAAGCAGGGGGCACCAGATCCCAGCTCCTATGCAGGCTGGCCCTCAGCATCTGGGAGTGGGCGATTGCGCAGGACATCTGGATCTCAGCAGTGCATCTGCCGGGAGAATCAAACCAGGAGGCAGACAGACTCAGTCGGTTGGGCTTCAACGGCTACAAATCGCAACTGAACGAGAGAGTCCTTTGAGACATTTCCAGCAGGTGGGGAGAGGCTAGCCTTAGCAGCCTGGTACCTAAGCAGGTGACTAATCTCCGGCTGTCTCGGGGAAAATCTAGAAATCATCCAGTGAGCCAGGAGTCAGACTACTCAAAAGCAGTACAAAAGCAAATGGACTAGGTTCTGCTTTTGGTCCAAGGATAAAGGAGTGGCCCTGCAATCTTGCACACTGGACCAGCTGTTGTCTTTCTCAGAGAATCTAGCCAGATCAGGGGTCCAGGTCAACACCTGCCTGACGTACCTAGTGGCCATTGGCGCATACAGGAACTCGGACAGGTTTATCTTCGCTTCAGCCAACCCAGTAGTGAAGAGATAACCAGGCTGTACCCGCCCGTCAGACATCCGCACCCAGTCTGGGAGCTCAATGTTGTTCTTAGTGCCCTTGCGCACAAACCATTCAAACCCATGGCCAAAGTGGACATCAAATTGGTCACGCTCAAGACAGCGCTACTAGTGGGACTTACTCCAGCTCACATAGTTAACGAGATTCCGGCTCTGGTGTTTTCCAAGCCCTACACAATGTTTCATCGGGAGGACACGGTTGTGCTCTGCACTCACCCCAGGTTCCTACCAAAGTTGGTCTCCTCTTTCCACATTGACAACGAAAGGCTCTTCACTGTTTGGACATCAAAAAACCCCTGGAATTCTATCTTGATAGAACTAAGGACTTATGCAAGACAGATGCCTTATTTGTCACATTTGGCGGGCCAAGGCCTGCACAGCAAGTGTCCAAAGCTTCAATAGCTAGATTGATGCCTGCAGCCATCTAGGAGGCATACAAGGCTCAGCACAAAGAATCACAAAGGGGCATGCATGCTCATGCCATCAGGGTCAAGGCAACGGCTGTTGCCTTTGAGCGTCACGTACCGTGTCAAGTGATAAGCAGGGCTGCGACATCGGCCACCCCATCAGCCTTCTGCAAGCACTACTCTCTGGATACCAGTTCAAGGGCTGACTCAGCATTTGGCCAGGCTATCCTTCGTAATCTGTTTGCCTAGAGTGTGAAGCTCTCCTCCCCAAGGCGGTTGTATCGGGTGCAGTCGCCCATACAGGATGGAGGTAAGGGGTCAGGACGTAGGAGTAATTAAGTGATACTCACCGAGGTGACTAACATACTTCTCCAGCATTGGATCTTTCATGGATTCACATACTTATAATATTCCCCATCGTCAGACTGGGAACCCTCGGTACATTTATAAAGCCGTTTTTCCCTAGGAAAGCTTCGACACTTTTGTGTCCTACCCACGTCGTTCTTGAGGCTGTCCACGCATGCCCCAATAGGACGTGGCCGTATAAATGCCCCGCCCCCGTGGCTCCCTTCAGATTTCAACCGTCTTCCAAAGCAGTGGGATCACCTCGCGTCACCTATTGTTTTGTCAAGGTTTTTCATTGTAATTTTTCCTGATGTCTGGAAAAGCTCTGTTCCGCCTGTGCGCTACGTGCGGGCTATAGAAAGTGTATGAGGGGGATGGACATATGGACTGCATATATTGTCTACACCCTCACCACTCGGCAGACAAGTGCGACATATTTAAGGGCTTCTCGGTTAGTGGCCTGGTTGACCGATGGAGCGGGTGCGCACCCTCCTTCGGAGGTAGGCTCCACGCGCAGCGTGGCCTCGGCATCAAAATCCTCAGGGGCACCCCGCCGTTCGGCATCGGCCGAACCTCCGGTGAAGAAACCACGCCCGGCGGAGAAAGGGTTGTTGGGAAGCCATTCCCCAAGGGAGTCTTCGCTGAAGAAAACCTCATCGTCATCACCATCGTCTAAGAAGGAGAGAAAGGAGAAGTCGAAATCCTCCTCCTCAGGTGATCACCATAGATCATCCTCGAGTAGAGAGTCTGAGAAGCACAGGTCAAGTGCAAAAAAGGCGGGAACACCTCAAGGAATTGCACAGGCACCGCCATCGTCAACGGCGGGGAGATCGTCGACTCCCTCACTACCAATGACGCAGTTGGTTTTGTCGATTGTTATACCACAGGTAGTGGCTACGACAACTGCTGGCCCAACCTTAGCCTCGTCGACGGAGATCCCGCAGGAAGCCTGGTGACCGGAGGTATCTGACCCGGTTTTACCGGAGTCCTAGCTGCAGCAGGAGGCGGCTTTGTCGGTGTCCTCTGTCGAAGAGGAGTGTGAGAGGATAGCTGGGCCTGCAGAGCTCGGGTTACAAGGGGTTAGCAAGTTAACTCTTTCCAGTGGAACTAATGTCCCAGTTACAACCCCTCTTCTTAACCCGCAGTCTGTTCTATCACTAGAAGTTCTATCCACATTACAGACCTTGTTACAGAAATTGGACGAAAGATTACCTCAGGTGGCAACTCCGCCCAAATCGACCGTCGATGAACCTGGCCCTTCCCATCAGCCAACTCCGACAATGTCGACGGCTGTACCGACGCATCAGGACCTCACAGGTGCACACCAGGAGGAAGGGGAGCTGTGAGATTCAGAAGGAGGGCCCTTATCGGATGTTTCGTTGTCCCCCTCTAGGGACCGAACCTGGGAGTCGGAGGCAGAATTCGAACCCCCAAAGAGCCCAGCTCAACCGTCCCCCCTAGACGACATTGGGGCGTTTCATGCCATGATGAGCAAAGCGTGTACCAAGTTCGGATTAGCTCAGGAGGAAGAGAAAAACGACTGTTTTCTATTCGACCACATGGAGAAGAGAAGGAGGTCAGTTTTCTCGGTGCCCATCCTGGATCATGGGTGGCAGGAGGGTTTACAGGCGATGCGTCACCCTTTCTCGGAGCCCGCAATTAAAGGTAGGCTGGAGAAGAAGTTTAAGGCTCCAGAATCCATCCCAAGTGTCTATCCTCCCAACCAGCCCCAGACTCGGTAGTGTCAGCAGCGGCAGCGAGAAAAGCAAGGTCCCAGCACAAAAGCTCGACCCCCCCGCAGAACGAGGCCAGGAGACAGGATACCTTTGGCAAGAAGGTGTTGTCGGTGGGGGCGACGACAGTGAAGGCCGCCAACTCTCTGGCTATAATGGCCAGGTATGATAGAGAGATGTGGTACCTGTTTGCACCTATACTAGAGCATCTTCCAGAAGAACATAGGAAAGCGGCGATGTTACTTGTCCGAGAAGGTGAGGAGGCCCTCAATCATTCTATTAACATCGCTGTGGACCTCGCAGAATCGGGATTTAAACAAGTGAACAACGGGGTGGTTCTACGGAGGCAAGCATGGCTAAAATGCACCAACTTTAGACCTGAGGTGCAATACAAGGTGCTGGATATGCCCTTTGAGGGAGACCTTTTGTTTGGCGAAAAAGGTGGATGAGGCCTTAAAGGGCATGAAGGAGGACTCTGACACGGCGCGTTCTTTGGGTGCCCTCCAGAGTGGAAGGAATTTTTGTTCTTTTCGCCCCTTTAGGGGAGCATCAGGGAACTCCCGATTCTCAGCATCAAGAGACGGGCCTTTCAATAGGCTGACGTACGCGTCGCAGGGCTGCAGACGGGCCTCGCAAGCGGCGAAGCGACGCCGAGACTACCAGACCTCCAGGAAGAAGACGGGCTACTCGTCGTCGAGAGATAAGCCCAAAGACCAACAATGGCGGGCGTCAGAACGTCCTGGGAGGCAGGGTATCGCATTGTGTCGCCGAATGGGAGCAAATAACCACAGATCAGTGGGTGCTGGACACCGTAAGGCTTGGACACTCCCTGCAATTCAAGAGTAACCCTCTGCATGTTCCACCAGCGTTTTTGGCTCAACCCCACCTGAGCGTGTTGAAACAGGAGGTAGCGCTTATGCTACAAAAAGGGGCTATAGAATTGGTCCCTGCAGCACAGAGGGGACAGGGGGTTTATTCCCGATACTTCATAGTGAAAAAGCCAAACGGAAAATGGCGTCCCATTCTCGACCTTTGCGACCTCAACAAAACTTTGAAAAGGCAAAAATTCAAGATGCTCACACTTCAGGAAGTGATCCGGTCTGTCCAAGAAGGGGATTTTCTGGCGTCGCTGGATCTTCAGGACGCGTACTTCCACATACCAATGCATCGACGACACAAAGTTCCTAAGGTTTGTGGTAGGACAAACTCACTACCAGTTCACAGTGCTCCCGTTTGGACTAAAATCCTCTCCCAGAACATTCACGAAATGTTTAGCACCAGTTGCAGCTTGGTTGAGAAAACAAGGCCATCAAGTGTACCCGTACCTCGACGACTGGTTGGTGAGAGGATCCTCTCCTATGGCAACACCATGCAGCTGCTACGACGGCTGGGATTTGCAGTAAACTTCGAGAAGTCTTTGTTGACTCCGTCGAGAAACTTAGTGTTCTTGGGTGCACAGTTCGAAAACCCAGTCGGGGTTAGTAAAACCCTCCGTCGACGGAATCCACAGACTCAATCGGATGGCAGGTCAGTGGAGGTTCAATACCAAAGTGTTGGTGAGGAAATACATGTCGATTCTGGGCGCTATGGTGTCTTGCATTCCTCTGGTAAACAACTGCCGCCTGTTCATGAGGCCAATTCAAGAGTTCCTGGCGGATCGGTGGACCCAGACCCAAGGTCTCTGGTCGGATAAACTGATCGTCGACGATGACAAGCTACTACGAGCTCTTCGATGGTGGCAAAGCTTTCAGAACCTATCCAGGGGGGTGTACCACTGCAGGAACCGGAATTTCGCGTGACCATAGTGACAGACGCATCCCTGACGGGCTGGGGAGCACATATGGGTACTCTCCAAATGCAAGGTCGATGGTCTCCCAGGAAATCCCTCCTGCACATCAACGTTCTGGAGTTGAGGGCAGTGCGCTGGGCCCTAAAATCTTTCCTGTCACACATAAAAGGCTCAGTAGTGAGACTATTGACAGACAACACGACAGCAATGTTTTACTTGAGAAAACAAGGAGGCACATGTTCCGGAACCCTGCCCACCGAGGCTCAGAAGGTATGGCATTGGGCTCTGAAGCACGATATAACCATCGTAGCTCACCATCTCCATGGAGTAAGGAACGAACAAGCGGACTCCCTCAGCAGGAAAATGGATCAGGTACACGAATGGGAGATAGACAGCCTTCAGTTATCGAAGATCTTCGAGAAGTGTGGGCAACCCCCCCTAGATCTCTTTGCAACGAAGGAGAACAAGAAGTGTGAACAGTACGCCACCAGGTGGCCACATAAGGGCTCTCTGGGGGAAGCCTTCTCCTTCCTGTGGACGGACAAGTTTCTCTACGCCTTTCCCCTGTTTCCTCTCATACGGAGGACCCTGCAATGGATTCGCAGATACAGTTGTCGGGTCATCCTAGTGGCTCTGTATTGGCCAAGGCAAGCGTGGTTTTCCGACCTCCTCCAACTGTCAGTAGAGCAGCCGATAACATTTCGGAAAACCTCGGACCTCCTGTCCCGGGACAAAGGGACAGTGTGGCATCACGACCCGGACAGTCTCAATCTCACAGCTTGGCTCCTGACTTTTCAAAGTTTGGTGCCCTAAGCATTTCGTCTGATTGTCGGAGAATCCTGCAGGGCGCACAAGCTCCTTCCACGAACACATCGGTCGCATGCAAGTGGATAAGATTCTGTGGATGGTGTCAAAGCCAGCCATGATTGCACCCCTTGAATGTAACTCCACTACAACTTCTACCATATCTGTTGCATTTGGCAGAGAGCGGATTGTCTTTTTCGCCGATTAAGGTACACCTGGCGGCCATCTCAAGGTTCATGAGGAAAAGGCAGTCGTCTCCCTTGTTTACTGATAGGCTGATAAAGCACTTCATGAGGGGTTTGTTCCGTACATTCACTCCGATTAAGCGCTTTCCACCGACATGGAGTCTCAACTTGGTGTTAATGGGGCTAATGAAAGCTCCCTTCGAATCGATGGCTTCCTCGTCTATAAAGTTCTTATCGTGGAAGTTGGCCTTTCTAATAGCTATCACGTCAGCTCGACGGCTCTCGGAGATACAAGCGTTGGTCATAGATCCACCGTACTTGAGGTTCTTTAAGGACAAAGTGGTGCTGTCGACTAATCCTCATTTTATTCCGAAAGTGCCTACTGTTTATCATAAACATTCGTCAATTGTTCTACCTACCTTCTTCGCAACTCCTTCATCAGCTGCGGAAAAAGCCCTCCATACTCTGGACGTGAAGAGAGCTCTGATACTCTACCTTCATCGGTCCCCACAATTCAGATCTATGCAGCAACTGTTTGTGGCTTATGGCCCGTCGACGAGAGGAAAGGCAATCTCAAAACACGGACTAGCTAGATGGGTCTCGTCGACGATTGCTTTTTGTCACTCTAAAGCGGGAAAACCGCTGGAAGGACATCCAAGGGCTCATTCCACGAGATCAACGTCATCCACGGCAGCACTGTGGGCAGGGATTCCGCTGACAGGCATTTGCCAAGCGGCGTCCTGGTCAGTTCCACACACGTTTACCCGCCATTACTGCCTTGAAAGGCAGCATGCGGATAATGTGCAGATGGGAAGAGCAGTCCTGCGCCATCTTTTTCAGTAAGGTAAGCCCCGTCCAATGGGAATGACTATATATATATATATATATATATATATATATATATATATATATATATATATATGCAAATATGTATATATTTATGCTTCTTTCCATATGGGTAAAGATGAACAAGTTACTTCTTACCTTGTAACGTTCTTTCGATGGGATGTTCCTCCGACGTATTCCTTATCTTAGATATCTCTTTCCAGCTTTGCTGGCCTCGGAAAGTTTTCTCTAGAGGGCACTGCGCGTCGACGTCCGCCGAGTCGATGTCCCTCGACAGCTGCCGTATCGACGTATATATAATATGTATATATTTATGCTTCTTTCCATATGGGTAAAGATGAACAAGTTACTTCTTACCTTGTAACGTTCTTTCGATGGGATGGAGCGTAAGCTGCAACAACAAGGGAAATAGTACTGCGGGGATGGATGGGAGGGTCGATAAGGAATACGTCGGAGGAACATCCCATCGAAAAAGTTACAAGGTAAGAAGTAACTTGTTCTTCGAAGGGATTGTGTCCTCCGACGTATTCCTTATCTTAGCTAGGCTCCCATAGCAGTATTCTGTTATTGGAGGTGGGAGTACTGACTTCATGCTTCCTCTTATTGATGAATAGAGTGCAATACTGCCCTTCCAAACCTAGTCTCTTGACTGGAGGAGGAATCCAAGTTGTAAAACCGTGTAAAGGTATGGACGGACGACCATGTGGCAGCCGCACATATGTCTTTAACCGGCACTCCTCTTTTGAGGGCCGATGAAGCTGCGATACCTCTGGTTGAATGAGTCCTAAGATTTTGAGGGGGCTCTTTTCCTGCCAGTTTATAACATTCCAAAATGGCTAGAATGATCCATCTGGAAATGGTCTGCTTAGTTATCGGTAACCCCAGCTTGTGACCTGCGTAGCCTACAAACAGCTGGTCTGCCTGTCTTATCCTAGCCAGTCTACTGATGTAAAAACTTAAAGCCCTTCTTGGGTCCAGCCTGTGTAACCTCTCTTCCTCTTTCCCCGGATGAGGAGGAGGATAGAAAGATGGAAGGGGAATCTTCTGAGTGATATGGAATTCAGAAACCACCTTTGGGAGGAAATTAGGCTTCACTTGCAGGACAACTTTGTCTTTGTGAAAGATTGTATGAGGGGGTTTAAAAGAAAGAGCTTGTAACTCGCTCACCCTTCTAGCAGATGTAAGTGCTATTAATAAAACAGTTTTAAGGGTAATACATCTTAACGAACAAGAATGGAGTGGTTCGAAAGGTGTGCCCATCAGGAAAGTTAGGACTAAGTTTAAATCCCATAGGGGAACCTGGAATGGTCTTGGGGGATAAACGTTAGTTAACCCCTTTAGAAACTGTATTACCAAGGGTAACTTGAAATAGGATGGTTCTTCCGCAGTGCGCTTAAAGATGGATAGCGCTGCGAGATAGCCCTTAATGGTGCCAACTTGAAGGCCTGAATTCGCCAAATAGAGTAGGAAGGACAAAACCATTGGTGTACCACATGAAAAGGGGTCGATATTCTTTTCTCTACACTAGCTGCAAAATCTGTTCCCACGGCAGCGGTATAAAGACTTTGTTGCTGGCCTCCTTGCCGAAAGCAACACCTCCATAACATCATCAGGGAGGTCCCAATCCTTGTACCTCAGCCTTTCAGAAGCCAAGCGTGAAGGTTGAGGGTTTTGATGTCTGGATGGAGAACCTGACCTCCCTTCTGTGAGAGCAGATTCTCTCTGAGTGGAAGTCGAATTGGAGGGCAGATGGACAAGTCTAGAAGGTCCGGGTGCGACGTTCTCCTGGCCCAATCCGGGGCAATTAGGATCATGGTTTTCCTGAATCTTCTCAACCTCCTGATCATTTGAGGAATGACAGGGACCGGTGGGAACGCGTACAGAAGCAGAAACTCCCAGTCCACTATGAACGCGTCTCCCAGAGCTCCTCTCGGGGGAAATTCCCTTGAACAGAACAGATTGCACTTCCTGTTGACACTGGTGGCGAACAGATCCACCTGAGGGGTTCCCCAAAGGGCGAAGATCTCTTGAAGGAGTTCCTGAGCTAGTTCCCACTCGTGGGAGACTGTGCTCTGCCTGCTCAGAGCGTCTGCTGTCAAGTTCTTCTCTCCCGCTAGGTGAACTGCCGATAGAGAGATTCCTTCTTGGATTGCCCAAAACCAGAGCTGCATCGCCTCTCTGCACAGAGGTAGTGATCCTACGCCTCCTCTTTTGTTGAGGTAATGCATGGCCACTGTGTTGTCCGTCATTAGCAGGACATTCTTCCCTTTTTCAGATGGCAGGAACGCCTTCAGCGCAAGTCTGATGGCCTTCAGCTCTTACAGGCTGATATGTAGTCTGGACTCCGATGAAGACCAACGACCGCTGATGGTCAAGTCGTTGGCGTGGGCTCCCCGCCCCGTGAGTGAGGCATCCGTGACTACTGTTATCTCCGGCCAGGGTTGCCAAAACTGTTCTCCTTTCAGAATGTTCTCCTGACAGGCCCACCACTGAAGGTCTCGAGCTACCCTGTCGGGAACCTGAAGAAGATCTGTCATTCTACCTGAGAATTGTGACCACTGAGTTCTCAGTGCCCACTGGAGGGATCTCATTCTCAGGCGAGCCTCTGGCACTAGGAAAACGCAGGATGCCATGAGGCCTAGCAACCTCAAAAAGTCGAAGGCTGGGAGACGTTGGGCATTTTGGAACTTGGTAACCATCTGTAGAATATCTTGAGCCCTCACCTCTGGTGGCGAGGCTTTTCCCAGGGAAGTGTCCAGGATCGCTCCGATGAACTGGAGTCTCTGCGATGGTATAATTTGTGACTTCTTTAAATTGAGGGAGAAGCCCGGTCTGTGAAGGGAGTGGCAAACGTGATTTAGCTGGATCTGAGCTTGTTCTGAAGATACAGCCCTGATCAACCAATCATCCAGGTAGGGGTAGACGTGAATCCCTTCCCTCCTTAGACTTGCAGCCACTACCGACATTAACTTGGTGAAGACCCTCGGGCGGAGGTCAGCCCAAATGGCAGCACTCGAAATTGATAATGACAGTTGCCAATTGCGAACCTCAGGTATTTCCTGTGTTTGAGATGGATAGGCACATGGAAATAAGCGTCCTGAAGGTCCAGAGATACCAACCAGTCCTGGAACTGAAGGGCCTGAAGGATCTGAGAAAGAGTTACCATCTTGAATTTGACTTTCCTGAGGAATTTGTTCAATTCTCGCTAGTCCAATATGGGTCTCAGTCCTCCGTCTTTCTTTGGAATGAGAAAGTAAGGGGAGTACCAGCCCTTGTTCCTCTCCGCTACAGGTACCGGTTCTATGGCACCTTTCTCTAGCAGGTCTAAAATTTCCTGCAAGAGGAGCGGATCTGGAGCTTTTTGAGAGCTGATCCCCGGTGGATGGCTCTGAGGTATGCGTAGGAGAGGCAGGCAGTAACCTTGTGCAATTGTCTCCAATGCCCAAGCATCTGACGTGATAGCCTGCCATTCCGCCAGATGTTGAGTTAACCTGCCTCCTACAGGTGTCTTGTGAGGGAAGTCCTCAGAGTGGTTTTGGGGCGGCTGATGCAGATGCCGATGGTAAAGAGGCACCTGCTGTTGCTGCGGCTTTTGAATATCCACCCCGTCCACCTCGGATAGTTCTTCTTTGTCCCCTTTGAGCCGGTTGTCCTCTACCTCTTCCGAATGCTGAGTAGAAGCGAAAGGACTTGCCTCTCGCAGAGGTTCCTGTGGGACGAAAAGGTGTCTGACGGATTGCAGCGCCTAGGGATTTTGCTGCTGCCTTTGATGTTTGCAGTTTTTCTAAACTGTCATCCGCCTTTTTCCCAAACAAAGAAGAGCCATCGAATGGCATGTTCAAGAGTCTGGCTTGCACATCTGGGGCAAAACCAGACTTTCTCAACCAAGCAAATCTCCTGGTTGTTGTACTTGCCGCCATTGCTCTGCTGATACTGTCAGCCGAATCAATGCCCGTCTGGAGGGATTCGCACATAGCATCTTTACCGTCCTGTATGATATTTAGGAACGCCTCCCTTTCTTCTCCCTACGGGATGCAGTCAGCCGCTGTAGAAGCACACTCCCAAAGTGTATGGCTGAATCTAGCAAGGGTGCAAGTAGCATTAACAGATTTTAACGCCATGCTACATGCCGAAAAAACTTTCTTTGCCATAGCATCATATTTCTTATCGTCCCTGTCCTGTGGGACAGTAGGGTAAGCAGTCTTGATGTCAGTAGAAGATGCTGCCTGTACCACCAGACTTTCTGGGGATGGGTGTTTTGACAAAAACTCCGGGTCTGCAGAAGATACCCTGTATTTAGTAGACAGTTTTTTATTTACTGCCGGGAGGACATCTGGTGTTTCCCAGTTCGTCATGATTTTCCTTTGAAGAGCTTTATGAAAAGGCACTACAGGATCCTCCTGTGGACCTTTATCAAGAATATCCGTGAGGTCATCCTGTTGGAAAGCCTGTGAAGGTGTAGACCACCCCATAAATTCTGTGATCCTGGCCATTAAGGCTCTATCGGGGGTTTCAGCATGCTCCCCCGGGTCTGGCCTAGCGAACTCCACCTCAGGGGAAGTGTCTAACCCACTTGCCTCATATAAGGAATCATGGAGATCCTTTAACCTGCGTTCTTCTGAGGATAACTCCTCTTGGACTGGGGTTGCAGGTACCTGCAACTCAAATGTCTCTTCTTGGTCAGATTGTTCTCCCTCTTCCATAATTGAGGACATAGTTCTCAATTGTTCTGAACTCACAAAGGGTGTAAAACCCATCTCCAAGGCAGAGGGTGCCAAACTTGTTGTAATCGGCCTCGAAAACGTCGACGCCGACGTCGAAGGCTTCGAGCGTGGCATCGAAAACAAAGGCGGAGGCCTCGAGGTCCTCGATAGAATTGGGATTCTGCTCGAGGAAGTAGACCATCTCGATGCCATCGTCATCGAGGACCTGGGGATAGCCACTGGGTGCGCCGCAACCATGAATTTCCTTGGCGTCGACGCCAAAGATGGCGTCGAGTCGACAGACCCGTGTGTCGAAGGTCCCTTCGACAACGGCGTCGAAGACACCGACCTCAGCGTCGACGGAACCTTCGTCGACGGCGTCGACGGAACCTTCGAAGAAGGTTTCGAGGTCATAGCTTTGCTCGAGGGTTCGTGACGCGCTCGAGAAGCTTCCTTTGCCGGGTACTACGACTCGCTGCGTTTTTGACCTTCGGGTCTTTCGACCAGAGCATCGCTCTCGGCAGTCTTCGAGGGGGTTGAGGCCGCTTTCTCGAAGACGCTCATCATATTTTTGCGGAATTCCTCCCATTCAGCCCGGGAACTATGTTTCGTGGGGCAAGGGATTCTCTTAGGAGAAACAGAGGAAGAGGAGGACGGAGAAGGGGATCTTCGGCGTCTCCTCTTCGAGTGCTTTGATCTCGAGGAGTGATGGGACCCACTCCGAGACCTGGAGCGCGAATGGTGACAAGGAGACGAATGTCTCGACTTCGTCGAGGAAGAAGAAGCTTTTGAAGTCTTACCTTTTTCCAGCTTCCCCCTACGCTCCTTCAGGGCCTTAGCTGTCATGGACATGCCGTCCTCGCACTCCGAACAATGGTGTTCAGCTCCCAAACACCACAGACAAACTCTGTGAGGGTCAGTCAGCGACATCTTTTTCCCACAGTCTCAGCATTTTTTGAAGCCGGACCGAGGGGTCGTCGGTTCCGACGAGGAAGCCATCGAGTATGGATCGAATATCTCGAGGAAATAGGATAAATTCACTACGAAACTGAGCAACGATATTCCGAGGCACTGAGTAAGCGCGGAAAAACAGAACTGAGCAACGGACGCTGCGCGCGGCCTTTATAGGCAGGATGACGTCGATACGGCGGCTGTCGAGGGACATCGACTCGGTTGACGTCGACGCGCAGCGCCCTCTAGAGAAAAATTTTCCGAGGCCAGCAAAGCTGGAAAGAGATATCTAAGATAAGGAATACGTCGGAGGACACAATCCCTTCGAAATGTAGATATATGCTTGTGCTTAAGGGCAAGTAGTGTGTATATATATATATATATATATATATATATATATATATATATATATATATATGTAGGCACATGGATATATATAAAGGATGTGATAAAACTGATGTTAATTGCATTCACACCACCATATCAGAGTTACTGCTGTGCAATCTATTCTAAGCATGTGAATCCATGAAAGATCCAATGCTGGAGAAGGGAATAGTTTCTTACCTGTAACTCCATTTCTCCAGCATTGGTATCTTTCATGGATTCACATGCGCCCGCCGGCCTCCCCTGAATGCAATGTACACACTTTATTCCCCCCACGCTGCTTTGGAGGGGTTAAAATCTGAAGGGAGCCGCGGCGGCGGCGGGGCATTTATGCGGCCACGTCCTATTGGGGCATGCATGGACAGCCTCGAGAACGATGTGGGTAAGACACAAAAGTGTCGAAGTTTTCCTAGGGAAAAATGGTTTTATAAATGTACCGAGGGTTCCCAGTCTGACGACGGGGAATATTCTAAGCATGTGAATCCATGAAAGATACCAATGCTGGAGAAATAGAGTTACAGGTAAGAAACTATTCCCTTTTAGTCTATAGTCCCCTTTCCTCCATATGTCCCATCATCCTCCCCCTAAAAATGAGCAGTGAGGTTGAGCGGTTTAATGCAGCTGATGCGTCAAAGGGGACTGAGGTGTGGCGGCGGGGTTAGGGGAGCGCATGCTCCCAGGCCCGTGCCCCGCGGGCATATCAATTTAAAGGTAAAGTGTTCTTTTTCTGGTGAAAAAGGTTCCATTCCTGTCCCTAGCGAGGAACGCCCATACAGGATGGAGGAAAGGGGACAATGGACTAGGAGTACGTTAGTCACTCCAGTGAGTAACAATTCTTTCAGCTCCTGATTGCCAAGGTGGTGGAGGGTGGGAGCTACTTGAACAGGAAGGTTTTCAAGGATTTCCTGAACAGTACTATATTTACTTCTAGCCGAAGGGCGAGAGACAAGGAGTTCCAGGATCATGATACTCTGACCGGGAACATTCTCTCCTCGCCCCTTGAGCGCTTTCAAGTTGGACAGTCAAGCAGGGATTGGGCTGAGGAACTCAATGTTCTACTTGGGAAGTACAAAGACACCCAGGTTTTTAGATACTCAGGAGCAGTTCCAAAAATATATTGGTGAGCAATGGTAAGGGTCTTAAAGACGATACTCATTCACTGGAAGCCAGTGCAGAGTCCTTCTATGCTCTGTGATGCAGCATCTTCTTGAGATCTTTTTTTTGTGATACGAACAGCATCATTCTGCAATGTTTGACACTTTTTCAGATCACTAGAGGAGGCTCCAATCAGCAAGGAGTTGCAATAGTCTAGTCTAGACAGCACAGTTGCTCCGGTAAACACAGGTGATAATTACATGTGCAAGACAGCTGGCTGACAATGGCATCAGCACTGAGGGAAGATTAGATCTGCACACCTACAGTTTAAACCTGTTTTTGACCCATGATGGAGTTTTAGCCTATGTCAAAAGCTTTATAACAAGGACTCAATTTGGTGAGGGCCTGCTGGAAGCCCACCATCAGGAGCTCTGTCCCGTTTCCATTCAGACAGAGGCAATTTGCAACCATCCAAGATTCTATGTGATTTTACACTCTTGTCAGTGTGTCCCGATCTTGATTGTAATCCCCTGTTAACTTAAAGACAACCTGGGTGTCGTCACCTTAGTTTGTAAACACCATACCCAGGCGATCCAGGAGCATACAGAGAGATCTCATCGATTATTCGCAGCAGATGTGTCTGCAGAGCCACCAAGACAGTCTTGGTGCTAAAAGAAGGCCGAAAACCTGATTGTCATGTAAGATGAAATGGGTTTCAACAAAGTTCAGAAGTTGTAAGGTGGCAAACTTATCAAGGATTTTTAAAAGGAAGTTACAATTAGTAATTGGCCTGAGATTACTGGGGTTTTTTTTCGGAAGAGGGGAAACCATCACCGTTTTTTTGGAGACAGGAACCTGACTATCCCTGAAAGAAGAGTTTACAAACTTGGTTAAGGAAGAATATTTCCAGCACAAGTGGTAGGGCGCATGGATGAAAGCATTTTTATCATTGTGTAAACATTTTTTATTTGATTTCATTGATTACAATTTCTTTTTAAACAATTTTTATTCAGCACTTAACCATACGTCTTTACAGACCATTAAACTCCACAAGCTTACATATATAGTTATATGCTTTTGTTTTATGTCTTTTCTCCCCCCGCCAGTAACTCCCCCCCCCACAACCCAGCCTACATTGCACCCCACAGCGTTTCTTCCCATGTCTCTAGGCCCCGTCACAATAATACTTTATCCTAAGGTTAATTTCCGTTCCGACCGGTTTGGTCCGACACAGATAGAGCGGCCACCAATTGTCTCCAGGTGGCTAGCCCCCCATCTTCTGAATCCTCATTCCTCCTCCTGGCTTCTTGCCATACTACTGTTTCCACATTCACCCATTTCTTTAAATCCCGCCACCACACTTGTGCAGACGATCTCGTCTGTGCTTTCCAACTCATGGCGATTCTGCTTTTAGCCAATAAGTATGCCAAGTCTCTCAGGTTACTCACATGCTGAGCTCTGCATGGCTTTGGGAAGTCCCCCAACAGGCACGCCCATGGGGAACTTAGGTCCAATTTAACCTCCACCTTAACCATGATTCCAGCTACCTCTTCCCAGAATCTGCCGATCTCTGCACAGGACCAGAACATATGTACTAACCTGGCATTCACCGCCCCGCATTTCTGACATGTCTGCATTCCCGCACGATTTAACAGAGCTATTTTATCCGGGGTTAGGTATGCTCTGTGGGTTACATATAGCTGAATTTGTTGCAATCTCACATTTCTTGACACTTTCTTATCATACCCTAGTGCACTGGCTCCCAATAAAAGAATGGGTGATATTCAAAGCGCTCGCTATCACCCATAAATGCATACACCACTCAGCACCTGACTACTTATCACAAAGGATTCATCCTTCTACCTCAACCAGGCCAACAAGAACACTGTATTCAAATATGCTAACAGTGCCCTTGGTAAAAACAGTGAGAGCAGGGGGCGCTTGCTTCCCCTACTTAGCGCCCCTTCTCTGGAATGCACTTCCACCAATTCTACACGCAGAAGAATCACTCCTAGCATTCGGAAAAGCCATGAAGACCTCATTATTCACTTAATGAATCCTACACTCCTCCTACTCAATTCATGATAACCTCATAGTGCACCCCTAACTATGACAACCATGTACAATTGTACCTAATGCCTTGATTTCCATGTTCTGCCACTATGTTACGCATGTAAATGTTCTAATGCCCAATGCTATATATGATTTTCCCTCTTGTCATCCCTGTAACTAAGCTCCCCTCAAGTAACAGCGCCACTATGCCTGTGAGCTGCTTTGCGCGCTATACAAATGTAAAAAATAAAATAAAATAATTAAAATAAGGAGGTGTACGAGGGGCAGCACAAACCTCTCCCAGCAAAGATGCATGCCCATGCTATCAGAGCTAACACCACGGTCGTTGCTTTCCAGAGGCACATCCCATGGCAGGTCCTCAGCAAGTGAGCTACATGGGCTACGCCCTCGGCATAAAGCAAGCACTTCTGCTGGATGCAAGCTCCAGGTCGGACACAGCATTTGGTCAGGCATTGTTAAGGAACTTGTTTTCTTAAGAGGGGCAGCTCTCCACCCTGGGGCTACATTCAGTTGTAATCGGCCATACAGTATGGAGGAAAGGGAACGGGATGTAGGAGTAATTATAAGTTACTCACCGTAGTGACAAACTTACTCCTAGTCCATAGTCCCCTTTGCGCCACACTTCCCACCATCCTCCCCCCTAATAAACTAGTGTTATTAGGCAATGGTAAAATTGTTGGCGCATCAAAGGGGACTGAGGAGTGGCACCAATGGGTGGAGTCAGGGGAGGGCATGCTCCCAGTGCCGTGCCCCTGCGCGCATCTAAATTTAAAGGGGAAGATGCTTTTTCTGGTGAAAAAGGTTCTGTGCCCCATCCCTAGTGAGGGACGCCCATACATTATGGAGGAAAGGGGACTATGGACTAGGAGTACGTTAGTCACTACAATGAGTAACTTATAATATTTCATCAAAGATATTAAGGTTAAATTTAGAGGGGATTGCTGTTTCCACTGGTGGCGAGGAAGAATGTGCTACGCCGAGGCACCTCTTTGGTGTTGGGTGCACAAATGAGGACAAAGTGTCAAAAGAACTGATGATTCAGGATAAAGCACTGGCGTGGCAGATAACGGGAGCTCCTTGCGATCTTCTTGTTGATAGATTACCATTTGTTGAACCATAGGACACTCATCAGTAGGCACCAACTCTCCCTTCCCATCATGTGCCAAAGTTATTACATCACCCAGAGAATCTAAAACTGGGTGGCAAAAGAGGCCCCAAAACCCAGAACAAGAATATCCTGAGGCGTTGATTCAATTGAGGAATGTTGCCCACCCTGAGTACCAGCATTTGCTGGGTTTAAATTCATGAGGTTAATCACCTCAAAGTTCTCTACTGTGTCTTTTAAACAGTGAGAAGGCTGCAGAGGCGTCGGTAGTGTCTCCACAGCCTGAACTCTGGCCAAAAGTGCTGCAAAAGGGATTTTGTGATAAACTGCAGGCTGCTTGAGGGCCAGTGTATTGGAGGCCTTTTTTAGGCTGGAAAAGCAGCTGGGAGGCAGGGACAGCAGCATTTAGAGCATTGGCCTTCAAACCGTTCCAGAGACGAATCAAGGTTGCAGAGACAAAGTCAGTAAGCCGCTCCTAGGCAACACGGGTGGAACAGGTTTAGAATGAACGTCCCTTAGAGGGCGCTAGAGAGCCGTCCAAGATGGCAGCTCACTAGAGAGCTCTGCACCGATCCCAAGAAAGATCCTAACAAAATAGCTTCATACACCCCCAAATCCCCCTCCATCGGTCACGATATCGTGTCCCAAGACACAAGCGTCTGGCGGGTACCAATTTCAACTCCATCCGCCAACATCCTGGTCAACGCAGCGTCGGCGGGACCAAGGCCGCAACAGCGCTGCACTACGGCAACGAGGCGTTCGATCCTCCAGCAACATCCTTACCCAAGCGACCGCCCCCGGACCCAACCAAAGTGCAGGCTGCCGAGCAAAGAGAACAGCGCCCAGGCCCCCTGGAGGTGGTGCCTGCGGCGGGCCGGAAACCCACGGTCCGAGCATAGCGGAGGCAGCTGAGAACCCGCCTGGCCTACCTGCGTCATCGGGCCTCCGGTTGGGCTGGGCACTGGCGTTCGCCTCCGGCTCAAGGGACCCTCCAAACACAGCCGAAGCGGAGAGGGAAGGAGCCTGGACACTCTGCCGGCGCCAGGTAGGAGAAACGCTGCCCCGACCTCGTCCACCCCGCCCCGGCCTGCAGGCTCCCGTGCAGCTGGCGGACGGGCTCAGCCCTACCCCCTGACCCCGTGGGAGTGAGATTCGCTGGAGCCTGTGACGATCCACAAGCCTCTGACTCCTCAAAATCCCAACGGCCCTAGCCCCACCTCCAGCGAACATTCCGCCAACATCGCAGATCGCTGTCAGACAACCCGTGCGGCGAACAGGCGAGAGGCCCATGCAGCTACTCCAGCCAGGCCCCTCTGGCCCGGCTGTGGAAGAACATTAAAGCCCACGGCGTGCTACAAACTCTCCAGCTCCCCAAATGGCTCCGGGCCCCACCATCGCCAAAACGCTCCGCCAACAGTACCCTGATCACGGCCAAGCGAACAAAGGGCACAGCACAGAACGAAGATTCACCGCTTGGGCCCATACCATAGCGGGGGGGATTTAGCAGACTCCAAAATTGGCCATGACAAGCCCCACCACCGCTGCGATAACTCCACAAAAGCGGCAGCAGTAGCCACGAGGAAGGCTCCTGCTGTTATTCTGAGACCCAACAGCGGGGCTCGACAATCACTGCTCTACATAAATATCACTCAAGCCGCCCACTCAATATTCCGCCAGAATCAGAACGCACAAGTCCAGTAGCACGCCCAAGACAGTCGAGTGGGCCCTCTCCAACCAGTGGCGTAACTCCAAACAGCACACGCTCATCCGAGTTGAGAGCCACGCTGCCGACCCAGCAAAGTAAAGAAACCATACCAGCATGGGCAAAACGGACAAATTGCAGCGAAAATTAATGTTCGAAACCGGGGCCATAGCCAAAACTCCCAAGCAGACGAATCGAGAGATAGCGCCAACACCAAGCATGGAACAGGAAACCGAATCAACACCCCCCCCAATCTCTCGACATACGAGAAATACTGCTCGAACTCAAAACAGGCATAGGCAACCTAGATGCCAAAATCGACACCCTCTCATCCAAAGTCGACCAAATACAACACTGCCTTGATAAAAATGGCGAGAGGCTAGACACCGTAGAACAGAGGGTCTCCGATCTTGAAGATAATGCCACATCCCTGTCCTCTAAAGTGACATCACTAGAGCGCCAAGTAAAAGAAATCGTTGCCAAAAACGAAGACCTAGAAGGGTGCAGCCGCCGCAACAACATTAGGCTCGTAGGGATCAGAGAGCAACAAAATCCTGCCAAAATGGAAGACTTTGTGGAACAACTATGCAAAGAAATCTTCGGAGCAACCACCTTCTCGCCTCTATTCGTGGTTGAAAGGGCTCACAGGATTCCAACCAATCGCCCAATACCGGGAACGGCACCTCGCCCGATTATCGCCAAACTGCTGAATTTCAGGGACCGCGACCTAATACTCAGGCTGGCCAGGGACAAGGGCGATATTCAATTCGATGGCGACAAAATCCAAATTTTCCCTGATTTATCACCGGCGGTGCAAGCATCCCGCAGAGCCTTCGGTGGAGTTAAGCGCCACCTCCAAGAGGAACAAATCCAATATTCAATGCTCTTTCTAGCCAAATTACGCATTCTCCATGCTGAAAAAACACAATTCTTCACGTCACCAGAGGAAGCCAACATCTTTCTAGACAATATTGGATGCCGCCCATTACGTGAAATGCCTAGACCACGAAGGAGAGAGAGGAACGGGAGCGACCCGCCCTGAAAAAAGCTCCACATTCAGCTCGACTTGGGGGATCGGAACATGAGCAAAAGTCTGTTACATACACCTCTGGATAGGTGTTTCTTGGAGGGCACCAGCGCCCTGAGCACAGCACTGTTCACAAAGTTATCTAGGGAGGGGGCATCCTCGGGCGGGTTGGGGGTTGCCCGACAGGGAGGGGAAAAGGGAAGATGGGACTCAAGTTGGGGGAAGAGTTCCCAGAAGAAACAAGCCAGCAGTTTAAGATGTGCACCGACCGGTGCCAAAACCGGCCCCACCCGATCCCGACCGGGGCCAACGTCTCCACTTCGAATATACGAATATCTTTTTCGGAACAGCATGCACTCAAGAAAAGCTACTTTAAGCACCCAAAATCACCAAACAGAAACAGAGCAGCAGAAACAAAGCAGCAACACTAAGCAAATTCAAACTAGCCACATGGAACATTAAAGGGGACAACCAGCCTTCCAAAACAAGGAAGTTGTTACACTACCTCCGTCTTCACAACGTCGATGTGGCCCTCATCCAAGAGACGCACTTACGACCTAACTCAGAAAACCACTGGGCAAAAACATGGGTTTGCCACAGATACCTCGCCTCGTTTTCATCATATGCAAGAGGAGTCGCCATACTTATTAACAAAACAACAAATTTCAAGCTAATCCGGACCCAGAGCGACTCCGAAGGAAGAACACTGCTCGTCCACGGAACCATAGACGGGGAGGAAATAATCTTGATTAACTCCTATGGCCCAAACATAGATGGCTCCAACAATTTCGACTGGGTCCAGACCCACATTGAATCAAACAGGGAAGCCACAATAATATGGGGTGGCGATCTAAATACCCCACTTGATCCACGCATAGACAAAACACACAAGACAACCGCCCCACGCTCCAAGGCGAGTCTGCAAATAACCGAAATATGCAAAGCACATGATCTCATTGACATATGGAGAAGCAAACACTGTGACTCTCAGGAATTCACTTTTTACTCCTGGGTACACAAATCCAGCTCGAGACTCGATTACATTGTTGTGTCGGCTCATAGTAGACTCCAATGGGGCGAATGCCAAATCCTCCCCAGGTCCATCTCAGACCATTCAGCGGTCACTTTAGTGTGCACAACATCTCGGAGCGACTTCACCAGACCCCAATGGAGATTCAAGCACAGAGCCCTCCAAGATCAACTCTTTGCCGATGAACTGCGTTCTGAACTGAGCACATTTCTAGAGATAAACCAAGGCACGGTCGCATCGCCGGGAAACTCTGGGAGACACTGAAATGTTTCATCAGAGGAGTGTGCCTAGCAAAAGAAAACGGAATCTTAAAGAGGTTGAAGGAAGAATTAAACACATGCGAAAATCGTCTCAAAACACTTGAACAAGCAGCAACAGTCACAAATACTCCTAGCTCGCTAGCTGCACTTAAGTCAGAATTAGAAACCTTCAGAAAACTAGCAGACAGAGAAGCCAAATTCCTAGCAAGTCACCAGAAGATCCGCCAGTACGGCGAAGGGCAACGACCCGGTGCACTACTTGCAAGACTGATCACAGCAGAACGAAAACCCATGACAGTCGAAGCGGTGCTGGACACATCAGGAACCCTCGTTTACTCTGAAGACGATATATTAGAAACATTCTGCAAATTTTACCAAAATCTACATAACTCCAATTATTCCAGGGAGCCCACCGAGATAACAGAATACCTAAATACAACCGAACTATATTGGACGAGTGCCGAGTTACGTGAGCCGTTGGACGCACCCATCACTACGGCAGAGATCCTAGAAGTCATCAAGGAATTACCGAGCACCAAAGCCCCAGGACCTGCCGGCCTAACAGGTGAATGTTACACATTTTTCACAGACATTCTAGCCCCGCTCCTACTCCAGGTCTATGAAGAAGCCATAGCAAAAGACCAGCTACCACCAACACTTTACATGGCGAATATCATTCTCCTACACAAAACAGGTAAACCCAAGGAAGATTGCGCCTCCTACAGGTTAATAAACTTTGATAACAAAATCTTTGCAAAAATCCTGACTAGAAAGTTGATGCCACTCATGCCCGCAATGGTTCTGGCGGACCAAGCTGGATTCTTCCAGGCAGAAACACATAATTCGGCCTCAGAAGAATCTTTGGAGCAATGGAGGCCCTTAACCCAGAAAACCAAGCGGTAGCAGTGCTTCTCGACGCCGAGAAAGCGTTCGACTCTGTGGAATGGCCCTTTCTATTTGCAATATTAGAACGAATGGGCCTCGGCAAACGTTTATCCAAATGATAGGCCTCCTCTACAAACACCCAACATCTAAAATTAAACATGGAAACAAAAGCTCCTCCGAAATCCTCCTACGCAGAGGGACCAGACAGGGCTGCCCACTGTCAGCATTGCTCTTCGCCCTGATCATGGAACCCCTAGCGTCCGACTTAAGGCTTTATCACCTGCACAGAGGTCTCGCCTTCGGCCCGCACAAATTGGTGGTTTCACTATATGCCGACGACATAGAACTCTTCCTTCGCGACCCACACGACAACCTGAATCCAGTGATGCGAGCAGTCCTCAAATTCTGCAACTTCTCAGGACTAAAGATCAATAATTCAAAATCGATAATTTTCCTTCTCACAGAATCAACCAAAGAATTCCAGGACAACTTTTGCTTCCACTGGCAACACTCGAAGGTCCGGTATCTGGGGATTCTCATGTCCAGATCCAGCACTGACATTATGCAAGACAACTGCGAGACGACACTCAACACTATTCAAGCTAAAGTGAACAGATGGAAAACGCTTCCCCTCACACTTTGGGGCAGAGTGTCCCTAGCGAAAATGGTAATCCTCCCCAAACTACTCTACCTCTTCACAAATATCCCTCTACTACTCACGCAAAAATTCTTACAACAAATCAAGTCCATCCTTCTCGACCTAGTCTGGGCGGGCAGGGTTGCCCGAGTAGCACACAGCATCATGATCCTGCCCATAACGCAAGGCGGACTGGCTTTACCCGATATAGAGGGCTACTACTGGGCAGCGCAAGCCCAGTTCTTGAGCCATTGGTATGCAACACACTTCATCCGGCCACATGTGCAAATCGAAAGAGATCTGGCAACGCCCTATCTACTTCGCGCAGTCATACTTAATGAACCATCGATGCCTTCAACACTGATGAACACAATGGTCACGACGCACACGATTTGGAAAAAAATTGCTAAAAGAAATGGAATCCAAACCAGATACTCTCCCCTCCTTCCAGTGAGAAGCATTCCAGGGATACCTATAACATCAGAAAAAGTGTTCCAGCTTTGGACCAAGAAACTGCAAATCCACTCATTGGGCGACCTGTTTCAGAACGGCACATTCCTGTCGATCCAAGAAGCCCGTGACAAAGGTGGTGACAACGCCCTGGACGTCTTCATGTACTACCGAACTCGACACGCCATGCAGACCAACATTGCTACATTCCCACTCCAACCTCCGACTTGGCCACTGCTCCACGGAGTGATACAGGCCCAAGGTGATGGCCGCTTGGTGTCAAATATCTACAAAGCCCTGTTAACTGAAAAACACACTTGCTGCTCCAAAGCTCGAACAAGGTGGGAGAGAGCTCTGAACATTATAATACCCGACGAAGACTGGTCATACATACTTCGACTCACAAAGAAAGTGGCAATAAAGACAAGGTACAAACAAATCCACTTCAGCTTTGTTCATCAGGTCTACCACACTCCAGCAAAACTGCACACCCAGAGGACAACAATATCCGCCTCCTGCTCTCGCTGCGGGCACTCGGAAGCCGACTTTGTCCACCTGGCATGGTCATGCCCCGAAATAGGAGCGTTCTGGACAGCAGTCCTAGAGAAAATCTCAGCAATAATCGGAGTGCAACTGGATCCCGACCCAACACTGACCATGTTGGGCTTAACCAACCAATTACCAGAATATACCAGAAAACTGGCAAACCTACTCCTTGTCCTGGCACGCAGACGAATAGCTTGCAACTGGGGCAGAGAACCGCCACCAAAACTAATGCAGTGGCTATACGATGTCATGTACTGTCAAGATGTCGAAATTAACTACTTACGAACTCTGCCCCTCCACGCACGCCCCCCCCAGATATCTGGGGCCTCTACATAGCATCCCTGTTAAATGCAGACAACGACACGATCTCACAGTCTTCACCACCCCAGATATCTGGGGCCTCTACATAGCATACCTGTTAAATGCAGACAACGACACAATCTCACAGTCTTCACCACCAATACAAAACTGTCACGAGCAACCGGATACCTCAACAGCAGCCACGAGTGCCGAACAACGAAGACATTAGAACGATAAGAAACTGAGCTAAATATCAAGCGGGGACCGTTCCGAGGGAGGGAGGGGGGGATAAGGGGTCACGTTGACCGGTTCACAGTCTTTTAATGTCTTATCATATCATTGTTGTAAAACCAATAAAGAAAGTTACAAAAAAAAAAAATGAACGTCCCTTTGATGAACAAACATGTCAAAAATAGGGGTACCCGGGAGGTGCTTTGCTTCGTAAAGCGTATGCATAGGACATCCATGGAATACATTAAGTAAGCCATGTGTAATAATGCCAACAAGAGGCACAGCACTCACCCCCGTAAGCTCACAGCACCCGTACTGTTGTTTTTAAAGGCTCCTCCTCTGCAGGGTTTAAAGGGGTCAATAAACCATCAAAAGAGTTCACTGCAGTGGAGAGAGAAAACACGTTTCCTTTCAAAGAAAGTTGCCGGCAGACTGCCTCCAAAACTTGCTTCCATCACTGTCCTTTCAGTAATGTTCTTTCTGATGGACGTTCCTCCCACAGATTCCTCATCACCTTCCCTACCTGCCCCTTTTGGCAGGTAGCTAGTACACCTTGGTTCTGTGGTCCCTCAGTGACAAAGTGTTAGGGGAATGGGTGGAGCTAAGTGCGTGGTGCCTCTATATACACTGGCCCAACATCATGTCCAGCACGGGGCGTGTAGAGGCGTCAGGAAGAGTTGACGTGAAACCATGCTGCGCCCCTTGGCAGCAGAAAAGTTTCAGAAGAGCAGCTGCGCTGGGGAGATATATGCCAAACATCAGGAATCTGTAGGAGGAACGTCTAACAGAAAGAATATTAGAGAGGTAAGTAATTTGTTCTTCTGATTGATTAGTCCTTCCTCACAAATTCTTCATCCCCCCTCCCAACTTGCCCATCCTGGCACATAGCTCCTACACCACCTCTGTTTCGCATTCCCTCAGCCACTGAGTACTACGGAAAAAAGCAGCGCTGGGGTCATGAGACATGGCGGCTCTATTTGTACTGCCCCCTTTGTCATATCCCTTGAAGGGTGCACATCATTTGTGGGTGGTGTGGGCGTAGGGTTGCACCCCCTGGTAGTTATAACATTTCCGAAGACAACTGTCAGAGAAAGATTATCAAGAATTAGGAATCTGTGCAAGGAACGACCAACCCATCAGAAATAACATTGAAAGATGAGTAATTTGTTCATTACTAGCAGAAAATGTTGATGAAAAGCAGCAAGAGCTTGTAATGGAACAAATATGAGTGGTAAAAGAAAGTGAAGAACCATAAACTAATTATTGCAGGCAGGAGAAAACAGCAAGTGTTTTAGGAGAAATTAATAGGAGGGAGGAGACGATTGAGAGCAGAAGGGCTGAGCGAGAATAGGATACTAGTTTTAGATGTATTAAGGTGACGCGAATGAGTGAGCATTCAAACTTTGGGTCTCCAACCCATAGATCACAAGCCACTGGTAGCTTGCCTGAGGCTTCCGAGTAGTTCTTTGCATCAGACACCAAAATGAGCACTTTGTGTTTATTTTGGTGTCTGAAGTCCCTGGAACTCCTCCCCCCCCCTGCGCCCTCCCTCTCCTTGTCCTGCCAAGCCAACATTCAAAAGTTGTGTGCACACCAAGAGTAGGGGCAGCACCTGGGCTTGAAGGGCTGTGGGCAGCGTTCTAACAAGGGCTTAACTAACGGTAACAAAAATAAATGGAAAATGTGTGTTGAACCGGAGGTGCAACTGATGGCTGATTAGAAAAGGAAGAGTTGCATAAATCTGCACGTCATGTGAAACAAAGCTGGGGCTGTGATTGTTTCAGTCTCACTGTGTTTCTTTAGATTTATTTAAATTAACATTACTTTGCATGCTTGTAACTGTAGGCTTTCAATCAGAATGGGGAAAACAAAGCTACAGCTGTAGTTGTTTTTTGCGCAGCATGTGAGTGTGTTTGTAAAAAAAAGTCCCAGCTTGCCAGAAAAATGATACATCTAGTGGTAAAGACAGTTAAACTGTGAATTAGTGTGGTTTTTATTTGACGATACAGAGTTCTCTGTGTTACGGCAGTAGTAACCCAATTGCATTAAAGGTTAACATGTAATTTGCAGTGATATGGAGGAGCCCACCTCTATGCTTCTCCCAATACAGGACTTCGAGCGCTAGCTACAATTTTACATTTAACTTAATGTGTAAAAATACTAACTGCAACTGCTTTTTGGTGCTTGTCCACTGTGAGGAGTCAGGAATGAAACTAGGACACAGGTGATTCATGGTTTTAGCCATAGACTTTTATTAAACAGAAATGGGTTTGCAAAATGCCTCTCTGTCCTTGTTCTAAGAGGTATTGTTCCTACCTAAAACAAAACAAAAGGGATGGTACTTTGTCAAGATGTCCAAAGCAGATTGTCCTGTGTCTAAAGCACTTTTCTGACCCTCAACTTCTAAAAATCAACTATAAGGTGGAAAGGGAAATGTCTTTGGCCTTGAGAAGTGTACAAATATTCCAAAAAGAAGAATGCTTAACTCCATCAAAAAACATACAATGTGAATAAAGTTCACAAAAAAAGAGAGTAGTTCCCTTAACCTGGTTTTCTCTTTACTCCGGTGTATACTGGTTGCTTAAGTTCCTTTGGATCAAAATAAACTTAATATACAAAGCAGCTTGGCTGACAGTGTGGTTCTTAATGGACTGCAAGATTTCTTCTTATTTCTTGATATCTCCGTTACACTCTATGACTATTTTCCTGATGTATCCTTATCAGGATTTTCTCATACAGCTTTCAATCTGCTTTTACCCGGTGTACTCTCCTGCCGGGATTCTCTCATGTAAATGTTTGCTTTCCTCATACACAAACTCTTGTCACTTGCAATGTCTGGTATATTCTCCTGCCAGGGCTTTTCTTTACATGCAAACACTTGTCCTCTTGTACAGAACACGCGTAACTTGAAATACCTGTTATACTCCCCATGTCAGGGCTTTGTTTATCAGTAAACACTTCTTCTCATATGCACCTCACACACACGCACAAAGTTGACAATCTCTTATGTTTGTTCTGGTCATTTTCATTATGAAATATGGCAACTTGTGCACCGTCTCATTTACTTCATTCATCGTTATTTGCTTTCAGTTCCATTGCCGAAATGCCCCTCTGTTCCCCTCTCTCTCACTTGGACTCACCGGTCTGCTATAGAGGGTACTGCTTTCCCCACGGTGAACCTGCAGCGGCTTGCTGGCATCCCGCTTCCTCCTTTGGGTTCGCTGCCTCTGCTTGTAGTTCTCGTCTCTCACTTTCCTTTTCCATGCTCCCCTGGGCTGCAGAGGTGACTTTTCGGTACTGCTGTGCATCAGGAGGTCATCCTTCCTCCTCTGGCGATCTTGCGGCGTACCAACCTCCACAATCTGCCTTCTTTGGTTTCTCTCGTGAGCCGGTTGGCTCCACGGTCCTTGTACTCGCCCAGCATTCCCTCAGTTAGTACCAAAATTATTCGACCTCTTCAGCCAGCCCTCCTCTGTCAGCTGGTTTCCCATTTTAAATGTCCTGCAAGCTAATATGTGTGTGTAACAACTAGAGCGATGCTTGCATTCTCGGTCACTACTGATCTTCATTATTTGTCTCAGCTTCCTCGTGACAGTATTTCTTTCATTGGAAAAAGGGAAGTCAGTGTGCAAAAACTTGTAGGCAGAATCTAAAGAAGGATTGTCTGTAGTTTGCATGACAAACTTGATGATTTGTATGGTGAGTTTGAAGAAACATCTTTAGCAGTGTTAAAGGACAATTTTGAGGATTTGTATGTAGTTTGAAGAAATATTCTCAACAGTTTCAAATGATGAATTAGGTTTCAGATCACTCAGAGGGAATGGATTCCGAGCTACCGGAGGAGTGTCCTTCGCTACTGCCCGTCTCCGCCTCTTCTCAGTGGTCTGCATAGCCTCACTTGTGTGAATTTGGAGCTTAGATACACCAACTCTACGCAGAGGGGAGAAGTGAGGGTAGCAGCATGCCATCAAGGCCTGGGGGTGGTGAAAGTATCTTTTAAGGAAAAAAGGAGAGTATGTGATTTCTTCCACTAATGTCATTTGGTCTCCCGGAGAGTCACCACCCTGAACGTGGTCCTCCCACATATAGCTGCCCCCAGGGTCAGGATCAGGTAGCGCCTGCCTGCCCCATGCCACATAGGGGGAGGCACAGCTCGGGCCTACCAGACCTTGGGCTGGCGGGCCGTTAAAGCCCATGTCCACCCCCCCAGCCAGGGCATGAAAGCTAAAGTATTTGAGTGTTCTGTTTTAGCTTATGTTTTACGAAACAAGAGCATGAATTAAGTGATTAAGTGCGAAAAGTGAGCAGTGGTTTGTATGCATATATTTTTATATCTATAAGATTAATATAGTTTAAACCTAGTTATTAAGTATTAACACTGTACAAAACAGGGTGGTGCATACAAGGAGAGAACACTGAGGAGAGCCATAGGATGAGAGGAGAGTACACTCTGGGTGAGTCCTGTCAGAAGGGAGCACAATTAATTGGGTTGATCCCCCTTGGCTATGTACGCAAACCGGGAGATCTACAGAGATCTGTTTAGAAACAGTGTGCATATGTTCAAATTCTGGCAGGGGATTTTCAGCCTTCAATACTGGGTTGAAATGGTAAAATGTATGGACACCTTTTGTTAAAAATTTGCCAAAACACAATATAATTTACGAGTAATTCTCCAACGCAAAGAAAATTCCAGTACATCACCAATAGTACGTGGGATTTTCTGGAATGCTACTGTAAAACCCATGTTAATGCCATTGCAAACAATATGTCATAATTGTCAGTTTAACCATTTGTGTGATGTTGGAGCCCTCAATATGTCTGAGAGAGCTGTACGTGCAAGCCAGGCATGCGCATTGGTCATGCACCCGAATGACCTGCATGGGAGAGGCAGTGCTCCTGTGAGTTATTCTCTGTGGCACTGTCTCCTTCATAAAGTGCAGACGGGTGGCAGGTTGCCACTGTGAGACAGACATGGTATCAAGAGAGACACAGACTCAAAAGTAACAGTTTGAAAACATTTATTTCAAACTGTGTGGGGTTGGTGTAATGTCTATCTGGCCCTACCTCTAAGCGGGTTGTTCCCTCAACTGATGTTTCTAAGTGCTGTTGATGTCCGTAAGTCCTAAAACAAAGTTTGTCTGTGCCCAAATCTATTCATGCCCTCACTCTTAAACCAAATATGATAGGGGATCTTCTTGAAAGAAAAATGGTGATTCAAATGATAACGAAAACCACAGCTAGTTTCAAGTAGTCTTACTAATAAGTGTGATTCTACCAGTTCAAAATAGTTCGACTCAAAAGGGCCACCCTTGGAACCGTCCACGTAGGGCTCTTGCAGCAAACTAATGGAGTTTGCAGGGTCTCAGGGTCTTTTGGTGTTCCCTTCCCCCAACTTTCGATCTTACCAGTTCCAAACAAAAAGACACAGTTCCTGTCAGGGTTCCCTTCCCCAAGTCTAGGCCTCTCTTCACAAAGTTCTGCAGTGTCTTTAGCGGGCCTCTTAGGGTTCCCTACCACCAAGCCTAGGCCCCTTTGCGTCAAAAGATTCACTGTTTCTTACTTCAAAATTCAACTGAGAATTCACAGTTCCATTTAGACCTCCCATGGTTCCATTCCCCAAGCGTAGGCCCTTTCTTACAAAGTTCACCAATGCCTCTGATAGGGCTCTTATGGTTCCCTTCCCCAAGTGTAGGCCCCTCCTCCCAGAGTTCAACAATGTTTCTTGTGGGCCACTTAGGGTTCCCTTCCCAAAGTCTAGGCCCCTCTGGTCTCAAACATACACAAATTTCCTCTCGTCAGGACGTACCTTTCACTGTACAGTTCTTTCATGGGGGTAGTATCAGAAGCTTTCGAGAATGCCGTGTTCTTTGCTCCTCCCAGGCCCGACCACTCTGACCTTTTACCCCTCTTCTTATTCTATGTCACCTTTTCCTCGTCTGTGCCTCTTTCAATATGACCTTTTCTACTTTGTTGTGTGCCATGCACACCATCTCTTCCTGCCGTACACCCTTGCACATGCTTTTCACCTTTCAGTGCCTCTTGCACACTTCTCTTTACTTTTCCCTGTGCTCTCCTGCACCTTCTTTTCCTCACTATGTTCTCTGGCACCCTCTGTGTTTCCTTTGAGTCACTTGCACCCCTTTCTCTGTTTCGGGTTGCTCTCATGATTGTCCTTTTTCCTTTCACTGTCTCTGTACTGTCTCTCTCTCTGTTTTGGGTCGCTTGTGCACCTCTCTTTTTTGGTCACTGGCACCCCCTCTTAGCTGCTTCAGCGCCGCCAGCACACTTGCTCTGTCTTTCTTTTCATCCACGCCTCTAGTACACCTTTTCTTACATTCTGCTTTCTTTCTCCTACTGCTTTCCAGCTTTCGCTTGCTTTGCTTTGCTGTTACCCTTTTCACTTTGCTTTCTTCTCACTTTTGCTTCACCGGGCTCTTCCTTTTACAGCGCTCCTGCTTCATCCACCCACATGCTACAGAGTTTCCCTCTCTGCTTCGATATTAAGTTCCCATGGGTTTGGGTCGAGATTAGCGTCTCACCACGTGCCCCTCAGACCCTCTGGGACCTACACACATCCCAGGGGAACAAGCACTGGCCTAACCAAGGCCGATAGGCTGCATTCCGTGCCACTCTGGCTCCCTGGAGACACGGCTCCCTTGCCACAATGCAGCCCTTCACACACACCAGGCTAGCGTCTCAGCATTCCGCACTCCACTGGTTGGTCCAGACTCCTCTTCTTGCTGCCTTCTGCTCTTTGACCTCCTGGTTTCATCCAGCAACCCCAGTTCGCTCTATGATCCTGGCAGAATCACCCTTTATATACTGTAGATGAGTTAATTGGAGTCAGGTGTACACAGTTGGGAGAAAAGTGCCTGACCTTGCCTGACTCTATTAGTGGGACAATTCAAAGGTGTTAGTTGATAGGCCTCCCTATGTTGTTGCTAGGAGTAATCTTCATTATTCCCGGTCGCCTCTTCCTTGTCCCAATACTTGTTGGAAATGGGCTGTGGTTGAAAATACACCATTAGGGCTGAAGGAGTGTGGGTTGGTGTGTAATGGGGAAAGCGGGGACACCATGTCTCGCCCACGGGTACTCTCCTGCCAATCCCCCGTGACCCTTCAATAAGGTGATCCTCCCTCGCTTGTCCACCTCCAGGGTCGGAATCCAAAAACGATGGCCCTTCCTTGGCCATCTGAATGGAAGATCCCAGGGGAGTAGGTAGGAGAATACATCGGGTTTCTCACACCACTCATTATGAATGTCACCACTTGCTACAACTATCATCTCTTTGCTCATAATGTGAATATAATGATTCATACATTGTCTGGTTGGGTTGTTATGATTCATGCCTGTTTCAAGTCATCGCTATAAAACAAAATGCTATTTCAGCCCTGTGATTTACACTTTCTTTGCATATAACTTGATCCTATGGTTTCAACATGTTCAGTTTTTTTCAATCTTGCCAATTATTTTGACATACAAGCCTTTGAGGGTAGTCAACAAAGTAGGCTTTTGCTTAATTTTCCTTGGCTGAATTCTGTGGCCTGTCATTTAAACTATTGCATGAATTGGTGATATGCTAAACTAGCAGTGGTATTTGCTGAATTATTTTAAAACCGTATAACACATTTATAGAAACAATCCACAGATTGTTTTTACAGATGCATCCCTGAAGAAATAAATAAACTACCCTTGTTGGAATCCTGGACGCAGATGCAGACGCAGCATCCAACAAAAGGCAAAATATGTACCATTTCCATCCAGAGTGGGAAACCTATTCTTATTTTGTCCTAGCGTAAAAGGAAAATGTGCGTCTTTAATCTACGGTGGCCCAGTTACACACCAATTATGAATATCATTTTCCCAAAGCAAGTTGTCTGCGATCCTAAAAACTTAACCAAAAAGGTAAACTAGAGTCATCCATCAATGTTCGTAATTATTTGATGTCTTCACGTTAGGATTTGGGCAATTTTATTTATAATAGTTCCTTAAAAAACAAAAAGGTTTTGGAAACACTTCTGTTGTTTTGTCATAAAAGGCTGTCCTCAAGATGAAGCAACATTGACTTTATTAGGTTTTCCCTTGAGGGCAGGTTCTTTCTTTAAAAGACCCCCACTTATCCCTGATTAATGTATTTTCTGGGAGGTGGGTATATTTCGTATATCTGGGACCTACAGTCCTCGCGTCAGCTTCTTTTTTTATTTCTGTTTTGGTTTTTTCTTTTGTCTTGCTGTTGTTAATATAGAAGGTTTTTCCTATATTTCTGTGTGTTTTATACACAGTAATGATCCTTGATCAGTCCTTATCTTCATTAGGGTTGATTGTACTGTATTCTGACATATTGCGTTCAAGTATGCAGGTACAGTGTTGTGATGAGCCGAGCGGTTTCAGTGGTAGGAGACCACTTACATCAGGGCTGAAAACAGCTTAACCATTTATGTTGCTGTTGGTGTTTTTAGGGCTAGAAATAGCTTCCTTACATGCATGTGGACCAGTCCCCCAATTATTTGGTGTCTTCTCTTCTTGGGAGGGTCCTAGATGTATGGATGTAGGCTTCAGTCCTACTGCAGATGGCACTGTGAATCAGACTTCTGCACAGGGTACCTGTTTTTATTGTCCATTAGGCAAGCAATAAGTCACGATGAATCATGAACCACACCATTAATGTGTATTATTTCAACTGGATCAATAGTCATCTCAACGCACATATGACCAATATCTATTCCTTTCTGCTCAACGTACCAATACAGAGCGACTATATGCACTCACTCGTAGCCAAACAACTGAAAGCATAGGTATTAAGGAGAGGTGTCATGTGATGTTTCAAGTCATCGCTATAAACTGAAATGCTATTTCAGCCCTGTAATTTACACTTTCTTTGCATATAACTTGATCCCATGGTTTCAACATGTTCAGTTGTTTTCAATCTTGCCAATTATTTTGACATACAAACCTTTGAGGGTAGTCAACAAAGTAGGCTTTTGCTTACTTTTCCTTGGCTGAATTCTGTGGCCTGTCATTTAAACTATTGCATGAATTGGTGATATGCGAAACTAGCAGTGGATTGTGGTATTTGCTGAATTATTTTAAAACCGTATAACACATTGATAGAAACAATCCACAGATCGTTTTTACAGATGCATCCCTGAAGAAATAAATAAACTACCCTTGTTGGAATCCTGGACATAGAGGCAGACGCAGCATCCAACAAAAGGCAAAATATGTACCATTTCCATCCAGAGTGGAAAACCTATTCTTATTTTGTCCTAGCTTAAAAGGAAAATGTGCGTCTTTAATCTACGGTGGCCCAGTTACACACCAATTATGAACATCATTTTCCCAAAGCAAGTTGTCTGCGATCCTAAAATCTAAACCAAAAAGGTAAACTAGAGTCATCCATCAATGTTCGTAATTATTTGATGACAACTTTTTTTTCTTTTTACAGATGGTACGAATGTGAAGGACATAGTGATCCCTGTGGCTGAGTCTGTTGTAAGAGATTTTATAAACTGTCATGAATGTATGTCTGCCATGCCAGGTGCACAGTTAGGTGCAAACACTATGGCAAGGAGGGGTATATGCACTAACAGCCAATATAATTGCCTGTCTCTGCAAATCTGCCTTTTCCAGACATGAACTTCCTGAAATCAAAACTTTGATCCCATCTGATGGCATCTGGCTGTGTTTGCTATTTGAAGTTACACTCCAGATTACTGAGCCAGTGGTAGATACCATGCAGTGTCACTTCACATTGAATGTCCCGATTGGTTTCCTACATTCTGACGTGCTTGACAATTTTCAGGAGACGGCCACTATTAAGAAAATCATGAAATAAAGATGTTTTAGAAGTTAATATCATGGTAAATATATTTGTTGTTTTTTTTTTATATCAAGAGCAAATAAATCGCCCTAAAACTTCTTGGTCCAAATTCTCATACTCATGACCCCACCGCCCAGTAGCTCCCACCTATTGGCCCTTAACTACATGTAGCTCTTCCTAACGTAAAGGGTGGAGACTCCTGATCCAGAGTGTGATAGTGGAAGGATTGCCTGAAGTGAAATAATTTAGATGATCATTGAAAGAAGGAAAAATAAGTAATTCGTCAATGTCAAAGTGACAATGTAAACCAAATGATAGAAAGATAGAAAAAAGTGAATAGTTCACAGACAGAATAGCAAAAGATCAGGAATGATATTTTAAAGGAAAGGATGAACCAAGGGATGATTTTATTTGTGCATTCATATATTTTATTTGCAGTTTGTTCATGTAGCACCTGCTCACAGTATATGATTACTTTGCACTCTGCTGTAGAGAGTTAGTACACCAAAACAAACATCAAAATAAAACCAGGTGAACAGAACAGATGAAGCACATAAAATCATATTGATCGAAAAGATTATAGCAACATAACTCGCTTAATGATACATTTGCACCGGGGGAAGGTTGCTCAGCCAATCATGTGGCTGGAACAGCAGTCGAGAATACACAAACCATGCTCGCTGTCCCAGCCACTCGAGGCTTCGCTCGGGCCTGCCTTAGCTCAGGCTGGCGGGCCATTAAAGGCCATGTCCGTCCTCAGGGCAGGGCAGGAAAACTATACAAAAACATTATAAATCGGGCAATTAACCTTGATAGTTAAAGTGAATGTGCTGTATATGCAAAATAGTTATTCATATTCCGCTGATCACAGGATGGGAAGGCTGTTCCAAACTGATTCCTCCTTAAAGTTCCACAGTACAGCGTGCATGCAGGTTAACAACACCTATGAGTACCCTGAGGCCCAGGGTTCTGAAAAGTATGGAACAAGAAGTCTTTGGTATGGGTTTGAACACAAGCAGCTCCATTTCATTACAAAAAGGTGATTGCATTGTTCTACATGATGTTGGTCATCTTGTTCATCAGTAGAGTCCACATGTGTGGCCATCAGCTGACCATGGTGGGTATTCTTGCTGATTTCCAAAGAGCCTCCTCTGTGATTTTGTCACTAAAAGAATTACCCTCAACATAGGTCTCATAAAGTGGTTAGCCCAAATCCACTTCTTCTTAATTACTCATTGGAGACAAGTGGTGACTTCTACTAGTAATGCAGAATTAGTCATTAGATTCAATAAGTGAATTACTTCTGGCCATTAACAGGACAAAGCACGGCAATGCCACCAAATATGTGAGTATATGGCTGAGTCTCTGCAACTCCGCCAATGCAAACTTTTGTCTCCTGATCCTTTGTGTCTCATCCTGTCTGAGGTGAGGTAGCATCTTGCTAAAGATTTGAAATCCTTCTCTGCATATTGAGCACTATGAGTGGCCTTCCGCATCCCTTTCCAGATCGCCCCATTTGCTGTCAGGGAACACTGTCCCTAGGTCCTTGTGCCAAGTTCGAATGTAGGATGGTTGGCCCTGTGTCGGGTCATGAGAGTAATGCTGACACTGTGAGGACATTTCTACTCGTTATTTATTATTGCTATGTGGGTGTTTCCTGCCTATGTAAATAACGAAGGTGCTCATCAGTCATCAGAAAATCTCAAATCAATCAGGCAGCTGTCCGAAAACTACTTCTAACTGACCCTTCCACTATTCTAACCAACTTAAATAAGATCAGAAAAATGTCTCCCTTCTCCTGATTGTATTATGGCAATGCCGCTTCTTCTCCACGATTCCTTTTTAGTAGGCTATTCTTAAACAGTCTCTTGTCCCTTGTTATATCAGTTCTTGGCACTCTTTCACAATGTCTTTGGGTCTTTCTTCCCCTTTTGGGACAGTTTTCCAATACTCCCTTTTTGGTCTCTTTATCCTTCTCTGATTCAGGTTGCTACACTCTTTTGAGTTCGGTACCATACATCATCTTAACTGTGAAATGCCTTCTTGGGTCTTAGAGTTCCCCCTCTCCTCAGATGGTTTACTCCGAGTATCATTTCCCTTAAGTGGTTCACTTGGCTTTTCTTCCATTCACAGAGATCTCTCTTTGATATTCTCCACTCTTTACTTGACTTTTGGGCTATTTGCCCCTCTTTTCAGAGTATTTGTACCCCGGTGGTAGAGATCTCTCTTTCTACTTTCCACATTAATACAGTTCCACTTTATCGACTATTTGTATTTATTGTGTTTTATATAGCACCTTTGTCCAAAGCGGTTTACATAGGACAGTCATCAGTACATTGAATCAGAATGCAAACCAGCGTTCATAAACAGTAACAGTCAATTAGCGTTCATAAGAGTAACACAATCAACCAGTGTTCATAGACAGTATAAATCAATCAGAGCACTGTAGGAGGTGAGTTTTTAGAGAGGAACGGAACAGAGGATAGGAAGTAATGGACTAAAATATAAACTCAATGTCTCGTCAATTCTACTTGGATGAGTTTTTGTTACGCTCACCTGGTATCCACAGGGACGCCACCCAGCCAGATGGTCGTTGGTGCCCTTCTCAATGATTCCCTGGCGTGGTCTTGGTGTCGATGGGATTACTCCTGGAAATTAAGACTATATTAGGACTGGGCGACCAAGGTAAGCTTTCCCCCACCTCCCTTGTGATTCCAGCCCCTCCAGGTTCTCTTCTCACCTGGTTGTCAGAATCGGTGGGCTCTCCGACCTGCTCTCTGGGCAGGGGCACGTTGTCTTTTGTGGGTGCGGGCAGTCCGGTTACTTCACTGACTGCTGCCCTTGTAGTGTCTTTCAGGTTGGTCTTATTGTGATTGATGGCGTCGTAATTCTTGCATGCCTTTTCTCTTTTCTAAATGTCTCTTTTTTTTTATCTCCCTAGGAGCGCGGAGTGTCCACTTGAAGAACTGGATATGCTGGTTCTCACCGGGAGATGATGGTGCCCTATAGCACTATGATGCAGTAAGGAGGTGCTTTGCGTAGCGCAGTGATGTCTTGTCCTCACTGACCTGTGCTTTTCTCTTTTCATAGGTCGCAGTGAGTTCCCAGCGCAGATGGAGATCCGGAAATATGCCGGCCGAAAAGCAACCAACCAGGTAAGTCTTTAAGCGCTTTGTGGTTGCAATGTCTCCACTACCTCCTTTAATGATGTCTTCCTCCTTTTCTCAGGTCCTTCGATCCGGGCAGCGAACTCCACCAACAGAGCTGCTCAGGAGCTGCAAGCAGTGAAGGATGATGAATGCAGGCAAGATTCTGCTGCTAACGATGTTCTTGGTTTTTCTGCAGGTCCGGAATTCACCAGGCTTGTGAGAAAGCTGGACATGGTGAGCGTCACGTTGCTAGAAGCAAAGTAATGTGAAGCGTGTTGTCTTGTCGGGTGTGGTTTAAATAGCCACTGTAAAGTAGCCCAGGTAAAATAGTCTCTAGGCCACCATACCCAAAACACTAGACCGCATAGCTTGGTTCTAGGAATCAAGCTATGTGGATGCCTCCATGTTGGCTGAAAGCCTAAATAAAGTAGTTCCTCAAGCAGATGTCTTTCTTTACTGATGAGCCTGGCACCGAAGGGCCTGAGAAGTGGGTTCCAGGCCTTATTAGTGATCCGAGCCCTGATTCCACCTGGCCAATCGGCGTGACAGCACCCACCCCCCAAGGCCCCTCCCAAGGTGTGTCCCCTGCCTCGTCCTGGTTTAGTTGGGAAGTTCTGATGAAACTTCTTGATCAGACGTGGTGCATGGATGTTCTGACTGGGTTCACAGGATCTATCTTGTGGCCCAAACCCATTCCAGTTGACGAGATAGTACAACTTGGCTCTAGAGTACTTAGAGTCCAGGATGCCCTTGACTTCGAATTCTGGTTCTCCATCTATTAGTATAGGTTGAAGTGGTGTCTTGATTCGTGTACAGGGTTGCATTGGTTTAAGAGGGACACATGGAATACCGGATGGATTTGTAGATTAGGTGGTAAGTCCAATTTGACGGCTGCTGGGTTGATAATTGCCTTGATGGTATAGGGTCCCAAATATCAAGGATGGAAGGTCCGGGTCCCTTTGATGGGTACATATTTCGTGGCTAACCAAACCTGGTCTCATACTTGATAGTCTGGGGCCTTTTTCCGATGCTGGTCGGCAAAGTGCTTTTGTTTTTCTTTAGCATGAATAAGATGTTCCTTCACCTTTCTGAACACCTGAGTGATGGTTGTATGAAGAGTCTTTACTGCAGGCATTTCCAAGCTGGCAGGAAGGTCAAGTTCTGATGTACGTGGATGTCTGCCATACAAGGTGTAAAAAGGTGTTTGGCCCGTGCTAGAATATACAGAGTTGTTATATGCGTACTCGGCTAGCCACAGTAAGTCCTTCCAATCTCTCAATTCATGGTGCAGCATGCACCGTAAATACTGTTCGAGGGTCTGGTTGGTCCTCTCGGTTTGGCCGTCTGTCTGGGGGTGGTGACTGGTGGATAGCCGGACGTCAATCTGTGCCATTGCGCAACATTTTCTCCAAAAATTGGATACAAATTGGCTGCCTCGATCGGAGACCAGAACTGATGGAAAGCCATGCAGTTTGACAATGTTTTCCAGAAATACTTCTGCTACGGTGGATGCGTCCGGGAGGCCCTTGAAAGGAATAAAATGTGCCATCTTTGAGAACAAATCCACGATTACAAGAATGGTGTAGAAGCCTTGACTCAGTGGCAGATCAGTGATAAAGTCGAGGGAAAGAGTGTGCCATGGAGCGGGAGGGATGTCCAGTGGTTGTAGGAGACCCGATGGTTTCTGTTTCTGTGATTTATTTTGTGCACAGACGTCGCAGGACTGAACATACTGGCCAATGTCCTTACGCCAGGTAGGCCACCAAAAGTTCTTTTTTTACCTTGGCTAAAGTTTTACCGATTCCAGGGTGTCCTTCGATAAGAGAGTCATGATAACCTGAAATGATATGCTGTTGTAACTCCTTCTCGGGTACATATAGCCGGTCCCTAAAATAAGGTAACTGATCCTTGATGCAATATTGTTCTCCTTGAGTTTGCCATGCGAGGAAAGCATCCGGGTTCATTGACTGTCGAATTTCGTTTTGTAATTCGGCTTGTGATAACGCTGTTGTGATACCCAAGAGTTTGTCTTCAGGTTTGATGGGTACCGGGTCTGGAGTTCTATACACCGTTTCATTGATGCCCTTTTGAGGTAAGGCGTCAGCTTTCCCATTCTTAACCCCTGGTCGAAAGGTGATCATGTAGTCATGTTCGGCGAAGAAGAGGGCCCACCGTAACTGGCGTGAAGACTGGGCTTTGGCTGTTTTGGGATATTGCAGGTTCCGGTGGTCTGTGATCACTGTAATGCTGTGTCTAGCTCCCAGAAGATAGTGTCGCCACGCCTTGAAAGCGGACTTGATGGCTAGGAGTTCTTTGTCCGTGATAGCGTAATTAATTTCCTGGGGTGAGAATTTTTTTTACCAGTAGTCCACAGGATGCAGCTGGCCAGTTTCTGGATCCCTTTGTGAAAGGACCGCTCCCATTGCCATACTGGAAGCATCAGTTTCTACGACATAAGGGAGGTCTGGACGCAGGTGCCGCAGGATTGGAGCGAAGGTGAACCTTTGTTTCAGTTCCTGAAAGGCTCTTTCTGCTTCCTCAGTCCAAGCAAACTTTTTATTGCTTTTTCGTAGCAGTACTGTGATCGGGTGCACAACCTGAGAGAAGTCTGGGTTAAACCGGCGGTAAAAGTTTGCAAAGCCTAGCATGATCTGTATCCCCTTCAGAGATGTTGGTGATGGCCATTTTAGAATAGCGTCAACCTTATGTACATCCTGTCTGATGCCTTTCGGCAAAAGGATGAAACCAAGGAATTCTACTTCGGTGACGTGAAAAAAACATTTCTCCAGCTTTGCATACAAACGATGTTGGCGGAGCTTGGTGAGGACTGAACAAACATGCCTGATATGATCTTGTTTTGAGGCTGAGTAGACCAAGATGTCATCAATGTACACTAAGGTGCAAACGTCAATCAGTTCTCTCAAGACATCATTCATGAAATATTGAAACGCTGCAGGAGCGTTACATAAGCCAAAAGGCATGACTTGATATTCAAACAAGACCTATTTGGTACGGAAAGCGGTTTTCCATTCATCTCCACTTCTGACCCGGACCTGGTGATATGCTCCCCGAAGGTCTAATTTGGTATGGATCTGGGCATCTTTGACTTGGTCTAGCATTTCCGGGATAAGAGGCAAGGGGTAGCGGTTGTTCACGGCTATCTGGTGTATTGCGCGGTAATCAATAAAGGTCCTCAAGTCCCCTTCCTTTTTCGGTACGAAGAACAAAGAACTGGCTGCTGGGGACTTAGATGGGCGGATAAATCAGTTTGCAAGGTACTGGTCCAAATAGGATTTCAGGTGAAGGTTTTCTGGTTCGGTAAGAGCGTAGATCCTGCCGCAAGGGATTTGTGCCCCAGGAATAAAGTTAATTTGATAATCATAAGGCCTATGCGGCGGCAATGTGTTAGCCTGGTCTTTTTGGAATACGTCCTGAAAGTCACGATATTCATCTGACAAAGTATTTGTTACTCCCAGAATAGAGGCTCTAGTATTGGAAGTCTTGGAGACGCAGGAGTCGGGTTCCACGTCAGGAGAGTAGCAAGTTAGGGAGCAGTTGCTGGAGAAGGTTAATTTCCGTGCCCCCCAGTCTATCAAAGGGTTGTGAGCAACCAACCATGGCATCCCTAGTATCAAGCGGAACTGAGGTGCCTTTATAAGATCGAATGAAATACACTCCCGATTTCCATCCTGGCACAGCAAGGTTACTATTGCTGTGCACTGGGTTACTGGTCCGGAGGCGATTTCTGTCCCATCCACGGTGGTCACCTTGTCCCTAGTAGACTTAGAACACAAAGGGAGCCCCATTTCTGCCGCCAACTCTTGATCTATATAGTTCCCAACTGCTCCGCTGTCGATGTAAGCTTCTACAGCATGCATCTTTGACGATTGTTGGTGATTTATTAAGATCACGGGTATCGCAAAGTGTGAGGTCTGTGGCTCTTTCTCATCACTCGAAAAATGTATCTCTACGGTTGCCGAGCTTGGTAGTTTTCCGATTCCTTAACTTCATCCTTTTCTGTAGCCCCGACTGTCCTCCTTGGGGGTTTTATTGGGCAGTCTTTCAGAAAATGTTCTGGTTTTCCACAATACAAACAAAGTTGCTGTTGTCTTCTTTTATCCCGCTCTTGTTTTGTTAATGGAGGTCGTATCCCTCCGATCTGCATGGGTTCTACGGCGTTGTCTGGCCCCCGTGGTGCACTGTCTTTAGGCCAAACATAAACTACTCGAGAGTCTGCTTTGGACCGGTCTGCTTTTCGGTCCTGCAACCGATGGTCTAGCTGCACGATCAGATTTATGAATTCGGTACTGTCTCTGGGGGGATCAACTACCTGGGCCAAGACGTCCTTTAATTCGCCTCGTATGCCTCGATGGAATAACGTGTTCTTTTGTTTTCTGGCCACCTGGCTTCAGCAACCAGTATATTGAAAGTCGCAATGTATGTTAACAAGCCTTGGTTCCCCTGCCGGAGGGATAAAAGTTTGTTATCCACTGCTTGTTCCTGGGTATGGCGAGCAAACAGTTTTTCCATTTCTCTCTGGAACCCCCCATAGTCCTGTAACAACGGATCATTATGGGTCACCAACGGCACCGACCAATCAGCTGCACCTCCACTCAAGTATGATAGGATGAAAGCTACCCGAGCTTGGTCATTTGGAAATGCCCCAGGGTGACAAAGGAAGTGAAGGCAACACTGATTTATGAATGCTGCATACTTCCATGGGTCGCCAGAAAACCTTTCTGGTGGTGCCAGGGGAACTGTTCCAGGCAGCGTTATCTGTACTGTGTGGGGGTATAAGATGGTGAGACAGGATTTTGCATTGGTGGATTTCCTCCAGGCAGAGGAGTCTGCCCTGCCTGCGATTGCAAGAATTGTCTGCTGATTTCGTCGGTGAGCTCCTTGGTCACTATTAGGTCTCTCCGGCGTGCATTAGTCTCTTGTCGGGCTGAATGAACCTCAGCACGAAGGTCCCCCAACAATTGGGCCAATTGGTCGATTTCTGATGTTTCCATGGCGCCCAGGTGAATTATTTATTTGAGGCTTTGCGTGCTGTTACACTCACCTGAAATCCACGGGGATGCCACCCAGCCAGTTGGTCGTTGGTGCCCTTCCCAATGATTCCCTGGTGTGGTCTCGGTGTCGATGGGATTCCGCCTGGAAATGTAGACTATATTAGGACTGGGCGACCAAGGTAATTTTTCCCCCACCTCCCTTGTGTTTCCAGCCCCTCCAGGTTCTCTTCTCATCCGGTTGTCGGAATCGGTGGGCTCTCTGTCCTGCTCTCTGGGCAGGGGTGCGTTATCTTTTGTGGGCGCGGGCGGTCCAGTTA